>NC_133204.1:44433171-44738171 GCF_958299795.1 Porites lutea
GAGAGCTATAATAGGATGACCGTTTTGACCGCTACGTGAAATTAATTTATGACTCAATTGAATTAGCGCAATAGCTGCATTTAAGTTACCAGATTCACTTATAGACTGTTTCGCCAATTGATAAACATTTATCGCTCGCTTGAAATTCAATGAAGTTACCTACTGTGTTAGGGCATAACTGATCAACTAGTAGCCATTGTTTTTTGAGTTCACCATTTAGTCTACTAGTGTTCATTTCAGTGACACTTAATCCTGGCTCGAAAGTTTTTTAAATTTAAGACATGTAAATAATAGTTACAATCACTTTGCCCAGTTAAGGGTCGTTGAAAGCTTAAAGGAACAGATGGTGCCACTGAGAACAGATCAACGACCACCGATAACCAGGTTATAGCTCACACGTAGGAAGGGGTGACTCCCGTAAAAAGGTACAGGAATGTTCGCCGAAAAATCGGTATTAAACCCCAAAAAGAGACTAAACTGGGCTTTGTTTAGGCTTCATTTAACCCCTAAAGGAAACTATATCGAGATAGGCAACCACAACCACTTCCCGGAACCAATGAAGAGCTGTAGTGATTTAAACTGCGCAATGATTCTGAAACTCAATTTGCCTCCATCCTGATACGACATCTTTTCCTTTTCTACTTATGATATTTCTTTACACACATTACTCTCCAGCAGACTTTAAGCGGTATCTGTATGGGTAAAATTTTTGTACACCCCGTGAGAGACCAAAATATTCAATTTTTAAATTAAAAACGCGAAACCTGGGGGGTGTAAAATTAAAATCTCACACCCTAAGCAAGAAGACAAGTAACCCCATCCCTGTCGTACGGTACGGTTTCTCTGAATTACATCAAATGAACCCTGTCCTATAAAGCTTTCTTAGAACCAAAGTAGGACCCGGATCCCTTAATCACGCTCAGCGTCAAGTTTTCCCTTTCCCCAAACAATTTATTTTTTTCATTTTGCAGGTGCCATTAAAGACGGAATAAGAATTCTTGAGGGAAAGGCTAATTTCACTGCTGGTTATATAACGAGAGAGGTATAGAGAATGCTGAATTTGATGGTTAGGGAGTCGATTGTAATATATGAGTTAGCTGTTACATCCGTGGATTAATAGGCGTTTTTGCCTGTGGTTCCGTTAGCTATACTAGACAAAACAAAACAACTTTTGAGATTTCCGAACAGTCCTTCCCTTTAGAGTTGTTTGTACTTATGTAATCAAAAGCGGGACCTCTAAAAAACGTACTTCATTTGAGCACGATAGTGCTTATTGAGGATACTATTTTTACAGCGTCTCATCTCCTACTGGAGACCGGACTACCATTTTACCTGGTTATCGGAGCCACACCAAGGCAATGCAAAGAAGTAGCTTCATTTTTTGTTATTTTTAAGACACTGAGTATTGGCCAGGCCCTGGGAATTCCCATTCTGCAGTCAAGCGCTCCACTGACTGATCTATCCTACCCGGCGCAGTTCGCGGCAATCGAAAAGTTTGTGCCCGCTCTCTCCATAGTCTATGTAGTGGCAAATTCCAGTTTTCATGTGGTCATTTCTCTTCTTCTTTACAGGCCATAGCTGAAAATCTGCCTCTTACTCTACTCACTTCCCTGTCTGTTGTGAGTGCTTTTCTCATACCGCTGGTCGGTATCATATTCGGCTGTTTCCGTTGTAAGGGCAAATGCGGTGGAGAGTTGATAGAGGAGGACCTGGAAACGAATCCCAAGAAACATCGGCAGTTGTTGACGGCTGCAATTTCTGTTTGCTCAGCTTTGATCATGTGAGTATAATTAAACATATCCCCCCAAAGTAAAACAAATGAATTAATAAAATAAATAAATAAGAAACCACACGTTCTGTAAATATGGAGCTTTTGCAACGACTACGGCGACGGCTGCGTTTATTCCAAAGGTCTAATAATGGCCAACGTAGAGGAATTTCCTAGGAGTTGAATATTTGGGGACCGCCAACCGGTTCCGAAAGAGAAAGAAAAATTCGTTGTCGCGTGCCTACATCTTCCATAGAACGTCGCATAAGGAAATTTTACGTCGTGGTCTTGTAGTGGTCGCATGGGAATGTACTAAAAAGTGTGCTGCATGTGCAAAATTGTCGTCGGTAGCTGCTTAAGCTACCATGATTAGGTGCAGTCACGCTAGACGTCTTCCCCAAGGATCCCCATGAGAAAATAGCTCCAGTTGGGGTCGCTCTGGGTTCTGATCACTTTCATGTTTGCGGTTACACAGCGATAAATTGGCTCAGCGGAAGAAAAAACTTGAACCCGGTTTGGCGGAAACGTCGTTGTAAACACTGAAGGCTGACATAAATCGTAAACGGTTTCGACCATGTGTACCCTTTTAATAAAACCGCCACATCAGTTAAGCTTGGCAAGAGACTAAAAAGGAAGACGTTGACTTCATTCGCGCTTAAAAGAAAAGGAAATTCAAGCCTATTCTCGCTCAGTGGTCAAAAGTACGGGTTTACTAAAATGGTTTCAACGACTTCATGAGAAAATAATTCTTGAACGCTGATTTGAAGAAAATTTGCGTGTGTTTCAAGGTGCTTTTGAATTTAATTAACGTAAAACCCTGAAAAAAATTCACAGCAGTGCTCAAAAATCCGGCTGAATTTTGGAAGTTTGAGTTCATTTTCGCGTACGATTTGGCGCCAAGACGAACACCGCACGTAAACAACCTGAGATTTCTGCTGCTTGGTACATTTCACTTTCTCGTAATTGGTTGACCCGCTTTGGCTTTTTATGGACTCATAGAACTTTCCTCGGAAACTGTCATGGGTAATTCTTTTGTTCTTTTTTATGTATCCATGGAAACTTCCCCGAGGCAATTTCACCTTGGGGAAATCGGTCGTGCACAAAAAGTTGCTTCCATTTGTCCATGGGAAAAATCGCTAGTGTGACCGCATCGAATGAGTCGATGTGTCCGTTTCGAAGATATATTAGAAAAGAAACGTCGTTCTTTTCAGTCCGAAGGGAAAAGCTTCCCGGGAATTAGTTTGTTAGATTCGTTTTGATGTTGTTTTCTTGGATTTGTCTTCATAATGCATTAAACATTCATGCTTGGTCTATGGGCAGTGATTTCTTGCGCACTCAATTTCCCAAAGCAAAAAAGAACAACAGCAACTGAGCTATCATAATTAAAACGCTAGAAGTACTTTGAATACCTGGTGTCAAATTGTTGGACTTATAGCCGAAATTTGCTTATGTACACTTTGCGTACTTTTTTCGTACGTAGTTAACTCTTTCTAAGATGGACATCTTTGGACCAGCACAGTACGTCTCAGAGTGGTGTGCGCCTTATAGATACAGGGGAGCTTAAGCACCAACGACGGCGACGGCTTCAAAAACGTTGCTTAAACTGAGCTTGCACTGCTTCAAACTTTATCGTGGTTATTCCACCTCGTTCAGTTTGTCAAATGTTGGTAAATTTTGCTGGAGTTGAACTCTAATAGACTGTATCGAAGTTCAGGAAAAGAAAACGATAGTCGTTTTCTTGTGTTCAAATCATCCACTAATCGTGAAATTAGGTCTTTTCACGTCTCAGTCGTGCTATGAGGACAAAGAAATGTACAAAAAAGTGTAATGCACGCGCATAGTTGTTGTTTTGCCAATCTGAACCTATCGCTTTTTTTGCGATTCTCGTTGCCATTTCCCGTCGCCGTCGTCGTTGCTTTAGCTGCCTAGTCAAAGAAAAGACCTGAAAGAAGACAGGAACCATCTTGGGTGTCTGTTCCTGGAAGCTGTACTTCTATGTATAGAGGTGTAAGACTGAGATAACAGATATCTTTATCCCTGTCTTTTAGGATTGCCGCCTTTTCAATCAGTCTTGTTAACGATAAAACAGAGAAAGCAGTTCCCGCTTTAGATTCTTTGCTTATTAACTCCATTGTCGATGTTATCATTTACAAAGAAAATACTTTAAAGGTAGGTTAGTTGTTTATTTTGCAAACAAACGAGTTACTGGCATGGCTATGTCCAAACAGCTATGATGCTTCCCTAGTTTTTGTCCCTCCGATTTTGTATTTCTTCACATCCATGCTCGTCCCTCCTTTTAGGGGTCAAATCTGTGAATTGGTACCTCTTAGGGTGTCCAAATCGACCGCCCTTTGATTTAAGGTTTTGCTAAGGGTGTAGTGCCAGCAAATGACTAAAAAGTATCGGTTACTCAACAATTTCTTGGTATCACTTGGGGTTTAAGGTCATTCTTCTGAAATAGAGCATGGAGTGAGATTTTTGTCAAACTTTACCGATGGTTTTGGACTGTTCGTAGCCTGGAGAAAGAAAGGTTCTTCTTATTATAAAAAAGGAAAAAAATGAAGATGCCTTGAGAAACACCCTTTTTAAAATAAAAGCGAGAATTTATTATGCGCAGTAAGTTAAGGATGCGCAATGCAATAAGGGAATTTAAGCAAGACAAGCGAAGCGATATTCTGGAGTGCTTACCATCTGGCAGAAACTGAAAACCAGATTGAGTTGCCGAGAGGCATGATCGATGGAAAGCGATTTTGCTATTCTCTCAGAATAACCATTTCCGTTACGGTTTGAATCCAAAAAGAGGAAAATTTGGAGGATTTTTGGCTTGATGGTAGACAGCCCAGGTAGAGACTTTTCCGACGAGTGCTATGTCATTTCTAGGCAGTGTTTCCGGACTTTGCTTCTCACTGACTTAGGCCTCGTCAACACGAATCCAGATATTCTTGCACCCGCCTATCGTTTACTAGAATCGACCTTCCATCACAAGAAACTACTGAATCTACTTACCGAAACCGCATCCTTTGAAACCGCTCTCCAGGGTGGTTCGCAGGGCCCCGCCCAAACGAATACGGTTAACAAACTATGCGTTTTCAAAAAATGTCCGGATTCGTGTGGGGAGGGCCTTATGTTCATGATTTGAATTCAGGTTCTGTTTAGTGAAACCCCTTATTTGACTGGCTTGTCTGCCGTTTTCACAATAGAACGTATTTCAAGGGGCGTTTACATGACACCGGGACGACTTTCGCGCCGGCGCGAGTTCACTCCGGTTTCCTCTAGTGGCCCTGTATTTGTTTACATGGTACCAACACAAAATGCCATACCGGCGCGAGTCACACTGGCGTGAGCTCACTCCAGTTGTTGTACCGGAGCGAGAATATCACTCCGGTACGAAATTTCGCAAACGGTAGCATGTAAACGCGAAACAACCACTCGTTTCGGTGTGAAATCGGTCTGCCGGTAGACTTGAACGGGTAGCGCATTCGTAATTGAATTGCTCGTGTATTTTATCAACATGAAGTGCTTCATATAAACGCGATATGAAATGACCCTGTAATCATGTAAACGCGATACGAATTATTTGCATTTTGGTGAACGTTTGTTCATGAGGACAACATACTTCTCATAAGGGTTTGATCTGTACATAATCAACAAACGCAAGTTAAGCTAAGTTAAGTATTCTATAAATTGTCTTTTGCTAGGAGCTATCTGAAGTAACAGGAGAAAATATGAACTTTACCATTGGGATGATAACAAAGGAATTGTCATGTAAGCAGATTTAATATATACTAAAAAACTCTCAGAGGTTTTTCAAAACTTGAATAATTTGAAAAGAAGAAGAACTTGTTTCCCCTATGACGAATAAATTGTAACTTAGTTTCAATAACCTTAGAACCACTCCGCTGTTTCCGAGAATACAAGTTCATTATCGTACATCGTACAATTAAAAAAATAACAATACAACATTAACCAGTCGTAAAAATAAAGAAACTTTATCATGTCAATTTGCAGAATGTAACGATCTGTATTATCAAATGTAACATTTGCTATAACTCGGTGATAATTGATGAAAAAGGTTCAGAAAAGTTCTCTTAAATCAAGGGAAAGTTGTATTATCGTTTTGGTTTCGGGATACAGCCGATATCAAACTGTTGCTACTCAGGGCATGTAAAGGAACAAACCGACATTTGAAGGGTAAGTGATAACTTAACGTTTACGATCTACAGATCTGCCAGTTAATATTACAACACCGGTTATAGAGAGATCGAAAGACGCCGTCGATGAACTTCTTCACGACATTAGACAATTGGGACCAAGTAAGTTTATTTAATGTCTGCTGACGTCTGTTGACTTCACGGCGGCCATGTTGGTTGACATCAACAAAGGAGAAGGAACTAGATCACATCGACTTAAACAAGATTCAGTGACCAGCGGTTGCAACGAAAACGAGGTTTTGTTGGCTCATTCTCGCGGGCTCACAATTCTGGTTTCAGTCGATGTTGTCGAGTGTTTTTTCAAACAAAGGCGTTTTCCTACACTGGGATCTAAACTAGTAGTTTTTCGTGAAAAATTCGTCCAAAAAAAAAAAGTTGTATTGTTTTGTCAACCAATGTGGCCAGCTTATTTCGGGGTTAAAAACCAAGGATAGATTATTTACTGGCGGACCAAATGTCGTTCGCTGTCAAATGAGAAAAATTTGTTTAACTGTAGAAAGTCACCTCCTGGTAAAATCAATAAAAAAGATATGTAAGTGTAAAAGTCGATCATAACACAAGTGAAATCATTCTTCAAATATTTCAGTTGATCATGACTGTGATTCATCAGCGAAACTTTGATGGTGATAAAGTTCTTAACTGATGAAGTAAACTTAATCCGAAACTAAAAACAGCAAAGACTTGTTATCAAAACATACATTTTTATAAAGGAGAAAAGTTTGAAGGAACATTAATAAGGCGTATGTGTACACAGTGCGGACCTATTTTTGTAACAGTAAACATATATAGCATGCTGACCGATACGTTACCTTTACCTTCTCTGATTCATAAATTACAGAACTTACAGAACTCAAAGACTCTTTAAAGGAAGTTTCCGACACAGTTCAAAATCTACGGACGCTTGGACAAAAACTACGTGCTGGCTTAGATGAGGCACGAAATAACTTGACAGAAGCAAAAGCAGACTGTAATAACGACCCTCCCTCAGTGTCGGCCGGTGCGTGTGATAAAATACCCGCAGGTGATGACCTACAAGCTGAGGCAGACTTTACAAAGGTAGGATGTCAGCTGTAAATAGCTGTTAATTGGAAAATAGTTATCCGAAGGCCCAATCTCGTACCGACAAGTCGCTCGCCAGAAATGGACAGCTTGCTCGCATGTTATTTTGATACTTGGTTTACGCTCATGGCAAGATGAACATAATACAGCTGTATCTCGGTGACTATGACTGTTATATTAGTCATATTCAAGAGCAAACGTTTTCGATGGTACTACATGATGCACTGCTTGATCTGTTTCTTTTTGTTAATTTCCGCATCGCAGGTTCCAGATGCTGCGCAGGAATTATCAAACATACAAGGAATTCTTTCTAAATATGATTTTGAAGCACAAAGCACCGAGGTGAGTATGATTGATATTTTATAAGAGAATTAGTTGGGGACCTGGCCGCAGATCTTTGTTGTAAATGTCAAGGGTCACCCTCCCTAAATACATCTGGTTTGGTTTTTGGTTTGTTACTAAAATCAACTCTTCTTTTTTAGGGGGAGAGCAAATTTAACTCTATAGCAGCCAAAGTTTACGAAACAACAATATCTGGCTCTGAAGGTGAGTCGTTACGAAAATCTGATCTCTGGGATAGTTCATCGACTGAAATTCTTTTAGAAACTGAATATATGCCTTACTGCAATTCACGTGCTTTTTGCGCCTCGTTTGTAACTGCCCATTTCTAACACTCTATACTGTTGGGTTTAATTGCAGAAATAACTAACTTCACTAAAGAACTTCAAGACTTTACTGCCAAGATGGTAGACTCGATAAGAAAAGCTGGTGATACGGTAAATCATCCATGGCACATGACTCAAAAACAACTTAGCCCGTTCCAAACGTTCAGAGAGTGGAAACGACGCAAAGAGGCTTTGCACAGCACTCCACTATCTGAATGCCTGGAACTGCGGCTAAGTACAACTAAAAAGGTTATACATGCACCTATTGCGGACCTATTTACTTGCAACCTGAACAAATAAGCTTGTATTTTTTTTAACTTTCAGTTCCAAACAGACGTGTTACTTCCGATGAAAAATGACGTCCACATTATATTTGGAAAAGGAGGGTTATTTAACAGATACGATAAATACAGGTAAAGGAATGAATTTATCAATGATAATTTACGTGGGACAATCAAAAAGAAAAAGTGCTATTAAACGCCACTGCTAGTATAGGAAACCTTTCATACTAGACACCTCTCTCGTGCTGGAATTTGAGAGCTTACTTGTATGCTGGAAATAATATAGTTATTTCTTCTTTGTTTCACAGATGGATGGCCCTTCTTTCCATTTCGCTCGCGATCGTATTTGTCGTGCTGTTAACTTTCCTTTCACTTATCTCTGGTGCTCTTGGTTCCAGTCCTTCCGACACACCGAGCACACGCTCGGACACTTCAAACTGCGCTGGACGGGCACTAATGTGGTAGGCAAATACTATCCTGATGGACTGTTTCCAGTATAATATAACATGTGATGTTCACGTGAAAACAACGTTAATGACAATCAAAGTGAAATAAAAAGCATTTGATTGGTTGACCTAAAGAATACGCAAACGTCTTTTTGTTGCCCTAAGTGACTGGCAGACGTACCAGCTTTTCTCTTCGGAATAATCACTTTCTTTTGTAATTTGCAATGTCTGGGAATATTTTAATTATTGTGCTGTTTGTGCTTCCTTCCTCAGTGTTGCTGCTCTGTATTTCTTCAGTGCTTTTTTTCTCAATCTCATCTTGGCTTTGACCTTCTTTCTCGGAGCAAATGCAACAGTTCTTTGTAAGTCAGCTGCTGACCTGAGCCTGCTAGAAAATGTAAGTGGTAGGTGTAAGTTAGAAAGGTGATTTCCATTTACGAGTAAAAGAACAGTGTATTTAGACATCTTTTCATCTAACTTTAATAATTCGTGAGATATTTTTACCTAAGTTATGTTGGTAACGAACAATTGTTGGCAGTTATTTTGTCTTACTATTTTTGCTCTAGAAAAGGGATCAACATTGAAGCGATATTTTCAATTTGGCATGGTAGTAAAAAGGGTATTTTCCATTCTTTTCTTTAGACCATCGATGATCCTTCGACACTGGGATATTATCCTGTTTCCAAAGCTGTGCTGGGGAATGAATTCGTCGAGATTCGACTGTCAGATTTGCTCAGGTAGAGACAGACAATAATGCTTAAGGGGTATGCTAAGTCGGCATGCATATCGCATAGTCGTCGTTCGTAAGAGACTACTGTATAACTATGTAACACAGTTCTGCTTGGTCGATGTCTGCCAGATTTGGAGACAGTTATTTAATCACCAGCAGTCCCCTTGAAACAGAAATGATTTATCTCAAGCAACGAAGAATACAAAGCCAGGTTACACAAAAATTTTGATAGGAACGACTTGGCTTGACTTCAATTGGTCGAGACAGGCGTTAACCCTTTGCCGTCAGTCAATTTTTAGGGAAAAATCGCGTTTTGGACCAAATCCATCTTTTGAACTGTTGTAAGGCCGATTAGCAACGGAATGGCCAAAAAAGAGATTTCCAACACTAAGGACATAATTTTCTGCTAATTGTATCTAATGAAGGCGCTGTTTTGTTTGTCGCGCATTTTTTTTGCGAATCTATTTTGATTTTTTTTCTCGCTCTCTTTCTTTTTCCTTTGCCTTTCTCTTTATAGCCAGTTTTGTTGCCCACTTTATCGTCTTTCTTTTGCATGAAATCTTGGCTGGCTTTCTTTCCAACGAAGGGACAAATTCAATCTGAAAAGAGTAGTAGGTAAATGGCAAAATCAGCAGTGGATTGTTTTCCCCAAACGTTGCTTGTTTTTTTGTCTATAACTCTGTTACAGACCAAAAAAGAACGAAAGCGGACTTCAAAGAGTTAACGTCAACATGAGAATTGCTTTTTCTTCGGTTTACAGACTTGTTTCATGCTCTAAAATTCGACAATTTTATATGGAAAATGGCCAATTTCAAACAATTTGGTAACGTCCATTAACCCTTTGTCAGGATTGGTCATAATTTGCTATGTGAGGTACCAGTGGAGAGATCTATCCTCGCTGATTTTGCTAATTACCATCTTGATTGCTTAAATGAACGTTTTTATGGGTCAGGAAGAATAATATGAATGGGTCCATATGGACAAAAAAGAACAAAGCGGACGTCAAAGAGTGGGGTTAATCATCACCGAATTAAATTTATTGCAATTGGCTGTTTGTAAGTGTACAGAGTCATCTACCTCCGAATGTTAAAGACTTGCTGAGTTTATCGCTTCAAACAAAACAGTGAGATCAAATGTTTTTTCTCACATTGTAGACGATGTAGTGAAAAAGAAACTCCCTGGAAGCTGCTTCGACTGGACAGTAAATTCAACTTTGAAAACATGACAAGTTACAAAGACGTAAGTATGCTACCTCCTATCCAGGCGTCTCTCCAGCCGAAACGGGCGATACGGCGCTCTACTCTTTCTCCTTCCCGTGGTCCATTGCGCTTCGTCACCAGACACTCGCGTGTCGCGCTCGCCTCTGTGTGAAAAGCGAAGCGACTGAAGAGAAGGCAGCGTAAATATGCATGCTCGATACGCATTAGGTACACCATTAAGGTTTATGGTGTACACATGTATGAAGCCTGTGTACAACCACCCCCTCCTCCCAGGGACGAGAACAGATTTCTTTAGCTGAGGCAAGTCCCCTATGAGGCTTTACTTTGCATACTCAATTAATCGCTACTGAGTGTTTAAAAAACAAGGGGCTAAACAAAAAAGAACTTCCTCTTTCGACTTAAATGGCTCGGTTTTGTTTAACTTTCGCAAAGATCAGTCTAGACACTGGAAACGTCCGAAGTGGGGCATCATCCAGAATCACTAAAGAATACATCTTTAACTGAGTTTGTTTTCGCACCAATCAATGGAAAAACAAGTTTATTGATTACTAATGTAGGTGTTTTCTCGATTACAGAAAATTCCCCCTATGGACGAAATTCTTTCTCGATTGAACAGCACTCTACTTAACATAACCCTTGTAACAAATGACACCAAGAAAGCTGTGAACGATATCTTCAAATCCGGGGTGCAAGAAATCGAGTTCTTCAAATATTCAACGGAGGTATGACCAACAATATTAGAGAGTGGAGGCTCGAAGTTTGTGGACGGAACCAGATATATATACTATTTATTGATTTATTGATTAAAGAATTCTGTGAGCGTTTGTATCCAGAAATTAAGGCTCTGGAAAACAGAATTTTTGAGAATTGTTTAGAGATTGAACTACTTTTTCGACAAAAATGGGAACCGGAGTTTCCTCACCATCGTTTCCCATTGTAGCGATATTAGTAGTAATTTGCTATTACCGACCACTTATCAATTGTGGCAGTAGTGAGAGAGTTGAAGGCCGGATAAGAGACTAATTTAACGTATTGGGCACTAGAAAATTGAATTACCTATTTCTGTTTTGTAGGCAGCAAAACCTTTGTTGAAAAACAGTCTATCCCTTCCAACGATTGCAAAAGATTTAGAAACCGCAGCCAGCGACCAAGTGAGTTTTATTGGCTTTTACCAGCCTGATACAGAATAAAATGAGTAATACAGAGTCTTCTTCATATATTTATTTGAACAGTTAATTTTCTAGGCTCTCCTTCTTCGTCAAACCTGTTATGTGACCTCCCTTTCAAAATAAGCTTGTAGAAAAAGTGAGTGTGGATGCAATAGCTTTCACACTGTAGTCTGTTTTTACTTGTGATTTTCCTTCACGAACAGGTTTCCGATGGTGTCGCTGAGAAACTGCGTTCAACCAAAGATGGTTTAAACAAATTACAAGATGACTCAATTAACGCATCAAAAGTATTAGTGGTGAGGCTGGATAATCTACTTTCTTTTATTAACTTTTCTTCATATGACTCCGGAATTGATATTTGGATTTTTGGAAGTTTTATGTTTATAGTATGTCGCACTTACTCAATTATCCTGTCTCCTTCTTTCCAGGTTAAACTGTCTGAGAAATCACAACTTCTAATGGCGAAAAACATGAATGTAATGGTAAGAGAGATTATAACAACGCCTCTCTTTGTGTAGGTTTGGTTCTTACCGCTCTCTGGAGTTCGGTCTTGTTCCTTTTAGAGAAATGTGTTTCATGGGGAGGAGCTCACTAACTTCGGCTTGAAATTGAGCTTACTTGTCGTAGAATTTTTAGGTTACCTTTTAGGAACTTTACATGGGGCGTTTAAATTTATGTATCGTTAAAAAACTAACCAAAATAAATTTCATCTGATATGAATCAATCATAACTTGGAGTTAACGCGGGAGGACATTGTGGGGCAATGAAAGCGTTGCAAAACCAAGACGCGAAATCTTAAAGGCGGGAATTAAAAAAAAAAAAGATAAATCTATTTTACGGTGCCATGACAAAAAAAGTGCTAGTTTAGCTCTTATTGGTTAAAAAAGGTTTTGTAGCCGATCATAACAGCTAGCAATTCATGCAAGACCTACAGGATCGTTAGGAAATTTGCCAGGGTAGGTAATTTGTAATGGGAGTATCAGTAACATGATAGCACCCTGAAGGTTCCCTGGTTGGAACCACTGCAGATTGCTTTGTGTAGAGTTATACTATAGAGTACTAAAGTGTAACGTAATAAAAATGAAATTTCTGAAATTATGGGATTTGCCAGGATATTCTGAAAGAACAATGTCCAAGAGGCCTACTTGCCAAAAATGAGCATTTGGGGGCAAATTGTCTCTTTGCCTGCGTGCAGACGTCTCATCAAAGGAAATAGGAGACGTCTGCACGCAGGCAAATTGTCTCTGAGATCGTAGCCCAGTTATGCTTACAAAACTCCATACAAACCCTTCTAAATTTTTTTTGGGTCGACCCGAAAAAAAATTAGAAGGGTTTGTATGGAGTTTTCTGTTTTCCGTTTTTGCCACCAAATGCTCATTTTTGGCAAGTAGGCCTCTTGGACATTGTTCTTTCAGAATATCCTGACAAATCCCATAATTTCAGAAATTTTATTTTTATGACGTCATCACTTTAGTACTCTATTCAAAGTTAAATCTTTTTTCCTTCCAAAGAATGATGCTAATAAAGTTGATCTGTCAAGAATAAAGTTCAGAAATATTCTGGAGGGCGATGGCTTGATCCTGGCAAATGAGGTTAGTTCTATAAATGGGGAAGTCGACGGTGACCAGAAGGTTCAAGGCTAAATTATTACGCATACATATAGATTAAATGCAATAAAAATTTGGTATCGTTGACCTCACCTCAAACTACTGTTTTTTCGGAACGAAAGTACCGTTATCTACGCTCACTGCTTTTTTCTTTATCACAGGCAGGTAAGAGATCTTTAGGACGCGCCCTTGGCTGGATGGATCAGTATTTAGAAGACGCTATTGATAAGGTAAATAAAGCTATATGTTTAATATGGCAACATTTTCCTTTCTTTAAAAGATTGAGCGAGGTGGACAATCGCAATGAAGTTTAACTTGGAATTACTTTATAAGTAATTCTTTTGCTGCCGTCGTCATTGAGGTTTAGGCTCTCTTATTAATAGTTTTAAAGAGGAAGAGCCATTTTGAAAGAATCGAAAAAAAAAAAAAAAAAAGAGAGAGAGAGAGAGAATAGTTGTGTTGTAGGTAAAAATAGTAATGTCCATTTCTTTACTTAGCTACGGAATGAGGTGGGAAATTGCCATCCAATCAGGAGCGTGTATGACGTTTTGATATCCGACGTGTGTGCAAATGCTGTTGGCCTTGTGGTGAGCATTACTCTCTTCCTTTTATTAGAGAATCAACATTTTATTGCTCTTTTATAGTTAATAGGACAGTGTTAATACACAACCAAATGAACTTCATTACTGACTTATTCACATTTACTGAATCGTTAGAATTCATAAGAAGCTTAAATTAATTGCTCTAAGATTGGTTTTATTTTCAATGTTAGGCGGTTCTATTTCTTTGACTTGTAGACGTAGTAGCAGTGGCGTTGGTAGTGGTGTTGAGAGTGGTAGTTTAAGTGGTAGCTAGGGGTAGTCGTAGTGGGTAGTGGTAGTAGTAGTGGCGGTGGTAGTGGTGGTAGCAATGGTGTCGGTAGTTGTAGTGGTGGTAGTGGTAGTGGTAGTTTTAGTTGTAGTAAGGGTGGTGCAGTGCTGGCGCAGTGGTGAGTGCACTCGCGCTCGCCTCCCACCAATGTGGCCCCGGTTCGAATCCTGGCGTCGGCGCCATATGTGGGTTGATTTGTCGTTGGTTCTTCCCCTTGCTCCGACAGTTTTCTCCGAATTTCCGGTTTTCCCCTCTCCTTAAAAACCAACACTTCCAAATTCCAATTCGATCTGGAACGCACGGACAGGTTTCAACGAGTTCTTAAGAACTCCAAAGTGCTCCGAGGATAAACAAATTACAAAATTACAACATTATTTAGTGGTAGTGGTAGTGGTGGTGGTGGTTTTAGTTTTAGCAGTACTATGGTAGATGGAATAATAGTTATAAAATCTGGCAGTTTATGTTATCGTGATGATAGCTGCATTTATAAACTCAGTACTTTCTCTCTCTTCCCAGAATTCCGTGTGGTTGTGCCTTGGTGTCATAGCAATGTTCTCTGTAATAACCATCATCCTTTGCGTGCGTCTTGCTAAGCACTTACGTCGTGCTAAGACTGGCAGTGAAAATGTTATCTCTGATGAGGGTACATCAAACTACGGTGTTCCCTTGAGGTTATTTGACAAGTTCCCAAAGGTTGACAAAAAGAAGTTTACGGTACCATGGTAAGTATTGTCAAGAATGCTGCGTACGCAAATCGGGTGATGCAATCCTAGTTGTAAATGTCGTGTGTAGATCGACCGCACGAGACAAGTTAAGACAAGACCACACTTTATTTAAAGGGGAACATACGCTTAGCTATATGAATTAGTTTAAAAAAAACTGCACCAGTTAATTTACAGAAATGCCTCTAAACAAGTAAAATAAATAGTATAAGAGATAAAAATAAGTAAGAAAATATAAAAGCTATTTACAACTAAAAATTAAGTTATCACACATGAAAAAGAAAAAAGCAATTTCCAAAAATTCTTTTTGAGAACGATGTCTTGAGCTTCGTTTACTTCAACTCTTTTAAACAAATTGTCTTGCGAATTTCAAATTGGCTGCGTCACTTTGAACCACGTTTTAATTTTGACAAACAGAGGGAGAAATATGGAATATACCTAGTCTGAACAAACACCCGAAAAGTGAAAACGTACGTCAATCTCAATTAATCTAAATATAACTCTAAAGCTGCAAAGTAAGACAGAAAATCTTGATGTAATATATCAAACATGAGATGCAGTGTTTCATCACCAGATGAAACACCGAGAAGAGAGTTGAAAATGCGACGCGCAGCGGAGTATTTTTGACGAACTTCGAGGTGTTTCATCTGGTGATGAAACACTGTGTCGAATGTTTGATATTTCTTCTCAAACAAAATCATTTTTGAAGGAGAAATTAAGGATGCAAATACTAAGCAGTGTTTCATCCGATTTCCAAACACTCATTAAACATTAATTTCCTTTGTATTTTCTTAATGAATTATTAATGAGTTTGAGAAAGTCGAATCATTAATGATCAAGACAAATGTCCACTTAAGATTTTCTTTTTTACTTTTGTGTAAAATTAAAGTTTAAACAAAAGTAGAAGTGTTCTAAACTTTCCTTAAATCGACCAGGAAACGATCCCGTTCGTCGCCTCATTCGTCTTCGTCTTCCTCCTCGTCCTCCTCGCCGTCCCCAGAAGGTTCAGAAACTAAGACCTGGACTACAAGTAAATACTAACGGTAAGATTAAGGCTCCTTGTTACCTGAATCCCTTTCAAAATCAAATTTAAGTTTCAATCAGTCAATCAATCAATCAATCAATCGTTTATTTATCCACGTGATCTCCAGTAAGTTCAAAAGCTCGTTCAAAATACGTACGTGCTAACATAAAATTATCTTAATAAAATTTATCTAAATATATAACAACTAGATTTATCAAAAAAAAAAACTAAAATGTACAGCTGCAAAAGTCACCATTTGAGAGAATTAAGATGACTTAAAATTGCTATAAATACGTTTGAATATATAAAATACGATACTAATATAGAGCTTTTTCACTCACGTGGCCAGCATGTATGCTAATTTATTGGAACACAAGAGAGCATTTACATGAGAAAAGAGTGCAACTCCCAGAGGATTTCCTGGGTACACCAACATTGCCGCAGTTTCATTGTTTTGGAACACCAATATGGCCGCCGTGACGTCATGTGAAAACGCTCTATCAAGATTGAAAATGGAATTAAAATTATTTATTTTTAATCGCGACTTCGCGAACTTGGATAGATGCATCGCACTTAATTTAGGCTATCTAAAGTACCTTACTTTTTTTCCTTAATGTATAATGAATGGAAAGAACACGACAAATCCTAGGCGTAATGCCCTCCTGTTCGGATCACGAGTGAATGGTATTAGAAGGCGGGCTGACTGAGTCTATTATTCCCCCTTCCCTTCTCCACCCTTCGCACTTTGGAAAACGGCAAGACTCTTTAATTGAAAAAAAAAAAAAAAAAATAGGACTGTAAACTTTAATTTGTTCACTTTAAAAATAACTAATAGAAATTTATCGATAACTGATTATTATCCTCCTATATGTACAAACACTCATAAGGGCCGGGTTGAACACGTGTAACTTTCCCTTGTCTAAACCAAGCAAATATTAACGGGAACATAAATGCTTCTTTGTCAATAACCTTGGCTAATTTTGTGAATAAAATTGTCACGTCATAGAAACTCATAAGGTGCCTACCATTTGACTTTGGGGTCGGGTATGGGTGGACGATTCAAACTCATTCCGACGAACTTAGCTGAGCCAGACGTCGACGGCCTTTTCATGAACTGAAATCAATAAGTTTGGTTCGTCTCATGAAAAGCTCGACGCTTGGCCCAGGTCTACGTTGAAGTTACTAAACGAAAGACGATTGATGTTCGTCAAAATTACACAAGTAGCCTTAATGCACCTATCAATGTAAACCCCGTGGGGGGGGGGGGGGGGGGGGGAGTGCGGGCAAGGGGTGGCGGATTTGACAAATTTTAAAATTTTTCGATCAAATTCCCCAGGGTGGGAAACGAAAGGTCAATCAAAAGTGTCAAAAAAGCCCCCACCCCAGGGGAAAAAATCTAAACAAACAATGCTATAATACTATATAAAATGAATAAAATAACATTTCAAACACGTTGTTACTACTTTTATTTACGGTTAACGGAAGCTCCATTAAATTACTCGCTGTAATTAAGTATTTTCTCTCTCCACTAGCATCTCTTATCTTGAACAACAAAATCACTCCAGGAAGATTGGCCGTGCTATATAATATTAATAAAACGTAAAATGCTTTATAACATCTGCTCAACATGTCGGAACAGGTCGGATCAGTGACCCATAAAAAATCCTCTGACTTTCATGGTGGAATTCGATTTGAATCGAGTTTTACAATCAGATGGGAACTTGAAGATAAAAGCTTCCTCAAAATAGACATTATCTGTTTAGATGACAGGTTAAAGTATCGGATTATGGCGATTAAAACAAATGAAAACTTCATACCTTTCTCCAACAACGTGACTTTCAGGAAGCCTCGAGGGACGGACTTGGTAACTGCTTCTGAATTGATACCAGGCTTCTGTCGGTCAAAGTCAAATGTCCCGACCCCGGGGTCGCTTCACACGATCAAAAGCCCGACAGCGGGGATAGTCCCAGGAATCAAATCCCCTCCCCTTGCCCGCACTCCCCCCCCACGGGATTTACATTGATAGGTGCATAAAATTTCATATTATAGACGTTCTCGACGGTTTGTTTTTAGCCAATATACTTCCTACCAACTTAGCAGCATATTGAAAGATTTATTCCTAGGCACTTGATCAGCTTGATCTTGGTAAAATAAAATGAACACATATTTACAGATTGGGGCATAGTATCGAATTGAAACAGCTTTGTTTCTTTCTTTTCCTTAAAAGACAATTGTTTAACACTAGTTTCCAAGGTGATTGAACTGAACAGAACTTTTATTTGATTTTGTTCTAACTGCAGGCTTATTGAGCTCGAAAAGGGAGTAATGATCACAAAGCAACGGCCCCAAGTTATCCAGCGAATACCCTTAGCCGTGACAAATAATGTTGTGGTACCGATCGTCCACGATATTTGACCATGAACTACTCAAACATAAAACATGAGGATGAAGAGGAACACAATGTACGGTTAACAGACAGTTAGAATTGGTTTATACTGTCCGGTGTTTTTCAAACTGGATGCTAACAACGTTCTTGGTCAAAAGAGGAACATGACCTCGAAAGACTTGAGTCGCGTTTCCGTTACCCGCTTGGGTGATTTTGGTCAGTGGAATCGTAACGAAATGATGGTGACAGATGGGACATAAATTAGAGCGCAGACTCGTGCGTGTAATGGTGCGCATGCCCAGGTGCATTCGCACCCAACCCTTTTATTCGGGTAGTTGTTGAAACATTTCTATGGTTTTATCTATTGAGTGTTTGAACCAATCAATCCTATACATTCCTTTATATCATCATCATAAGTCGCTATTTTACAAAAGAAATGTTTTCATGAGGTCCCTTTCACTAAAGGGAGAGAAAAAGTTTAGAAGAGAAAACTGTTAACCACAGAGGACTATGAAATTAATACTTTTCTGTGGTCAACAATTTTCTCTTCAAAACCCTTTAAACTATTTTTTATTCACGTTTTTTCGTGACCAATAAGTGTCTTTTGCTTCTAGACAGATCTAACCAAGGAAATTAACTATTAAATATTTATTATCATATATTTATATATTTAGGTATTTTAAAAATCATAGCCTTAAAATAATCATCTCAGTAAAATGGAATGAGTCATTCATTCAATCTTTGCAAGGACAGTTTAAAACATACCCGATTGTTTTGTATTAAACTGATGACATTATCTATTAAAATTTTATATTTTTTTTATTGGTTAAGCTTATTTTGTTAAGACAAAATTATACAGGCCCGTTGTAATATGACAGTAGGACATAGCAACGAATGTTTAGATGGAGGAGAAGCCGGAAAAAGTCTGAGCTTTCTTTTGCTTGTTGCTCTTACTGATAGTCTCTGCCGGAGTCAAGAAAGTAGTAAATGAGTTCTAACAAGATTACAATACTTTTCAGTTTGGTATAACATGTTTCGATGTTTCTGATCTCACATCCTCGTCAGATGCAAAATAACTTAAAGCAAGAGCTATGAACAAAGAAAAATAAAAAAACCCCAAGCAAACAAAAAACAAAACAAAACAACAAACGGTTACAACAAAAATGAAGACCTATACGCGCCGTACATGTCATAGACACTGAGTTCGTTTTAGACAGGGAGCGCCGGTCCCTGTTTCAACCAGACGGTTTGTGTTAATGGTAACGGTTAACTGGTTGTGGGAGCTTAGGTCTTTGAAACCCTTGCCGCTATTAAAACGTTTATTTGTAAATTGTTTCCTAGATTTGGATGTCGGTCTACGACAGGTTAAACTGATCAGAGAAGTAACTCCTAGGAAAGAAACTGCTTAAACCCGCGAGAAAGGGAAAAACGATACAGTTGACGTAGATTAAAGAAAGCAGTCGCCTCTTACACACAACTTGTGGGAAATGTGGAAGGGCCCGCGATACTTATTCCGCTTTAGGAACACATGAATGCCTCTCCCCCTATCCCTCCCCTGTTCTCTCTCAATTCACTTTTTGTGATTCTTCCCCGATCCAAACTCCACCTCGGTGTTTACGATCTGACGAAGCAATGGCAACGAGAAGGTCCAAATAATAATAATAATAATAATAATAATAATAATAATAATAATAATAATAATAATAATAATAATAATAATAATAATAATAATAATAATAATAATAAATAGGTTTAGAGGGCAAAAATACAACTTTGCACGTACATCACACTTTTTCGTACATTTCTTTGCCGTGTTTGCATGGAGGACGTAAACAAGCGACGGCGAAATTTTATTTCTTTTTCTGAACTTGGATAGGGATCTTAAGAATTTAACTTCAACCGGGGGGTTCTCCTACTTTTGATAAAGTAAATGGGTGTGAATAATCGTGATAAAGACTGGAATATTCACTTTTTAAGAGACGTTAACGTTTTCGGGTCTGCCATCGTCGTCGGATCGTCAGTAGCGGCCGGTGCATTAAAATGGCGGGAAAAAAATGACAAGCCGGTAGGCGAGGATCTGGCGGTAAATCACGCGCAGCCGCCTAAATTTTTATCTTGAAAAGAATTTATCATACTACAAAGTCCCGAAAAAAATTATGCGCTGCTAAAGTTTTAATTGTCTGAGAGCATATACAAGGGGTTTTGTTTTGCTTTACGTCTAATTCAATTAGTCTGAGAGAGAAAGGAAGTGTTTCATTATTTAAAAAATAATCAACTGAAGGAAACGGTATTTGGAGAATCAGTGTTGGGACTCCGAAACGGGTGAGTTACGTTAAGTCTCCGGACGGATGGACTAGAAAAATAGACAGCTGCTTGGTAAAGCATGAAAGTTTTTGCAAGGTATTTGAATCTTTTCAAACGTACTTTAAGTTTTCTTTCTGTTATAGCTTCTTTTTTCAACGAAATGTCAGAGGAGATTGCCTTACACTTTGTTACAACTATAAGGTATCGTACTATAGCTGTATCCTGTATCGTACTATAACTGGTCCTATGGATAACCAAATCCTTCAGGATGACTTAAATGCTCTATCCAGGTGGGAAAAGGACTGGCAAATGTCATTAACATAGAAAAAAATGTCATATAATCTGCTTCTCTACAAAAAAAGAATGTTGTTACACCATCATTCTTAATGGATAGAGATCACAACAATCCAAATTTAGACATCATACTCTCACAGGACTTAACTGGAATGGGAAAATCACGTTGCGCAAAATTTCCTCAAGCGCGAAGCAGACTGTTGGCGTTATCAGGAGGAATTTTAGTCATAATGTAGATAGTAGATGTAGGCGGGTTGGAGAGCTCAAAGCACCACAGATACAACGAGTACCTCTACTCTTGTCCACAAACATCCTGCTGAAAATTATGCTACAAGTAAGTGATGAGAATGTACTTTTCAAGACGATAGCCTTTACAACTTTAAGAAGCGAATAACGTTTTAGAAGAGATACATATATACCAGTAGTCACTGGAAGGGCAAACTAATTTGCAATGTCTTTTGTGAACCTATGTTTTCTTGACATCCTTCCTTTTTCTCGTGCCGGACCAAACGCTTTAAGTAAAGAAAATTTTTCTTGTTTTTGTGTTTACCTTAAACGGGGTTTTTCGCCCCTTATGACTTAATACATGCCCCCCTTGTTGTCAACTGATCTGACATTCGTTCACTTTTGTTCCCCGATCCAACCTTTTCCGTAAGTCCTATCCAGCTCCCCGTTCCTGTTTTTACACGTAAATAGCGAGAATAAGGCCAGGTTCCATCCCTCTTCACGTGGGGATAAAATATTCAGGCAACATGCAACAACCGTTCAGAACAATTCTTTCTATCGAATAACACATTTCTTTAATTTGTCGAAAACTTATAAGCACTGTTTCGAAGAAAAATTCAATTTCAATGTCAAGTTCGATTTCGATTAAACTCGGCTAGCCTAAACATCTCACATTTGTCTTCTTGCAACTTGCAAGGATGTCGGTAGTACTAGAAGCGGTGAAAACAAAAGCACTTATAGTGTTATGCGTCTTTCTCATTCTTGAAAGAGTTTCGACAAGTGGCTGGGTATTCTGAAGTTAGACAGTTCACTAGAATCATTATAGAACCCCAGAACATGGAATCAATTGCGCGCGCGGGCGGGAGAAAGAGCAATGTTAAGGGTTTTAAATACATTAATTTCAACCAATTGTGCAACGGATGTTTCCGTAGTGTAGTGGTTATCACGTCCGCCTAACACACGGAAGGTCGCCAGTTCAAGCCTGGCCGGAAACACATCTTTCTTTTTCTTTTTTTCTCTGAAGTTTTGGGTTGCTTGTCGTTCTGCTTCACTCTGTTTGGTTCCATTTTTTGCCAGCAGATCCATACGAGCTTCTACATACAGGCACATACTTGCTTTAGTACCCTGCCTGTCGAACGCACTCAACCATAAATTTTAATGTTTTGTGTTAATAGTATTAAAAAAGTTTTTTAAAAACAATCACATATTAAAATGTGTGATCTCCTTTTCGTTGAATATTTGCCATGGTAGCTAGCAACCCATCACCAGTGGGTCTTGCCAGAAAGATGTTGTCTGTGGTTACACCCTGGGTGAAACCATTCTCATTCTCCCCCACCTTCCACCCTCCCCGCCCCAAAAGTCGGCTCATTGACTGGTCAGCTGCCCACCACTATACTCGTAGATTAACGGGCTAAGGAAAACAGGGATACATACAAGAGGGGATGTGGAAATTAGAGGCAATAGAGCGAACGGTAAGTGTTCCTGTTATTACGGACATATTCAGCTTGTACCCAGCTGTTGTCCTAGCCGGTACTTTTAAAAAACACCAATATATTTTGTTTCAGATATGGTTCGGGGAGATTGCCTTATGAAAGATTGTAGCAGTTGAGAGAGATAACTGGCAATAGGCTGCTCACATGTTTTTGCCTTTGGGGGTGTTCAAGAAGAAACCCATACATGCAGATATCACTCAGGGTGGTGGGAAAAGAATTAGTTATACAAAGAAAACCAAAATCTTACCTTGGTGAAGACCCGGCAGGGAGAGGGGGGCGGGGAGTACTTCCTAGTAGGCTAATGGGTAATGGAGATGTGCTGTGCTGCTGGGTGGGGTTGCATTTTAACGGCTGGATTGCATTGAGAATCGACTAAAATGGGATAGGGGTTCTGAGAGGCCAGTGGCACATGCCCAGCAAGAATTAACCCAAGTTACCCCCCACGAGTGGAAGACTGCATTGACAGCATTCAATTTCAACATCCTTTTGCACATTTAAAACACAGCTGTTTACAGACAAACCCCACTTTATGGATGCCCACTTATTACAGACAGTTTGCTTTGTACCTGGGAAAAGAAAGCCTTTACATTTTTTTTGTTCCAGAAATTTGTTGCCTGTATTAGTATACTCCCCTTAGGGCCCGCCAATTTAAGCCTGAGTTATGCCTAGAATGGTCTCTTTTAAGATGGATTTGATGTTGAATTTCTGATCAGCAATCCTGCACCTTTTGTAGGGGAGTCACACCCCCGCAAGGGATATGGCCTGTTTCAATAGACCTTTTTACCGATATGGCGGCCATATTGAATTAATTTGATTTAAGGAGTATTATAGGATGCCCAGGGGGCATGAGCACATTTTGTTTGTATTTTCGAGTGCTTTTCGGGTTATTTTTTCTTAAAGTTTTCTTAGAAAAGATTGTAATGGGAAAAAGATCCTTGTACTGTGTTTGGATGTAATAATGATTGCCATTTTCTAGTTTAGTATTAGAAATATGGTCTTTCACTGTATATTTCTCGGGAGAAAGGTGATCATTATTACACCTAAACATGGCACAAGGATCTTTTTTCCCATTAGAATCTTATTCTAAGAAAACTTTAAGAAAAAATGTCCCAAAAAGCGCTCGAAAATAGAAACGAAATGTGCTCATGCCCCCTGGGCATCCTATAATACTCCTTAAATCGAATTAATTCAATATGGCTGCGCTATCGGTAAAAAGGTCTATTACTATTGTAGTGGTACCAAAAAAATGCTGAGCTTGCTTGAATGTAGCATGACTGTGGCACAACTGTACCATGACTATTCCATGACTGTAGCTTGACTGTTGCGTGACTAAAGCACGACTTCTTTGGTTTCAGACATCAAATGAAATTAGTAGAACTAAATGGTTGTTCCTTAAAAACAATAGCATCAAAATTTCTTAAAAAACTGATAATTTTAGTATGGCAGTGAAGACCAACAACAGCTCGTTGTTTGAAATGATACGGAACTCGATCTTTCGAATGGAATGGTTGGAAGAGGCTAAAAGGCTATGGGAAAATGAAGTTTACAAGAGAGAAGTACTATACTGAAAGCAGATAAGGACACTATTACTGAGTGCTCAGTGTACCCAGACTTGTTATCCAGTGGTCGTGGGTTCATTACACTCTTAACTGTGTTGTTTCTCAATCATTCAGAATTGGGCACTTTATGCCAAACTTGTTAATAGCCAACTTCACTGGTCTGTCCTGTGCAGTGGGATTTCTGTTCTTGTGGTGTTTATTTCATCTATTTTGTGATTGTCATTTGCTTCATGATGTGACTGGTCATGCGCTGTATTATAAACACTGTGCATGCTGAGTTAGGTAAAGACTGTTGTTATAATTAATATTATTTTTTATTAATTTGACACAATTCCTAGGGGCCAAGGACATGTTCCTGTCAATTTTCTCACCTTATAACTTCATAGTTATATAATTTACATTCAACAGAAGTGTTAAGCATTGATATTTGTTCTTTAGTCAAACGAAATTTTTTTGAAGAACAGGACTCAGCAAAATTCAGTTCCACTGCTCTCCTTTTTGTGAGCTTAGATTTATTCCAAGCTGTATTATATTGTTTGCAGTCAACAAATGTAGTTTTAGCACTAGGATCATTAAGAAGATAAGGATGCTAAATTATATAAGCAGTCTTTAATCTCTTCTCAGTAGACATAGTTATGTTGTCACTTTTGCATCACCCATAATATAGTCTGCATAGCAAACGTTTCTACTAGAGTTATTGCACCAAAACTGGAATGATGGCAAAGAAATAAAAGAAGGGGGAGGGGGATGGGAGAGAAGTTTTTGCACAATAACTCATGTGGAAACGCTTGCCATACAGGCTGCGTGTAATACACCTTTTTACTCCCAAAGTGCTGCATAAGCACTGGGACAACTGTAATATCCAGAAGAAACTGAAACATTGGTTACACATTTTGGGGGGAATGGGTGGGCAGGTGGCAAAGAAGGTTTGTTGTGGGTAATGCAAAAGTGGCGAACGCGGGAAACATTTGAACACATGTCAAAAGAGCTTTCCCTTGTGAGCTGTGCATGTCTTTAACCTTGATCTCACAGCCTGGTTGCATAAAGCACTGACCTTAAGATTAATAATTCAAATTTTCTGCAACCTTTCCATCCGGTACCATGGGATTTTTTTGCACAGCATCATGGATAACTTTGATAATCTTAGATTAACAGGTATAGGAAACTTGAAAATACAAGGGAACAGGAGAGAACAGTTGCAAAAAATCGCACTTTTAACGTCTTTAGGCAACCAGGCCGAGTACGTTTAACCCTGGAAATAGGGGCCGATGCCTTCCAATGTACAAGGAAAAAAATCCGAGGGATAAGGTGTTCTTTTTGCAGGAGGTGATTGCTACACGCACTTTCTTGAACTCCCTGGGTATTTGCACTTGCTTCCTAGTCATCTCCATCATCTTTGAGAACGTGAAATCCGCTTAGTGACCTCTCCTCCATAGCATTCCTGATCGACAGCAATACACTTGACACAACAGCCAATCCAATTGTGAAGTAGATAATGCTCGTGATCGTGAACATCAACACGTGTGCAGTGTAACCCTCGGGATCACGATTAGGGGACGGGTGCAGTGGGACGAAGTCTCCAAAGCCAATTGTTGTCAGGGTTATAAAACCGAAATATACCCCATCTATATAACGCCATCCTTCCAGGTAACAGCCGAACAATGCAATAGTTAAAATCATCAAGACACTTATCATCAGTGTAATGGCAGCTGATTTAATTTCAATTCTCGATGGTTTCCGTTTGAGGACCCGCTCGTGACAACACTCTAGGGCGAGGCCTATCCAATGGTTGATGTGTTGTGCCAGCGTTGACAGCATTAACCATGTCAATGGTATTCCAACCAAGGCATACAGAATGCAAAATATGCGACCTCCGTCGGTGCATGGAGTCACGTGACCGTAACCTAGTAATTAAAAAAGGCAGTTACTTTTGAACCATCGAATTTCTGTAGCATCATGAATGGGCACGGTCACATGGGACAAACACACCTATGGTAATCGACGCAGTTGGGGCAAGAAAAACAAAGAGGTTACATAAATAAAACACAAACAGCGGTGATAAACATTGTGAGCTTTCACATTTTTCTAAACTTGCCGTTTCGTATGCTATTCAACATACATTTTCAAAAGTGATCTAAAGTGACCGTTGAAGATAATGACGAGACTATATCTAGCCGATGTTTTGAAAACCAACCTAACGGAATTTGCATTTTGAGTCATTTTGGGTGAAAAGGCGTCAAAATACACGTTTCTTAAGCCCGAGAAGCTCCAAAATCATAGTAACAAAGGAAAAAAGAAAAGGAAAGAGCCAGGAGAAAGAAAGGAGGAGAAGAGAAAAGAGCAATTTGCACTCTTAGTTTTTATAATAGCTACTTTTGGAGGTTTTTGGCTGAAAAAAGCTGTTCGACGCAAAAGGTCCATTTATTGATAACGTTATCAAAAATCCGGCTAGATATATTTATATATATATACATATGATGTAAATTACATCATTCAAAAAGCTACAGTACCCTTTCTCTTCAAGTTCCCACTGCCTCGTTTGCCATCTAGCAAGGTGTTTTTGTGGGAAGACTTTGTCGTTCTGTTTGGTTTACAGGGACTTCAATCAAATAACTTGACATATAATACTAGAAATACGTGCCTTGCAGAGTCTCGCAAAACTCAGGGAAAGGTCAAGCCGTAGGAAACAAAGGGAATACGCGCGGTGGTGTCGGTGCATGACTCATCAATGTAACAGATCTGTAAGTTGAATGTTGTCAACCGATAACGCTGGTTCTATTCCTTGCTCCGAGCGTTTTTTCTTCGGGTACTCTGGTTTCCCCTCTCCTCAAAAACTAACATTTCCAATTTCAAATTCGACCAGGAATGGTAGCTGACGAAGAACCCCTGCGTGGATGTGCTACCTCTAAATCGTAATTACATCGCTATCGACCGAAAAGCAACTACCTCAAGCGGAATCTACTTTCGCCCTTTCATATTTTACAAAGGGAATGTAAGGGAATTTGTAATAAATGAATGCATTGATAACAATGGAGTATTTCCAAGAGAATCTATGGCCACCCTGTGCAGACTGGCGGGGTGGTCAGAGAGGCCAGGCACATCAAGGAAGTATTCGAACGTCATATCGATGGTAACGCCTTCCTTTATCGGTAAGACAAGTCAGAGAAAAAGTTTCTAGTAACTTCGAATGAGGATGAGGAGATGGTTACGAAGTGAAAAAGTCTTAAATGAAAGCATTGATAAAACGAGAACGTCTTTATAATTAAAAAAAAAAAAAGAACGCGTTTTATGCTATCCATATCCATCTAATTGAGCTACTGTAGAGGTTTCATTTCCTGTTTTTTTTTCTTTTTCTTTCACAAAGACTTGAGAGAAAGCGACAAGTGCAGGCACTTGAAGAGTGTTCAGTCTTGTTACAATTATAGACTTGTCCGGCATGGAGGACTGCGAAATGGTAGAGCGATCAGGATTATCTTAGTAATTTTCGCGACGATGTGTGGGATGCAGTATTTTGGAGGCCAAGAGAGGTGCGTTAAATTGTCTTGTTCATAGCTGCAAAGTGTTTTCCGTGGGATGTCACCAAAACGGGGAATAGTGAGAGCGGGGAACCAACGCGGGGAACGGGAAAATGAAAAATGGGAACAAAACAGAGGATTGGAAATAAAATTGCTGATAGGGCTAGGGTTCAAGGTTGGTTTTGTTTTCCGATTTTTCATTTTCCCATTTCCATGCTTGTTCCCCGCTTTCCGTTCCCAGTTTTAGTAACACCCGTTTTCCGCGTGCATATTAAGGACCTTACGATCCGACAACGGCGACGTCCATGAAAACGTCCCTGAAAAGTAGACTCCGCATCCTTTCAAACCATTTCGCGATTTTCCAGAGTCGCCCAGTTACTTAAAAGAAGGGAATTTATGTTGGAGCTGCAGAGAGAGGGCAATGCCCAAGTTCAGACAGAGATGGTAGAATTTATCGCCTTGCCGTTCGCGTCCTCAAAAAAACTTAAAATTTGGTCATTTCACGTCGTAGTCGTGCAGGGACGCCGAAGAAATGTAGAAAAAAGCGTGATGCACGTGCAAAGTTACCGTTGCCGTCGCCTTCGTTGTTTCGTAAGGTCCCTATTCTATCATTTGGTCAGAATGGGACTGGGACTCGGACTCGGGGCAGCGAAATGTTGAGTCGAACCCGACGACCACTAGTCGACACTGCCTCCAGGAAAAGGCGGTCAACAGATCATTCTGATAAAATCGCGCGCGAAATATCTGCGATTAATAAAACCCAACTAGTGGTCTATTATCAATGCTGCGTTCTGATTGGTTGAGCTACTACTAGGCTATATGTTATAGCCCACTAGCAGCGAAAAGCGCCGGCTTTGAAAACCAAAACAATGGCGGCTGAATCGCATTTTGCTAGCTTAAGTTGTTTTGCCTTAATATAATCGACCGACTAGTTGGATTTTACTAAAACAATTATTCCTCTCACCGCTCATGGCCTCTGACTCAATAGCCCATTCGGCCTTCTACCTCATGGGTTATTGACTCAGAACGCATTCGGGCTTGAGGAATAATAAGTTGTCAATTATCCATGTGGGGACTTGCCAAACTATTTTTTGGCCCTTTTATTTGAAAGGACGGCTTCCTTTGCAATTACGTAACACTAACAAAAGAAACTTCCAGAAAAGAGACAATAAATAAAAAAAATTCTAGCAGCCTACAATTTCTAAAATTGTATTGATTGAAATGAAATTATATTATTTAACTATTTTCCGCCCACATTCGATATTCATCATTTTCTTTGATTTAACGATCACAGATGAATAGTAAAAACGTGCAATAAATGGAAAACGAATAAAAGTTAATGTGTTTGTAACATCATTTTCCAGCTGAGACTGAAATTGGTCAAATTCAGGTTTGATATTAACAGACATGCTATTTGTCACCAGTCGATAGGGGTTTCCCCTTGTCTATAGACTTTTCGTCGTCCTTGCTGGTAAAAAAGGATAAATAGATATGAGATGACGAAAAACAGTTGTCTCCGTTTTTAAAAGAAGCGTCAAAATAAGGCAATGATGGGGTTTCGTATGCGTCACGCTTTTTTGTTTTTTCTTTATCACTTATATATCTTTTAGCATATCGAGGCGTTTTCCTGGGTATGAATAGAGTAATCTTGACGGAGGTTCTCTGCTTTAAAGAGCATCTGCAATTCCTCCTGTTTTTCTCGGCCTTTAATTTAATCATCAGGGAAATTAAAAGAAGAAATCAGTCCCTAAGAATCGCCAAAAAGAAGGTCTTCAAAGTGATTCGAACATCACAAGTGTGATCATACAATCTAGTCCACAACTTTGGGAGGACACGATTAGAGTGGGCTCCTATGCTTCCGAACTGTGATACAATACTAGCTCTTAATTTAGCAATCACGGTTACTTGATCTTTAAAAAATATGCTTTGAAAATTTGATGTTACTTCAACTCGTTGGGACTTCCAAGAAATTATCCGTCGTATCTCTCATCACTGAATTCAATTCAGCTCTGAATTGTGAAAATTGTATGTAGCCTATTTGTTAAAATATCTTATATTCAGTTTCCAACTAGAAACAAAACATTTTTGTTACTTAACAATTAAAATTCTACAATCTTAGTTCTTGCTGCGTTTCGTTGTCAGGGTCGATTGATACTTTTGCTTTTAGAATGGAGAAAAAATGCTAAGCGGAAAGGAAGGCGCGCTTCAGATTATTTAACATTTTCATTAATCCTTTGAGTTGCAAAGTTTTCTTTCGAAGGACGTTACGCCAGTATTCGCGCATTTATTGACGTTTATGTCATCTTTTTTCTTTTAACGTATGATAATATATTCCTATGTTGAGAGAAAAATATAAACTGTAAATTTTGAAAATGGATAAACAATAGGCTTGGCGTGAACAGGGTTGTCACTAATATCCGAAAGATTTCAAAAAATTCGTTCAGCATTGGTTTTCGCACCTGTCAAAATTAGCACGCCATTCTGAATCCTGTACTAAGTTCCCCTTGAGAAAAAATGAACAGAAAATGTTTGACATAACAAAGCAGCCATAATAAGGTAGCCATAGTATTTTTCTGAGCTGTCATATAAATTTTCATATAAATTTAGTGACAGATGGTCCAATTAATCACAATCCCAAAGGTCATTGAAAGGTACTTCTCGATAACGAGACTTTGCCCAGCTCAAGCCTTATTGAAAAGTATTGGGGAGTATTGCGGATATAATTGAATTAGCTAGAGCCAATATCCATAACAACAACTTTAATCTTGTTCCTTTGCGGAAGACGCCAAACCTTGCTCAATTTGTTATTTTCGTTCGGTATAAAATATATTTCATTTAGTAAAGTGGTGTGTGTGCACATTGACTCCAACAAGCCTCGTAAGAAGTCTATATCTCTCAATTTCCATTAAGTAGCCGCATTGAATATTTAACGAAATATTCCACAACTATACGTTATGGTAAATACGTTCTGTGGTCAGGCTCTGAATTTCCAAACTATCTCCAAATATTCATCTATTTTCTTCAATATTCACTGAAAGGTATAGGCTTCTTGTTTTACTTTTTGACAGACGGGATATACATGTATGTATATGTTTGACGCCATGAATTTTATTTCTGAGCTTCCGTGGGCAGCTGTGCACTGCAATAGATTTTGATTGAGAGGTTTTTTTGGTCTTTACTTGCGAGACATTTCCCAGACTGTCATATATACTTTTAGATTATTTGGTTTTCCAAAATAATTATACGAAAAAAAAAAAGGAGGAAAAATATGCAGATTAATTTATCGATATTTGCTTGTCTATATTAGTAACCGGTCTTTTTAAACTTAAATTTATTTTTTGTTGTTGTTGGGTCCAATTTTTTCCTTCTTGGATGAATACTATGGAACAAAGTTCGTACCGTGATCTGCCAAATGAACATCCTACAAGGAGTAAATTGTATAATAAAACGAGGAAACCCCATTGAGTACATGCAAAAAAGACGCTAAAATGGGTTTCTAGCTTTGTTTGAAAACCCATTTAGCTAAGCCTCTGTTGAATGAATACTTTAAATGCAAAATAATGCGTTATAAAGGAGAATAAAGAAGGTCCTCAATTTGAGAAGAAACTTTTCAATTAATAAGGTAAATAGACTAACCGAGGAGGACATTCAGTGCGCGTTTCAATCGACCTTGCACGGCCTTGTTTGAGGTGAACTTCTGCTCTAATTGTTGGCAAGCAATGGCGTGTAAAATAAGATTTATTACCTCCGAAAAATAAGTTGCTTACCTATTGTGGTAACAACTGTTCCAGCGAAGAAAAGTGAGCCAAGGATTGTCCATCGCTTCACCCAGTCTTGGCTAAAACCATGATCAACAATCTCTTCGATTTTGCTGATAAAGAGTTTCATATCATCATGAGAAATGTTGTACTTTGCTTGGAATTGATTTCGTGCGACAAGCATTGCCTCTCGTTCTTCTTCTTCATTTTGCAATTCTAATGCTTGAAAAATGACAGCTCCCAGGAAGATGTAAACCAAAAATACTGCTATCTGTATGACTAGATTTCTGGAGCCCTCTGCATGCCACATGGTCGATATTCGCACATTAAACAACTTTTCCTTCTTAATACTACTACAAAGGCTTTCCTGATCGACTTATCTTCATAGCTGTTCGCGCTTACGCGTCCTCAAGGCCATAAATCACAGATGAACCTGATGCTTTTTTGGTTGAAAACACTAAACTTAGCTCTCTAATTTCCTGCCAGAGTGCTACGTATGCACTGCCATTCTTCTAAAGGTGTCTCCCAATAATTAAGCGTCCTACGGGGGCAGTTCAGGGACCTTGTATTCGATAGAATAGCGGAAATGTGAAGGTACAATGACTTGCGCCTTAGGCGTTATCTATAACTGCGTTCGGGAAGGTAAATTACCGGCCATCGGAACCCAGTTACTACAAAGAACGCATGCGCGTGCGTCCCACGCGAATTCAAAAATGACATCAAATTTTTAATTTTCACCGCGCAAGGTGGTATTAAATATTCAATGTTTTAAATAACGTATTTATATTTTCTTGCAATTCAAAGCCTCCTAATCTATTTTCTCAATGAAATCCTGTCGCGAAACGAAGTTTCCCACTGTTTTTTTTCAAGGGGTCAAAAGTAGTGGAAACGGCGAAGTCGTTCGTGTTGGAAAGAGAACCTTTCGCACACAGATTTACTTCAGCTTATTTGAGTTGTGGTTTTGTGTACAGTCTAAACCCACTTAAAAAATGTTCGAATTTAGCCTCTAGGCATTGCATTAGTTTGTTCTAAAACTTTGTTTTCGCTGTCCATTTAATAGGGAGGCAATAATCATAAAGCACATTTGATTCCTTCCTGACCTTAGAGTCAAAATTGTTAAAGCCTGTAGTCTCACAAACATCAAATTCGAACCTTATCTCGAACTGATCAAAGCAACATCGATACTTTATTAGTCATTCGGAAAAAGCCACAATCGCAATTTTATATTTAATGGTAGTTTTCACTTCGAAATGAAAAACAATAAAATGTGAATGATGTTTTTTTTTTCAGGCAGTCGTTACTGATAAGCCAACTCTGAAAAAATCCGAGTTCATTCCCAACAGGAGTCGAACCTATGACCTTCTTGTTTATAATTTGGATGCTCTACCTCTGATCCTCAGGAGACCCGCTGGGATTAAGGCCATTAAGCTAGGTTTAAAATATATATATAAATAAACCGCAGCCCATGAATTTAAAATTCATCTCTAGAGACCCACGCATCATGCATACATAATGAGGCTTCTATTTACAGTGAAACTGTAAGAATAGCTTCTTTCAAAGAGTAGGCACGTATTTCACATTTGTCCCAGAAATTTGGATTTTCCAATTGGATGCATATTTTTTTAAAAAAACAAACTAATATCTGTAAAAAAAAAAAAAAAAAAAAAAATTATAACAAAAAGAGTGGAAATGACGGCTGCACATAGATTTACAAAGTGTATTACCTCTGCTCTGGCAACGGCCTTGAATTTACATGGGAAAACCGGACATTCTGGTAGGAAAATCAAACGGTTCGCGCCATTTTGTTTGGGAAGCTTCAAAAAACATGGGCTATGATTTGAGGGGATGCAATTTTCTACTCTTTTTAGTCTGTTCAGCTGATTTGGATATACATTGTAGTGGGTTGTTCTTTCCACTGCGTCAAATTTTATAGTTTTACGGTTATGCACAATGTATCCAGCCGGTCCACCCGGGTGGTTTTTGTAAATGGTACGCACCCAGGTCTCTTTGGGTTTTTCCCCTTCTTTGGATATTTTATCTTATGCTATCAGTGATGTTAGACTCGTGCGCTTAAAAACAGTAAATAAGCGATGAGGAGACATCTAGCCATATAAAGGTTTAGTTTTCAGTAGAGTCGTCACATCTTCTTGTTTGTGTGTCAGCCTATCGAGTAATCGTTACAGATTGAAAATAAATCAGGTTTGTAAGATTTCAAAACATACATTAGGTGATGGAAATGGGTAGTGTTTCTAATTGGTTGAAGCAAATTTTCAACCAATCAGAAGCACTACCCAGTAGTGACACGTCATAAAACCCAAATGGTCAATTTGAAAGAAAAAACAAGCCTTTAAACACCAAAACCACACATTTTTAGATCAAAACCCAAAAAAGCGAGCTAAAAAAATGAAGAAAACCGAAAAAATCGAAAATCATAGTGCTTCATGCAATAGTCTCTGTCTGCAATGGGACGGAACAATGCCTCGGGCTTAGCTCCCTGTGGGATGAAATAAGGCTATTTTTTTGCAAACTAACTCGCGATAGCCTGTTCCAGGATTTCAGATAATAGAGCGCGGAGTTCAGATGGTGTGGAGCAAGTTAAATCGTACGAGGGGAAATTAACGGGAAGAAAAAACGAGGAGAATCAAATTTTGGCCAGCGCTCTACTCTGGATCAGGCTAAACTCGCAGAAGTGTTACGTTCTAATTCGCTTCGCTCAAACAAACGTAAATTATTTTCCTCTAAAATGTAATACATACAAAACAAACAACGCTATTTGATGGTTGGATGCTCAGGCATTCCAACCAAGTGAGAAATAACAAAGTAAAGCAGATAAAGGAAAAATATTATCGCGAAAAAGCTGATTATCATTGTCAGACTTGAAACGTTTCGAAGAACTCAGCTTTGACCTTTCAGGGTTTTTCCTCTTCTTTTCGCTGCATTTTTCGCTTTCTTGAGGCGTTTCTCGTCTTCGGAGTTTGAGGGGAGGTGGTCTGACTCATATTAGGGAGTTTAAGATACGGCGACTACGGACTACGGCTACGGATAAATATGCTACTGCGCATGATCAAAGCCACGTGACTGTTCATTTTTCCCGCGTAGTCCTGCGGCTACGGTGAGTTGTTGACCTGTTTCGCGTAGTGGGGACTACGGAGAACATTTTGATCGTATTTTGCCGTCTCGGTAATTCAAGAATCTCGTCTTTTCGTAAAAAAGTTTTCAATTCATCTGCTTTAAGTGAGAGGGAAGCAAAATATGTGAGTTGTGTCCAATTTCTGCTCAGATTTACGCTTTTATCCACTGTCGTGACTACATTTTTATCTAGCTAAGCTCATATTTAAATAAGCTAAGCTGTTTATACGCAGAATTCAGATTGACGGCCGAGGAGAAGAAAAATCATGCAGGTAATTTACTTTCTCTTTGCACTTGAGAAGTTTCAATGTTTGTTCCCCCCCAACGGATTAGTGTGTCTTTCTACTTGTGTAACATTTATTTATGCGAGTTTTTGTATCGCGCCATTTGCTGAATGAAAATGATGTAAATATCTTCGAGACAATCGAAACTCGGCATTTCGATTCTTCAAACTACATCAGATCAGTAGTCGGAGAAGTCCATCTTCTAAATCTAATAAATGAGCTATTACTATTTCTTTCTATGTCTTTAATATTTGACGTAAGTATTCATGAGCGAAAAAATAAAACCTGTGTAACCAAAACTTTGTTTACCAATTTCACCCGACGTAATTGCTTCCTTCAAGTATGGAAGAATTTGTTCATTGTTCTAAAGATAAGATCACATGCAAAACTGACTTGCATTTTTGTGAACTGTGATGAAAACAAGAAAATCTTTGCGCGTTGATTCCCTCTCCGCCTCTTCTCTCGTAGTCTACTGTGTGTAGTGCGATCTTAACGTTCTATATTTGCACGACTCAACCCAGTACTACAAACAAAGGACAACGCTCGTCCAGCCGTAGTTCGTAGTCCGTAGTCTCCGTATCTTAAACTCCCTATTCTTGAACACCCAACCAACCGTCCTTGCTGCAGTCCGCAATATTTATTAATTTCTGCCTCTTGTGAATAATCTGCTGAGCTTCCTGTACCTAGGTATTTACCTGACTTGGATTGTCAGCGCTAGCCTTAATTCTGGCCGAGAAAAGATTTTTCTAGCTTGGCGTTAACCTCGAATTGTTTCCCGTTACTGAATTTGAATTCCGAGGCGGACCTCTGTATTTTTGACTGACCTTCGAAAAGTTTGCCTTGTGCCTCGAGTTTAGTTTCAAGATATCCTTTAAACAAAGAAAGTACTTCATCAACCAGCTCTGAACTTTGAGGTTTAGGGTTCGCTGAAGGATCTTTAGGTTTCGATTCCTCTACAAATGACTCGGCATCAGACATCTCTGCGGTAAACGCCTCGGAAAGTGGAATGCGAGAGAGAGAAAGAGCGCATTCTACGCGGACCAATTTATGGTGTAGATTAACCAATCAGAAGGTGGCAGAGAGCCCTGTAGAGAATTGCAACATACCAGCGGAAAACACATTTACAGTAAACAAGTGAAGATTTCTGGATAGTGTGTTTTTTGCGTTTTTCATATGTTCAAAGAAATGCGAAAAAAAAACAAAAAAAAAACGGGCCTATGAAAGAAAAAAGTTGGGTCGAAAAACATTTCTTGTATGGCCGGAAAAAGAAACTTTCTTCTCGATACAACAAAACGGGTAGGGCAGGCCAATCTTTTTCCCTCGGTAGCCAATGAGAACACGCTTCATCTTCGAGCCATATAATTCAGTTACAAGATTTGTCACGATCTGCACAATTATTCTTATCACACTTAGCCTCATTCAAAAACTGTAAATTAACTTACTATTGGTTACACAATACAAAAATTCAAGTATTTCGCGTAATTAAATCAAAGACTTTATTATTAGGACTCCTAAAATAATTACGGAATAAATAAAAATAGAGCAGTATTTTATGTACATAATTTCAATTATTTAAAGTGCATAGATAATTTATTTGTCTGTTGCCAGTTTGAACGGTTTCAGTTGTCACCCTAACGTCGGTTGCCATGAATTGAAACATTTCCTGGCGTTTTGGTTTTATATCACCTTGTTTCTCTTGACATCTCAATTTCAACATCGTCAGTCTCCTCATCCTCACTTTCACTTGTGCTATACAGTGACTGAAAACCAAAGATGGCTTTATCCTCCATTATTTTTCGTATCGACAGGAGTACACTGGAATTCACAGCAAGTCCGAACGAAAACAGCAAAAAACAGAATAAAAGAAACAAGGAGATTGAGAAGGAAGACCTTTCTGCTTCTTCAGAGTTGTAGTTGGGATGCATGGGTACATAGTCGCCAAATCCTATCGTGGTCAAGCTAATGAACGCAAAATAAATTCCTTCGAAGAATGTCCAGTTTTCGATGAACATTCCTATGATGGCGATAACTGTCATGACAAAAAAGGCTAAAACAACAGCGACTAACAGACACAAAACGTTATACAACTTGTTTTCTGGTTTCAGTTCTCTGTTTTGTAACGAACGTCCAATGAGCTCCACAATCTTTCTCCCAAGGGAAGTTAGCATTAACCACGTGACTGGTATTCCAAATAAGGCGTAAATCATACAGAAGATGCGGCCCGGAAGAGTTTTCGGTGCGAAGTGGCCGTAACCTGTATGGAGGAGATAAAAAAGTGAGAGCAGTAAGTTAGTACGTTTAAGTAATGGACAAACCACTTCTTAACAATGATTTGCGCTCACTCTCGACGTCAAGTATTTCGACTTGTTTCGCATTTCTCCCTGTTGACTCTGTGAGCGAACTCTGTTGATTTGAACTTTTCACGTGGCACTGTTTATTTATTATGCTGTTCTAACCTTTCAGTCTGCGACTGAAATCCTTCTAATGTATGTGACGCTCAAATGAAACCATTTAACAGTGCTTTCCCTAGATGCTACTTAGTGTTTTCTTTTTCAGAATAACAAAAAATGAAGTTTGTGATTTCGAGTCAAGTAATGTATAGGACATCACCTTGGCGAGTAATTGAGTGTGATCAGGTTGCTCGCGTGTTACGTGTAAATGAATTTATGGAGTGAGAACGTTTAAGTATTAATTAGCTTTACCATGATTATAAAATGTTCGTTTAAAATTTCAACGAACATTGTCATATTAATATTATTTTCTAATTTAAAACAAGTGAGTCGCGACAGTACTTAGTTATCAAGAAATTTCTATAGGGAAAATAGACGTTTGTAATGATAAAGAACTCGACAATTTAACAATTTCTGAAGGACAAATTTAAATAATTAGTGTGGTGTTTTAAAGGCTGAATTGTTTTTGAAACATCGCACCTGTCAGCCGAAATAATGCACGCTATCCACCGTCGCTGTTAGTCGCTAATTTATTCTTCTCTTATTACTATTAACATTTTGTTACAGAAAATGCCACGTATTATCATTTCAGCTTATTTAGTACACCGCGATTCAAATTCAAGAAAACGTCTTAAGGTCAATTTACAAAGTGCCAGGAAACCAGCCTATGTTAAAAAAGTAGACTCTTCCCGAACGACCTTTTATTTGAATACAAAGCGCTTAGAATATTTCATTATGAACCCTCTCTTGCAAAAGTCGACATAAGGCAGTGCTACGATGGTCAAGGTTTCATGGACTCTAGCAGCTGGCGTTTTAAGAACTTAAAAACGGCTTTGTACGACCACGACGTTTTGCCAATGTACTCCTTAGATTTTTTGTTTCAGATGTTTGGTACTCAAACCGAACACATTGTCAATTTCCAGCTCGTTTTTTCTATTAATTAAGGGTACCATGTGTCATCTTCGTTTAACTGTCAATTTTAGCAACTGAACATCTTTGTTCTTTAAAGTTAAAAAAGGTGAGGTTTAAAGAGAAACGATGATTTAAGACTGATTTGAACGTAAGCGCTTTTTTTTAAATATGTTCTTTAGCCTGGTGGCACGAAAAATTAATTTATTACTTACTATATTTTAATTCTGTGTTCAAACCAAACAGTTTTTAGACAAACCCCGAAATAATGATTTTTCCTCGTTTCACGTACGTTTGGCATGAACACAGTGTTCATGAGTGTTACATGCGACTTGTGACCCTGAACGAACAATACATGCTTTTTTTTACTAAATAGATTCAAAACAAAAACCTTACCTATTGTTGTTATCACAGTTCCGGAGAAAAACAACGAACCTGTAAAGCTCCATTTTTCTAGCCATCCATTCGTGTAACCCCAGCTCTCTGCTTCTATTATTGTGTTTACGAATTCCCTCATTTCGTCGTCGCTTATATTGTACTTAACGAACATTCGATTGATTGCTTTCTTCGCCTTTGATATACCAAGTTGTTCGTTATGTGATTCGAGTACCCTAAAAACAACCATTCCTAATGCTAAATAAATCACGAAAAATGTTCCACGTACTATCAACCGCTTTGTTTCCTTTTTCATAGTAAACTTTCCTTAGTGTACTATGTTTTGTCGCGAGAAACTGAAAAAGCCGGCGGTTAAAAATATGTCTCGCGGTAACGTTGTGCTTTTGAATGGCGCGAAATCCTTTGTTTAACCTTCTCCCAACTGATATCCAATCGCAGTGCGAAAAGGTTTTCATTGACTCATCAATGAATATTAATTATCTAGAGTTGAAATCAATACGTTAAAAGCTTTTTAAAAAGAACGCGTCTTTTGAACGGGCTTACCCTGCGCCGTTCTCTATGTGCGTGGTGAAATTTAACAATTGTAGCGTTCAAAACTTGCTAAAAGGCGGCCTTAAAGAGTGAAATTAAAGTGCCAGTTACCATTAGGTATATTTGCGAGCTTTGACTTTACGTTTGTTTGCATGTTCTTAACAAATATATTTGTTTTTGTAGGTTTCGGGGAAGATAATTGTATGCAGTTCCTTGTAATTTTCGTTTAACTCATTAAGACAAAACCAATCGAATTTTAACACAGTGTACACTGTTGCGGGTGATTCTCTACGTAACTGATAATTTTTTTGTGCAATTAAGTTATATAAAATCATACGTATGTTTTAAAAGGACGCGAAAACAGCATTAGATATTTTAACTGTGAAAAGCTATCGGTGTTAAAACGCCTTTCATTATGGACTGTTAAAAATAGAGGGGCGTTTCTGTTCTTCAAACATTCAGGTCTATATTTCACATTGGTGGGTAAACGTATGGAAGACGAAAAATGTCTCTCAAAAACCTAAAAATGTTTTAACAAGCGTTCATCCCTCTTCATCTTTTAGGAATTTTCTCTTCCCGCGCTTGCTTAGTAGCAAGTAATTTTTTTATTTTAGAAATCTTCTGTGAAGAACACATTTTCCCCTCAATTTTCTAAAATTTAAACGATTTTATTGACTAAGACTTTGCGTAACCGTGTTTCTTAATTTTGGTTGATTTTGTGCAGCGCATCTTAGTTTTATTGTAACAGCGTTGTAAAAGACGTCTTGATGGGCTTTCAATTATTGTTACTAAGTGCTAATCTGGTGGATATTGTCAGTAGCAACCAGAAAAACTTAACAGCTTCTTTTTAACACTGTCGTTCAGACTGTGGATAATGATTACATAGAGACTGCTATGAGTGCGGCGCTTACTGTAAAGTGTACGAGAAATTCAGATACTATTCATGGAAATGGGTGAGTTATGTATTCGTTATTGACCAACCGCAAGGTCAAGATGGCGGCATTATGGCTACGTTCTTTTTTCGCACTTTTTATAATTAGCAGTTATCGTATGGTAACCATCAGCAAAACAGGGGAGTACTATATTGCCATACTCTATGAAATTTGAGAATTAGGAGTGGAATGAGAAAGCTGTTTTGATCTTCCACATGTTGACTTGCTCCATCTCGACAAAACCCTGCCATAAAAGTTTTTGTATTTCTAGTGGTAGGACATATACGCGAGCCGTTTCGAGACACCGGGGGTCTTTGCAGCTACAAAATTTTGAGAACCAGGTGTACTAGTTCATACAAAATATGACCTTGCCATAAAAGTAGTACGAGAAATATTTTTTATATCACCACCAGCTTACCATCTAGAATCAAGAAAGAATACTATTCGGCAAGTTCTGTTTGTCGACTGAAATAGACACGGTACAACATTACTGTTAGGTTCGGTTACTCTCACGATTGTAAAAGGAATTTCCTAGATTAACGAAGCCGTGGTAAATTTTAACGTGGGTTTAGTTTACCGTGGTAACATGTGGTTACTCGTGAATTAATTCCCAGGGTAATTTAGCCGCATTCACGGCTTCATTCGCGCTATTGCGGTAATAATCGCCGTCGATCATGGCAGTACGTGTTTCATGTTATGTTAAAAATTTATGTATAATTTAGCTGAAATTTCAACTGGTATGTTAGTTCTGGATATTAAGTGAAGGTTCATAGCATTTTTTTAAGTCTTGACCTTAGATTCCATTTTACAGTTCAGCTGCATCCCACTGATACATGCCATTACATATTTTTGGGAGAAATCTTCCGTAAATCTATGTCCCAACAAACTAGTTCAGAATTTTGCCTTAAAATTTTCCTTTTACTTTTTTCTTATCGTGAAACCTGCCATGTCAACAAAGGTCTTTCCTTCAAAAGCGCGGAAGAAGCAAAAGCATTTTTTTTTGCAGTTTCATGTTGGTGAAGAATGAAGAATCCTGATTGGCTCTCTTGCCTTGGGTATAGCCTGCGCGTGCGTGGCAGGCTTTCGAAAGGGAAGAGGAAGGGAGTTAGGGCGCGAGAAAAGGCGCGAGGGAGGAGGGAGGAGCGCCCCCCGCGCTCTCGCGCGCCCAAATTCCCCCTTCCACGCAGACTACCCTACCCTACCCTACCCTAGCCTTACCTTTTTACCACTTTACATCGGCGATTTCTTTCTTCTTTTTGACGTACTCATTGATATTTCCCATGGTAAATCTACCTCGGGAAAGTGCGGTTACCCGCTCCATCCCAATTTCCCGTGGTAAAAGTTTCATACACTTCCCTACAGACTGTTTCACATTCTTTCGACACAGTTTCGAAAGAGACTGACGCGCGTCCGAGGCACTTTTACGGCAGTAACACGTCGAGTTTCAATTTTCAAACACTAAGAAAAATCTTTTATTGGACTTTCACAACGTTACTCTGCTTAGCTTTTTCAAATTTGTCAGCGGCTCTTTGGACTGCGGTGAAAGTTGGATGGTCCCGTATGTTCAGTTTGCTTTCTCAAATGCATTTTCAGTATAACGCATCCTTGGAGATCTAGGACAGAAGTGCAGAATGTTATTTTATTTTTGAAATGTCCAACCAGGTCACCATTTAAGTTGAACCAAACAAAAAGGGGTCGGACCCAATCAAGGACTCATAAGAGACCTTTAGATTCTAAAACGAGGACGAGATTTTGTCAATACTAAGTCAGGAAATAACCGTCGTCATTCTACTACGATTTAGCGAGAATGACCTATTGGCGGAATCAAGTTCTCAAATGTTTCCGAAGTTTTATCATTTTGTGATTTGGAGAGGGCTTAACCTCCTTCAATAGGAAAATAACCGTGTTAACTTTTCTGGTGAAAGAAGTAAAGTGAAGCTTTCCAGTTTGTCGTTTTTTTCAGGTCAAATCGCGTCCTTCTTGTTGTCCTAGTCCTGGAATCTAAAGGTCTCTGCCTTAAACAAAAATTGCGCAGGGTAGGCGCTGGATTCGCCCGTAAACTGATTGCTACAGTACTTTACATTCGCCGCGACAATGTTATTTTGTTGGTATGAAAACTCACACATGCACGCTCGGGGTAAATTCATGTGTATTAACTTTGTCCGGACGTCGTAACCCTCTCCAGTTATTTCTTCGGATATGGACCCATTGAAGCCGGTCATTGTCTGACGAACCACTGTTACTGGCAGTTTTGAAGGGGCAATAGAACAATATGGGCAAGATTGCACCAGGCATGTAGACCTCTTTCATAAGGGCGGCCTATTAAAATATTCTTTATATGTATGATAATTGGCCGTTCTGACCTCGTCAGCGTGTACAAAATGCAAAGAATTGTACCTTTCTAACGAGGGCAAAAAGGCTCAGCTATATCTGTGTGATTTTGCTAAAAGGTGCCTGCTAAGTTTTCGCTTGAACACGGGCATCACCCGTGTTCAAGCCAGTGTAGCCGCAAAAAAAACAGGGGGCTTGCCGTCTTGCTAGGTGTCAGCTGAGAGCCCAGGCCCAGACCTATCCGTGGGTGGGTGCTTCCTTGTTTTGTGTGAAAACCAGGGGGGTAGGGAAGGGAGACTTTGATTAGAGTTTTATGTCAGAAAGCAGTGCAAAGTCAGAGAATTTTTCCTGTGGCCTAGGCCAGCCAAATCAATGCGGTGACTCATAATCATGTCACTACTAGCAGAGCTTGGGGGAAGTGATTGACTAGTTATAAGCTTCATGGGTGGGGAGGGTGAGTAATGGCTCCTTGGACTTGACCGTCTAGAGACTCAGTACAGGCAACTTGTATGAAATCCAGACAGATATAGATGTGAAAGAATAACTAAATGAGCCGCCATTTTGAAAGAGGTCTATTCAGTACAAGAACAAGAGAGCCCCCAAACACTTCCCACTTATCGAGTCGGTTCCAAAAGCGTTCCAATTACCCGCTTTTACATTGGCCAGCGAAGAGGGCCTGCCTTCCCACTTTCGTGTATCTTACACGAGGTACGTTTTTTTTTTTTTGCTAATTTTTTTTTTATTGAATTAAAGACGAGTTTTACAATGTTACTTAAGAATAAACATTAATTAAATGAATCAAAATAAACAATTCTACTTAAAAAAAAGAAAAGAAAAAGGATAACAATAACAACGAAAAATATATGTATATATTACGACGATAACAATAAAGATGCCTGCTAATTTTAACGAACCTACGCGTATCGACTACTACAAAGTGCATAAGTTAGCTTCTCCCACTTTTGATAATGAAAAAGAAGTTTATTTTTCTCCCTGGCGATATGGAGCTCAATATTGAAGACACGTCTTGCCCTAGCAATAAAACCTCTAATTGAAGGTACGCTATTATGACATCTCCTACAGTAGATATAATATTTAGCTAATAACAAAATATGATTAATTAGAATATAGTCTTCTACAATATCAAATTTTCCAAATATCACATCAGACTCATTAATTGTCTCAACATGAACATCATTATCTCTTAGCCAGGACAAGACATGCTTCCAAAACTCAAAAGATTTCCTGCAGGAGACGAGTAAATGCTCGACAGATTCCGCTGCTTCTTGACAGAAAGTGCAGTTTGGCGATTCCACTACACCAATTAAATTAAGTTTCACGTTTGTAAAGAGTATACAATTTAAAATTTTGTAATGAAATTCCCTTATCTTTGTGTCCAAAGTGCAATGAAAGGCCAAAGTGTAAGCCTTTTCCCAATCAATATTTCAGAGTATAATAGAGTTTTACGACTACAGAAACGATGTGCTAGGCTTATTTTAGATGCTGATACTCACGAAAACTAAGTCAAGCTTTTTAACAAATTAGATTGGCTGCCTATAGATGATATTATACGTATTAGGAAGCTTTATATGCTTCATAAAATAAATCAAGGACATTGCCCGGCTTATTTTAATAAATATATTGAACATATAAGTAACACCCATAATTATAACACGAGATCCGTTTCCAATAACAATATTACAACACCAGCTTGTAAAAGGAACTCTGGCCTTAGAACGTTTCACTCAAGCGCTTGCCGTTTGTGGAACGCCCTTGATCCCGAACCTAAGACACTCTCGCATACTAATGTTAAAAATTACTTATTTAAACTTTACCGCAGTATGATTTCTTTTCTTAATCATTTTAAGATTTGTAAAACCTTTTAGTTTCATTAGAAGTCAATTAATCAATATTGTATTAATAGCAGTTCATTATGTAATTTTAGTTGGTAGATTATGTAGGTAGTTAATTAATTAATCGATACATTTTATTACTTTAATTGTAGGAGGGCCATTATGAAAACTACTGGGTGACCAGTAATCAATGTCTTTACCCTCGTTAAATAAAGTTATTACTTACTAATATCTATATTTGAGTACTTGTTTGATAATTTCTGTTTTGCGGTGGGCGCAATTTGCTTTTGCTGCAGAAAGATTTGATAGATCTGTTTAGGAGAGATATCAAGGATTGGCACTACATTACCACTCGACAACTTAATAGTTGGGGTAATCGGTATGGGATTAGCTGATGCTACGTTTGTAGATGCTTTAATAAGTGAGCGCCATTCTGCGGGAATCGAATTGATAATACTCATAAGAAAAAATCTTTGTTCAGGGTTTGTAAGTGAAGAGAAGTCGCACGAGAAGGAGTTGTTCGCAGAAATTAAATCCTTAATCTTTACGAAGCCCAGGTTTACTATATCTCTCCTGTACATCGATTTTTTGTCATAACAAAGAAACTTGTTGTTCCAGATAATTTCGTTAATGATTTCCTCGTAACAACTTGGAGTCTTCCCATTAACCTCCGACCACGCATCGAAGCATTCCTTATAATATGCTGGTAGATTGATTTTCAATTTAGAAGTTTGAAAGTTGCAGTGCAATACAAAACGTCCTCCGATTGGTAACAGAAGTTTGTCTAGGATTACTTTCCAAGGACTTGAGTAATCCTCAAATAGTTTCTTTAAACATATTATTCGTTTAGCGCAAATCATAGATTGAATGTCCAACATTTTGAGTCCACCCATTTTTATATCAGATATCAATGCAAGGCGCTTCACTTCACGAGGTACGGTTTGGTTATCGCGTTGCTTGTGTTCCGCAGAAATTGTTGCAGGAGTTTCCGTGACAAATATCTGCTTACGACTCCGTCGTTGGTCGTTGAGTGAAGACTGAAATCCTGGACAAAAGACCTTTAGACAGTAATGCAGTATTCATAATTTTCTGTAATTACTGGGTGCCCTCATAAAACAATACATCTTTTTTGAAAATTGATTGCAGTTCTCCCTCCCGCACCCCACACAATGTTGAGACTCAGGAAAAGGTATTGATACAAGCGTCCAACGTAGCCTGAATTTCAGACGATTACTCCAAGTCTTTTTTCCTCAAGCAACGTCTAAATAGACCGGCCGTTAATACCTTCCAGTGACGTCACTAACCGTCACTACCCGAAAACCGGGTAGTAATTTTGATTGGTCGATTGTCCAAATTCGCATAATTAAAATACGTTGATATTCAGCGGATCGCATGCCTGGCCTTTGTCTTCGAAACTGAATTGTTAAATTAAACTACGCGGAATAAAGAATCATTGCGGAGAGTCGGTACGTTTTTCATTTAGAGCCGCTTTGTGGTTTCGGTATTGACATTGTTTGTGCGAAGTTTTTGGGATTTAAGTTATAATTCGACCCTCTTGTCATTTCATGCGTCAGGTGTAAAGATTTTGTTGGCTTTTCTTTCTTGTTTTCTTGTTTTCTTTCTTCTTCGTTAAGGACCAAATAGCTTCTTCTCAATTGAAGCAAATGTGTTTTTGAAGTGTTCCGTGTGTGTATATATTTTAGCTTACTCATTGCGTGATTGCCATCGAGTTTGATTATTGAATTACTACAGATTCGTTCCGAGTACCGCATACAGTTGATAGTTTAAAAGTTGAACATGATTTACAATCCAAAAGAGTAAAGCAATGTATCGTGTAGACATTTCCAGACGATATTTCTTTCTTTGCCTGTTGAGAATCGTGCTTTAGTTTTTCTTTTTACTCTATTCAGACGTTACTGAGGGAGTAAAAACTACTCGTTCAGAAGTAATCGTCTGAAATTGAGGCCACGTCCAGCGTTCCTTGAAGGGAAGGGATTGGGCATGTGTGAATTGAAAAAAAGTCCCACAAATGCAAATTTCTCCCAAGACTTTTGTCCATGATTGTATTTTGTCGGAATCGTACAATGCTCGTAATGCTCAGTTCCCGCGCTTTGTGATTGGTTGAATTCCTCCGTTCCTGCTTGCGTCCGCGACAACCTAGTTTTCCGACACTAGATCGTAGGCCCCTTTTTTAGGCACTTGGTCATTAAAGTGGGGGCAGCGTGGGAAAGCAGTTAGAGCGCTGAAGTAGGCCTTTTGCAATAGTTAATCACGTGGCCAACGTTTTGTAAAAACGAAAAAAGTTTCGGTAATCTGAAAAATTTCAGCCTCAAAACATAGTTAATGGAGGTGACTGGTTATGAAGCCCGGCAAACATCAAAGGAGCAAACAAAGATGCCAAGATTTATGTTAGAAGGTCCACGACCCTGCACAATCTTTTGTTTTGCGTTCATACGTTATGCATGAATTACGTAACCAGCACGTTTCTATTGGTTAGTTCCTCAGTACGGAGTAAACAACTATTGTGTTTTGTGCAGGGTCAAGGCCAAAAGAGAGAACAAAAACATACAACAAAGAACTTTGTCGGGTTTCATAACCATTCCCTCTATTAACTATGCTCAAAAGTAGCGCGTTGCAACGACTAATATTAAAAGAATTTGTATAGCAAAAACAACTGTTGCCACCCAGTCACGGTTGAGTGGTTTCCCATTCAAATCCTTGTAAATTTCGAAAATTTTAGTGGTCGTAGAATATTTCCTTAAACATTACGGGGCTTAACTTTTTTTTTTTCATAACAGACGATTTGAGCTCTTGATGATTAAATCTCAGCGCCTTGTCCTTTAGATTCGTACCCAGTTCCTGGTTACTAATTTGAGCTTTCTTTTAGGTGGGTGAGATTGGATACGAGAATGAATAGACCAGTTTCGACGTATCAAAATTCATATTCAGCCTCGAATAAAACAAAAGAACTGAAGGATTAATCCGTGAATCTCAATGAGATTTCTTTTGATTTATTTCCGTCAGCCTCGTAACCAAGTATGAATTTGAATAATTCAAAACTAGCATAATTTTGACGTTCGCGGAGTGTAAGGCTACGTGCAATCAAACGGACGCAACGTTGTTACCCAACAACCCCCAAAATTGTTGGATGTTATCATGTTGCTTCCGTTTGCCCACCCTGTTGCATGTTATTGGATGTTGTTGTGCAAAGTTTGAAACCGGTCAAACTTTTCATCCAACAACTCCCAACATTTCTTTTGTTCCATGATCGCTGAAGGGTATCGCAACAATTTTGGATCCGGCCCGTCTGCACAGCTCTTTCAACGTTGTTGGGGCCACGTACGCTCATTACGCGTGGTTTACAAAGACTTATGGGTTGTATCCTTCCCATGATGCACTTCAGGTCCCAACGTTGTTGGGAGTTGTTGCCTTTTTTTTGCATACCACTGCCAACACGCACTCGATAACTCCCAACAAGTGCTGGGAGTTGTTGCATCCGTTTGCACGTAGCTTAAATGGAAGCGTCACATACCCATTAAGCATTACGCGCCTATCTAACTCTCGATTCCAATCTTCCTGTCGCGCACAACACATAAATAGGACCTTGGCCCTAATTTGTTTTTATTATATAGATAGATAAGAGGATTTTTCCTTTTACTAAAAAATCATTTCTTCATCGCGCGCAGTGAAGATACTATTTTTATCTTTCATGTGTGAGGATAATAGTGTTGCCATGGTTACTAACATGATTAGCCAATTACGAGAGAGCTTCCCGCTCAGGCGCGGCCGGTTCTTTTGAAATTTCATTTTGTTATAGAATTTTTCTCTTCTTCATTAGAATTTTGACTTTTTGGAACAAAAAATATAAGTATTATTGTCTTTATTTCTCCTTTATAACTTTATATCCGAGTTTTATAACACTTTTGTGACAGGCATTTTGCGATTGGTGACCACTTTAATTCCACTATTTTGCTGTTTCGAAAATGAATAAAAAAAAAGTTGTTTTTTATGTAGGAAATTCATCATTATCTATAAAATAAACAGAACATTACATGGCCGCGCGGGGATACGAATTTTATCTTCTCGTGCTGAGAGTATCTCCCACTCGTTCGCTTCGCTCACTCGTGAGAGATACTTTCAGCACGAGAGGATAAAATTCGTATCCCCGCGCGGCCATGTAATATCCTCTATTTCTTGTACATTCATGGAAGATTACACTACTTAGTATATTGATGTGAATTAAGCCATAAACCGGTCCATGGTATTTTTATAAACTTAAATTTAATTTGCATATCGTACAACTTTTTTTCCATTTTCTCCTTTTTGATGTAATCTTAACTATTTTATAACTTGAACTGGTTTGGCGATATTTGACAAGGAGTCAAGAAAATACGGGACAATAACGATTTTATTGACCTTAGATTAGTTTGATATCTAAAGTACATCGTACTGTACAAAACACAACCACACAAGCAAGAAGCATTATAATAGTTTTCGAAGAACTTTACAATTAACTTTCTAAATCTTACTTTTTGCTGTAATTGAGCGAAAACAAACTTTTAGCTTTTGACTGCGGGAAGTCACAGCTAAAATTTATGTTTTTATAACAGCTCTTGTTTTTTTTATAAAGAAATGTAGGTTATTTGACATAGATTTGATTTGTGATCAATTTGCAGACAGATGTTGCGTGGTAATAGTTTGATGTATTGTTGTTCACGGATTTTCTTTATCAGGTATTATGTAGTTTGTGGACAAAATAATTTCTTAAATTAAAAGATTATAATAGAGTTGTGAACAGTGATGGCCACACGAAAAACACTGATAATATTAACCCCTAATTTTTCTCAATGTAAAGATTGTCTAAGATTAAGAAAACTTTTTCCCATGAAAATATTCACTTGATGATGTTTTTACACACTCAACGAGTTTTAAGTAAAAAAAAAATGACCCGTATCAAACCCTATTAGGCCAGGCTATAGTAGTATTCAACCTTTTTTTTACCGTGTTTGTACAAGCTCGTATTGTTCTTCAAAGTGAATACTTTTATTTCTTATTTCGTATCCTTTTCCCCAGTAATATGCACGTTTTAACTATTTTTTCTCCGATGGATAAACTCAGAAACGGCGTTTTTCTGGCTTTATTTTTTTCCTCTGATTAAGGTGGTTTGTTGCGTACAGACGATGTCATGTGCGCGTCATACGGCCGAGAACAGTACCCTTTCCCACGGAAATTAACTCTTTTTATCCCAAACCATGGATATTTTGAAATTCTTGTTATGCAATTAACTGAAAGTTTTCCAATTCAAAGCCTAAATTCGTTGCGCGAAATACAATGACAAATTTTAGTTTAATTTGCAAATTGTGGGCGAATGACAAACATGCACTATCCCTAATAGCAGAGCTTTGTTTTTAACGCAAAACAGCCTGACTTCTATCACTTTGAAAATAATAAACAGCATCATTTTAAAGCTTTTGGAAGAAAAGTGCCATCGAAGTTGTTTTTATTTCGGACATATCAAAGAAAGTTTGCTTGAATCGACGCGAAAATTTTAGCCGAACTGAAAGATTTGAAAAAGGTTTGCTGTGTTTAAAACGACTGCAGCAAAATTTTCTTAAAAAGGCCGTAGATGGTTTCTAGGGTATACAATTCGTTTTTACAAAGAACGTGCAATAACAAATATTGTTTACTGCAAAAAGCCGTAAAATTAATAAATCTTGAAATAGGAATAACTAACAACAAGTTCATTAAGAAACGCTAAGAGAAAAGAATTTCAATTAATATTTTTTTGATAAGAAGTAGTGCTTTGACAATTTCGATAATAACGCAAGTTCGACCATTGGCAAAACTCCTGTAGTTCAAACTAATTTGGCTTGGTCGCCATGATGATCGTCAATGATTTTCAGGAGATCTTACTTTAAGCTGATTCTTAAATTGAATTGTAATGCAGAGACGAGCTAATGATTTTTTCATGTTAGTTATGACACGTCTTTTATTTCATTTGCTAAATGAAAATATCTTAACATTCAGAGGGCGCTTTTCAATAATAAACTTTGATTTTTTATCATCAAAGGAATCGACGATGTCATTCGTTTCAATTTGAGGTCTTAAACCACGGTCACGTTTCGTGTGACTGAAATAAAAGGAAACAACGTGTGCAAATAAAAAGCTTACTTTTGGGGCCCAAATACAAATATATTGTAGTCAAGAAGACATGGCAGAGAATCCGACCAAATTGGGTGAGAGTTGGATAGTCAGGCCTAGCCGGAATAAACAAAAAGTCGTGACATTTACATGTCAAGGAGACGACAGTTCTTTTTATTTTATTGAAAGAAACAAAATCATGACTGTTTTAAGGCTTGGATGATCTTTTCTTTACAAGAGGTTTTTAGTGGTGAGTGCCGTCATTCGTGATAGTTAAGCCACAACGCTTGGTCTTTCGAGTTTTATGAAAAATTAATAAACGAGTCGGTGTAAATCATTTTAGGCTCTTTTGCTTATAATTTGCATGACATGTAAAATAAACTAGGTAAATTTTCTCGAAAACTGAACCACGTTTGAAAATAAGCAGCCGCATTTCGCCGCATGTTTACATTTAGGTTTCTTCACCAAAAACGTCGACTCTCACCTAAAAAATACTTTCGCGGCATCGAGAAAAGGCCAGTAGATTTCTTATGGGCATTCAAAACGTATGGCTTTTTATTTTCATCCACTTAGAAATAGAGAATTCTTTTTGAAATGACATTAAATAGTGAAAATATAGACTTGGAACCTTTCCCCTAGTGACTTTGTAAATTTGGTAAATTTATAGCCGAAAAACACCTAGGTTTTCGCCTGCTGCCACAAATATAGGAATATTATGTTTTCTAAACATTTTATTTTGTAATTGTTCACTTTTCTTGCCCATTTTCCCTCAAAGACAGCTGCTTTCCACAATTACATTTCAAACCGTCAACAAGCCCAGGCAGTTGCCGCAAAATTCGCCCCTAGCTGTCGAAGAAGCCGAATTTTTTTCTTTCCAAACGTTGGAAAACAAACGGTAGCTTGTTTGTTGTCGACGAAAAAACCGCAGCTTTACTCGCGACAGAAAATTACAGAACTGAACGACAAGCTACCGAAATTTGCATGGACTGTTCAAAGCACCGGAACTAAGCTTGTATGATAAATTTCCTACGTGGCGGAAATCTCCTTGTGCAAAATGATTGCGCTTGCCTTATATGGGGGATTTAATAACAATAGAAGCTCAGAACTTTATGTTGCTTATTTTGGCGAACTAATGTTTTAACGCCGAAGCCCTGCATCCGTACTCGTCGCTCTTTGTTCAGCGCGCGCTCTCAAGCTTGGCGCTTCGTAGATTTTTCCCGCGCTTTACGGCTGACTGGTCCTCGCGCGTTACCAATTAACCGTGTTTATGTACGTTTTCGTAACAATGGTCTGTGGCATATTCCGAATTTGCCTATACAATATCCTCTAATCAAGCCATTCATTCTTTGCTCTTCAATAATATTACGAGGTCTGACGTCACAAGCTTATCAGGTAACGATTGTCGACAAAACTACCCGGCAAACCTCCGGTGCAAGAGAAAAAAAGAATGTTGTCACATTTGGCCATCACAAACAACTAAGGCCCGCGCCGACCGCAAGCAGTAAAAGCTTCGGTCTCTGCTCCCTCCTCAAATGGGGGTTTTCTTTTTAAACTTCCTGAGGGCGCTGAAAGGCCCAACTAAAAACCTTGTTTTACGAACAACCCTGTTCTTGGTCTACTTACTGTTTGGCGCCGCCGTGTTTCAAACGATCGAATCAGGTGCGGAGCACAAGGAAATACATCATTTTGACAAAGTACAGCAAGACATGAAACAGAAGTACAATATTTCCGATGAAGAAATGAATCATCTCTTTGAAGAAATTTCGAAGGCCATCGACGATGGGTATTTTGACGTGGGCTATGACCGGTGGAGTTTTGCGGGATCGCTGTTCTTCACTGGGACGGTAGTTACTACCATTGGTGAGTAGAGAAATGACCGAATATTGTACCGCTTAAAATATACATATCATTGTTTGCCTTAGCGATGCGTTTAAATTATCTTGTTGCCTTTTGACCCAGGAAATATAGTCCGTTGTTATATCGTAAGTTTACAAGGTCGGCGTTAGTTTGCGGTGTACCATTAAAATGCCGAAGAAACCTACGTAGAGCTCTCACAATTCTGGTTCTGGTCTTAACTCTCTGTTACAACGCTAGTGTGTGTACATTTGCGTATGGCTTTCCGCTTTGTGGGAAGCAAAACTGTTCGACCGATCAGCCCGCAGCAGTGGTTAATTTTAGTTGGATGTTTGCTTTTCGATTTCTCGTTGCTTGAAAACGAAATCTTCCCTTTATCATGGAGAAAAGAAAAAATAAATGTTCTAATCGTGATTTACTGCTGTCAAAGTTTGGTAATTATCGACCAAAGCTCGTGAGATCGAAACTTTAGTTTGCCTTTTGGTTGATATAAACTTTTAAATTTTCAAACACTTTACGACATTAAACCACTCTCTTCGGGCTCAAAAATTGTTATTTAAGTACCGATCAAAATTCCTACCTCCTTTTGTCGGGAATTAAAAAAATGACTTGGATCAAAATGTTGCGTCGAATATGAATATTCAAAAATTTGTTTCCGACGTTGATCGGATGTAAGCAGTTTGTTTTGTTTTGTGGGATTGTTCGCTCATTCGAGAAGTTCATTGGCTCCTACTTAGAAATGGATCATTCCACTGATTCGAAAATTGTAATTTCCAATTTTTCCAAACGAAATAGTACGCCTCACTTTTTTTCTGAGAATTAATTTCGCTACCAAGCGAAATGTTCTTAACTCAAGCTGTGGTTCTGCTATATTATGCAAAATAGTGATCAAAAGATTATGAACTTAGAGCGGACAAGACGACAAAAAACAATAGAAGCGTACAGGTTCATTTATTTCTCTCACTGCTTGAAAAAAATCCAATTTTATCCAAGTGAAAGCAAAATATCTAGTTTCTCTCCGTTCGATCGCGCTAGAGAACAGTACTCGCTGCTCAATTAGAAAGGATATCATTAAATGCCTATTTTCAGGCGTGTAAATAAAAAATTGAGCTTTCCCATTCAAAATGTGAATCTGTCATTTCTATCGAAATAGAAATTACCGGCGAATGAATATTTTATTCTACCCACGAAACTATTGCGCCGATCAAAGACTTTGGTGGTCTTAGAAATTTTCCAACCTTGGGTTAAGTCGATCACTGAAAAATAAGGTTCTCATTTTTTTGCTTCGATGTAATATCGTTTCCGTCAGAAAGGATTGTATATTTATTTTAAAAGCAGCTGCTTGTTGTTGCAGTAGAAAGGGTCTTCTTTATGGGCAGGAGTGATTAAAAAGCTCCGTAAAACTTGGCGCAGTCGAACAATATGACCAAAAGCAAGAGTGGTTCGATGTAAAAAAAAAAGAATTAAATTAATAAAACCGTTGAACAATTTTATAACACGTGCAACTTGAAAGGCAAATCAAGATATGAATGTCATTCGAGATTTTATCCAAAAGCAGATTGTTCTTTCTCTCAAATGGACAGAGGAGCAAATGTTATTGGTGAAATATCCGTCTGGGGCAAGTTTCTTTATTCTGTGACTGCTGGGCCATATTTCCACAGAAATCTGATTCGTTTACATAAATACAAACCCATATCTTCTATTTTCAAATTACCTTAATTTGGTAAAGAAAAGAAAAACATTCGTCTTCGAAGGAAAATAATCAAACCAAAAAGTGTGCTTGAGAACCAATTTGTTACAAGGCCATAGCTACTTCCGATCAAATAAATCTGAATATTTCTCCATCAATATCATAGAGTTTTAGAACTGTTGCTGGAGAGTGTTAGATCGCACCCCTTCCCTCGATCAGCAAGTTCCTGTGATTTTTTTTAGGAATTTAATATAATACGTGTACAATATATTTCTGAATCAGTGCCGAAGTTGTAGAGTTCGTTCTCTTTGCAGCATTCTATCAAGCTATGTTTATAATAAACAAAAATAAAAATAGCGAAAATTGTTTCCTAATAGGAAAACACCTGCCTAAGTCTTAAAAGTGTTTTTTAACGTCTTTTTGGCTTTCGATGAATTTATCGTCGAAGTTAGGTCGGTCAGCGCACGAATGCAATATCTCACGTTTCCTTCGTCCCCTTTTTGTAGAAACAGCGTACAAATAGAGTAAAATGCACCAATCTTTGTTCTTTTGAAACTGCTAAATTTAACGTATCAGTGATTTTTCCGCATTGTGTTGTTTGATTTCGAACTTAATTGTCTCGAAAAATCCCTAAATTTAACGTACGAGTGGATTTCCACATTTCTACCTTTCATTAATGGACTGTGTGTCAAGTCAGTTAAGAATTTGTTTCTGCATATGTCTCACTGATTCGTGTTTAAGGGAAAAAAATTTAAAAATGGCTTTGCTTATTTCACGTTTAGAAAGATAGCAAGTCAGGATTGCTTGAAAGTTCCATTTGTCCTACACAGAAATAACTGTCGAGTTGGACTTTTCTTAACGGCGTAGAAACTGAACGAACGTATAGAATTAACACCTTTTTTATCGTTTGTGTTAGCAGAGATGCCAACTGGATATTTTTTCAGTTGATCGTTGCTTAAATATGGTCATATTCAATCCATGAATGAAAACTGAAGTTTACACGAAGTAATCTTATTCTAAAAACACCGCATGAAACTAAATCACTGTAACAGTTATTTAGTTTATTTTTCGAGCACTATATTATACCGCTTCATGATCAGGTAATCACCACTTCTACTCTTCTGGTTTACATTCGATGTAAATCGGTTTCTTGTCAGTGATTTTAGGAGACTACAGAAGTCGCCTTTAATGGAAGAGTCGGTAGCGAAATTCAGCATATTATTTTATTGTTTTAGAATTGTATATTTCATGACGATCTTTCGTGGAAGTATTCTTTCCGGTTTATATTACAATTACATTTAGTTATTTTGTTCTAATTTATTGAAATTAATGTTTTTTCGACAAAAATCAGAGTTTCCATCCGGCTCCCGCGGAACGCTGAAAGAAGTTATTTCTAATGGTTTCGTTTTGTATATACGATGCGGGCCAAAAGAGCCTGAATAACGATCGATATTTGCTGTATAATCGATCTCAGTCAACCTGAATCGCCAAAATTCTTTTGTGTTTCTAGTTGAAACTTTGCCACAGTTTTCTCGCTATTTATTTTGTTCAGGTCTTGTTGAAACCATTTTTTCGCGTTAGAGTCTGTTAAGTTCTGCTTCCTATAATATGAATCAAATTAATTTCGATTTGAAATGACCAAAAATGCTAGGGGGAGCCTTTTAGTGTATTAAATTATCATCTTAGAATGTGGTTCTTCGTCTTTATTAACCTCAGCTGATAACATCGAACCACAATAGATTTGTCATCAGGTTTCTTTATAGAGCTTAAACCATTTAGACAACTGAATTACAATTGTCATGGTTCCAAAGAAGTGCTACAATGTATGTGTGTACAATTCACCCAGCTAGGCAAATGCTATTCTCAAGTATCATGGCTCCCTAGTGCAAATATTTGGAAATATGTGAATTCCGAGGCATAATTGAAATCAATTGGGTCTGCGGCTTTGCGAGTAAATAATTTATCGGTGTCTTTTGTACGATTGAGATGAAATATTGTTTACTCGGTTATTTCAGTCAGAGATTTCTAATACAGACACCTTTATTGTTAATGTGCCTGATTTGCATATTTCGCGCCTCGATTACGCCCTCGCACACTAACTTAAAACTTATTAAAGATGCAAACTGCTAGAAAAAGAGGATTGTAATTTGTCTTGGCGCCGATGCGATGCCCACTGTGTTAAATTTTTGGACTATGTTGGCTCTTGTATTTACGCTTCCAACCGTTTGTATTCGTGCAAGCTTGAGTATTTTATTTTCAGCTTAGAAAGGAAGGCATCCGATCAATGTCGTTACCCACGATCTCTCGCTGAAGAATGTATATTCGTTTATTCGTTTTTTATGTGCTCGGGGCCAGGACATAATAAAATCTTCCAAAAAATCGTATTTTAGAGGTAAAAACTAAAACAGAACTAAATAAATGTTCCATCATTGTAATCAGAATCAGGAATGCTTGATGGTGTTTTATAATAGCATTTGAGTTTTAACTCAACTAGAGGTAGCAAATCTTGTGATTTGTTCCAGGTTTTTTAACAGCTACCTTAAATATTTTTATTTTATTTTAGAACCGTGAAACAAATTTTGTCATTAACTATGTGGCCTACAACTTCGTTTAGATTATCAGCGTGAGATAATTTTTATTGCAGTTAATCCTCCGACATGTTTTTATTTTTACATAAGACGTAAATCAAGAAAGTTTTAGGTGATTACAAGCTTAGCAGGAGCTAACCATCTCACGTTCGTTCAGTTTAATAAATATGAGGATATAAAAGCTATCTCTCTTTAGGAGAATATACAATAGGTTTAGTCGACTAAATCCCTACCGAAAGCCCATAAACGCGGCCATTAATAAGAATCATTCCATGGCGAGTTGATTATTGGTAGCGGGGAAGTAGAGACTTACTAACAGATCATGTACCTCCGATATAGAACTAAAAAGGAAATACATGATAATAATGAGTTCAACGGCAAAACGTAAACTTCTTGCTAAGCTGATTATTGTAGTTGGGAAGTAGAGGCTTACTGGAAGATCATGTACCTTTGATATAGGACTAAAAGGAAATACATGATAATAACGAGTTCAAACGATTGAACGTAAGGTAAATCCCCTTTTCAAAGCAGGAGGCATTACACTTTTTGTCAAACGCCTTGCTTATTTGATCATTGTGGTGGGAAGGTAGAAACTTAGTGAGAGATCAGGTACCTCCGACATCGAACGAAACTAAAAACAAAAACAAAACAAAACAATACAGCCGTATTTTTGTCTTGTTTCTTCAAGAAAAGGCTGTACGTCAATTTTGGGCCCGATGCCCGTAGAGGACCAATCATGCATCTTAAAATCAGAAAATAATGAGTAGGCGTAAAAAATGAAAAATTCTCAACGCTTTTTTGTGCCCAAGGCGTGTTTTCCTTAATTATTATTTTCATTGTGTGGCGGCCAGGTAGTTTTTAACCCCAAATCCAGCTCAACTTGTTTTAACTACGATGAATATTAGCTTTTAGCTTTTCAGATCAAAGGAAAAGAAATCTATGTTTATTGACCTTTTATTCCGATACATCTGTTTTAAACCCGGAAAGCTTTGAACTCTTTAGAGACTCGAAGACTCTTCGAAGAGTCTTACCCTCAGCAATGGCCTTTTCATGCCAAATCAAAACAGTCTTTATTGGCTGCAATGTGATGAATTTTTATGCATTTCTGAAATAAACTGTTCAGAGGATGGTTCATGGGTAAAACTATAGAAAATTTCCAGTCAGAATTGGCAGTCGCAAAGTGAAACTAAATATGACTTCCAAGGCAGAGCGTCCCCCCCCCAAAAAAAGTGACATTTATTTAACTTTCCACTTTCGTATATCATGTAGATGAACAACTTACAAGGCATACTCTAAACAATCAACGGCCATTCTGCTAGGGGCCATGCACGAAATGTTGTTTGGCTCTTTAATACTACTAAAACCTCTGCGTATTAAACAACAGAATGTACAGAACTGCCTCATCACCTAAAAGTGGAATTACTTTTACTCGGCTTCAGTCCAGAGGTTCGCTTAGCACAAGAACCTGTAGATAGATGTGTCAGGCCAAATACTAATAGCAGCTGTACAGCAATCGTTTCACGGAGCAAATTAGCTGACGTGGAAAATCCAGTCATTTGTTTCTTGTATTATCGTATCTTATGACACTACGATGGTTCTTGTAGTCTGCAGTTTCGACTGTATTGTTGATAAAACGTGGCAAAATATAGAAAAGTAATTTTGGTGTTAAAGCACAAAAATGCGTAACGGCAGAATGTATACAACTGCCTCATATCCTAAAAATGGAATTACTTTTACTCGACTTCAGTCCACAACTTCGCTTAGCACACGAACCTGTAGATAGAAGCGTCAGGGCAAATGCTAATAGCAGTTGTACAACAATCGTTTCACGGAGCAAATTAGCTGACACTGAAAATCCAGTCGTTTTTTTCTTGTATTATCGTATCTTATGACACTGCTGTCTCGATGATTCTTGTAGTCTTCAGTTTCGACTGTATTGTTAATGAAACGTCGCAAAATATAGAAATTAATTTCGGTGATATAGCACAAAAATGACAGTTTATTTTTTACGATTTCGGACAGGATTATGAAGGTGGAAATGGATTTCGGTTCATCGAATTGGATTCCGTCCTATCCAAAAGTTAAACTACATAATTCTAGAGAAATTAGTTCTTTTTTCTACCGGTTATGTCCTTTTTTGCTTCTCGTTCTTTACGTGATAAACAATATACTTGTCCCTGAGTTTTCATTATAATTCAGTAAGATCGGACTCAGCAAAGAACTGGAGACACACCAGGCTGCCGTTGTCAATACATTTGTGATCTCACGGTTGGTCGTCTTTTAAAGGATAGAAAACAAAGGGTATCTTGCAACAACTCTGGGTGTGACTGGAAACCGGTTAACAAAGGGACAACTCAAGTTAGCGTTAGCGGTCCTTACATTTCAATATCTTTTTCAATGATCTTAACATCACTTTAGGTAATCATTACGCGCTATTTAAGTACGCTGATGATTCGACAATTATTGCTCCTGTATGGAAGAAGGTAGACTACTCCGATCAGTTAGTGTCACAGTTTTTAGATTGGACGAATACAAATGGAATGTCTTGCAATCCAAGCAAATGTAAAGAGGTGACGATCAAAAAGAGTGGCAACCGCGATCTCTATTAACCCATTGGGATGATACCAAGCTGTTATGAAGTAGAGATTTTGGGGGTCACCTTCCAATGCGACAGAAATTTTCAGCGCACGTGAAGAACAAACTTATTAAAGCTAACAAATTCCTACATATCCTTAGAACGCTGCGCAAAGAGGGGTACAATCAGTCAGAAAAAGACCTTCTCTTTAATACAATAGTTCTACCCAATCAGTATTAATTACGCATTATCTGTCTACGCTGCGTCCGAGTCCGATCTTACACCTCAACAATGCTTCTTCGACCGCTGTTTTAAAAAGAAATATACGTCTTAGCCTGTAAGTGTTTATGATTTGTTAGAGAGGCAAGACCGTAAAATTTTCAGAAAAGTTTCTAATGGTAAAGGACATCCACTTTTATCTATTATGCCTCGCGTTAAACCGTCCGGTTACAATCGTAGGAAAGAAACCTGTTTTAAACCTAAGATTATTAACTCTAGATTCGTTTTAAAAACTCTTTTATTAACCGTTTAGGTTTTAAATATGAATTAGCTATGTAATATACTAGATTTTTTAATTCTTACTTTTTCCCTTTTTGAAATTTCTTACACTTACTTGTAACAAAAGATATGTATGTTTTTCTTTTGATGAATAAAGACTTTATTATTATTATTATTATTATTATTATTATTATTATTATCCCTGCGTGATAGGTAAAAAGGTGTCAGTGAAGATAGTTTATGTAGCGATCGGCGATCGTTGAGGCATTATTCAGGATGCTTTTCATCTGATTACTGCGTTCCTTAAGCTCATCACGATCCCGATCGAACCTAGCCTTAGCCCCCACTCACCCCATCCTTGATATGACTTCGTTGAAGAGGTGTTGTTAGAAGTAATTTAAACTTTGAAGGTAGGCCATACCATCGGGGACTACCTTCCGTGCTTTTTACCAAAACGTTCTATAGGTTCTTTTTTTTCTCCTTCGTTGAGAAGGAAATAATTAAAATGTAAATGGACAATTCGATTTTCTAGTACTACTGTTGTGATAGGATCAAACTGAATGGTCCCAAAAGGATTTACTTGTTCAATATTTTTGCCATTACTGAAATTTTGTGAATGGACAAGTTATATATTCGCACCTATAATTTAAAGGCCCTGTAGACTAGACAAATTCTGTCGTAACCTATCTTGAAATTTGCTGCAACATATGTTTAACGTGTTACGTGACATTTTTGTTACAAGAATGCGTTCATAAGGCTATCAAGTTCTACTTTTTGTAACGATCAGCGCAGAAAACATTTTGCGAGACGTGTTCATTTCAGAAAGTCTTAACTGAACAACATCTTGTGCAACCTTTCACGCCACGGCCTTTCAAAACTACGAGACAAAGTGCATCAAAAACTGTCTAGTGTTACAGCACCTTGTAACCTGCTGGGCTAGGTTGCCCAAACAGGGTGAAGATAACCCAGGGTTAGTGTGAATTTTCATTTAGATATAGATGCTTAAAAAGCAAATTCAGTTTAATTCTTTTGCTCTGCAATTTGGTGATCCGGATGCTCTATAAAGAATAGGGAAGGTTATTCGAGAAAATGCTTTTAAACAAACGGAAAGGATCCCAGACTAAAATTTAACCCCAGTTTAGCGCTAATCGCCCTTTCAACAAATGGGGCCTGTAGTTAATTATCGTAGTAATTTGAAAAGTTTAAACACCGTCAACACACTTTTCCCAAAAGTGTAAAACGCTTTCTTCGTCCTGGGTATTTTAAGTGCCCGACACTCTACTCTTTTCGTAAGAAATTAGAAACAAACTTTACACTCATCCGAACTGTAATTTGCATGATAATTTGACACTTCCACAAGAAGAGAGTTATGTGCTATTCTGATTCTAATAGTAAGAGTAAAATATATATTACGTGAGGGGATGGAAATTGCTGGTTTCCATCAGAGGTCACTGCTGGTTGACGAGAACAAAGCGTTTCTCTTCGTTTGGAAAACTAAACTTTTTTCTTGCAAATACAGTAAAAATCATATAAGAACCTAGAATATTCAAGGTCAGGCTGAATAGGTTCTTGATAGGTTCTTATCTTTCAGAGGTTTTCGTAGTGTAACCATTGGCAGGAATGTTGTACTTCTAATACATACAAATGTAATGGTCAGAGAAAACATATCCGTCTAGTGAAAATCCAAACAAATATAAATCAAAGAAGGCATATACACAGTAACTTTTGTCAAAAGTTTCTCACACAATTAAATAGAGAATTTTGACCATCAAAAGTGGAGTGATTCTTTTGTATAAGAAACTTTTTTTCTTTGCCAGGTTGAACTGGTTCTTATATTTTTGGGTATTTAAATGCCAAATGCTAGCCTGTAGGTTCTGAAATCACTAGACTCTTATATACGGGTTTTACTGTACTGAGAAAAAAACAAGAACGATTTTCAGTTCTTAACTTAAGAACTGATTTTCTTCAGCTTACAACCAAAATATATTTAATATATCAAACACCAGACGCAGTGTTTGAACACGTGTGACATACGGAGGAAAGAGTTGAAAATACAACGTGTAGCAGAGTATTTTTGACGTTTTTGATTTTGTGATAAAACATTGTTTTTCGAGTGTTTGATACAACTTGAACAAAGTAATTTGATAGGGAAATTAAGGACGCAGAAATAAGGAGTGTTTCATCAGATATTCAAATACGTCACCGCGCATGATTTCCTTTCTATCTGGGTCTTGAATTATTAGGAAGTTTGAAAAATGAATTGTATTTAAAGTTCCGGCATATGAAGACTAAAACTCATACAGATATACATGAAAATCCGCTGAGCGAGCATTGATTTAATTTTTTTCTCGCTAAATCTTTGTCGGTGATACATTTTGTTGTAGAGTTTCTAGTGATATATAAATTAGGAATGTTGAGCGGAGAAATCCAAAGAAAATCGAAGTGCGATGTCAAGTTAATGATTTCGGTAATCATCTGTAATAGAGAGTAATCTCAAAGCAGGAAAATGTGATAACTTTGCAGATGAAAAATTTTAACACATAATTATCACTATCTAATCACTGTGATAATGGTTTCATGTCGGAAACATCAAGGAATCTGAATATTCGAAAGTGTCTTTTTGTTTGAGGAGATTCAGTGTATAGATCATTTTCAAGGAATATAATGAAAGAGTTTTATAACCCGGAAAAAAAAACGGGTTGTCGAAAGAAAACTTGGCAGAAAACTTGAAAAGAGTCGTAATTGATATTTAAGTATTGCCCGAGAGTTTTTTACTTCCCCAATAAGATTCTATTTTCGCAGACAAAGGACTAGCCCTTGAAACTTAGTTTTGGCTATCTTTACGGCGGTAAATTTTCCTATCTACCCAAATGAAAGATCCAAAACTTCCTGTTTCACCTCGGCGCCGACCTAAAATCACGATTATTTCTTTTGAAACTGACCTTTTCATAAATTTATGCTTACTTAACAGAACTTCATTAATTCCTATATTGGTCTTGTTTTTCGTTTTCATTTTAAAGTTAAGACACCATACTTTGGTTTTAAAAGCAACGTACGTGACAAATGTAGTATTGCTTATTTTCAAACTTAAAAAGGGGTTTCATCACTAAGGTTTCATCAGTCAGTTCTGTTTATTGAGGTTATGTAAACGTTGAGCTGAATATATTGTCGCCTGAACAACAGCATTACAGAATATTAATGATAAGGATAACAAGTTATGAGTTATATAAGTTTTCAGTGGTCATAAAATTCACTGTAAAGAAAGCTAATCAATTGCAGCTCTGAAAATTTTTAAAGGAAATCCGTCGACAAATTTTGATTTTATCGCTGTTTTCCTGAAAGTAGCCTTACAAATTGCAAAAAATGTTCAGCATTGTCTTTTACACTGGTGCATATTCTTTCCTGTCTTTCGAAATCGCGCAAGTCTACCTGCCTCAGGCGCGGATCCATACTGGTTTCCACGGTTTTATGGAAATCGGTCAGATTTTCATAATAAATGTATTCAGTTTTTAGTAAAAGATTTGAAACTTTCCAGGCTGAAATCTGGAAAATGGTTTTGACAGTCACTAAATATCCTGTCTGAATTGGTCAGCAACCCAGGAAAGGGGAATTTGGGGAGTTAAAATCCAAAACATTTCCTGGGGGAGCATTGCCCCAGACCTCCCTAGAAGTAGGAAATCGGTCAGTATTTATTCTAGATCCGCGCCTTTGCCTCTAGCGGTTGGAGAATGTACAAGGGAAATTAGTTAAAAGAGTGAGGGGTAAAACTTTCCAGGAATTAGTAAATTTGCTTGGATAGTCCAGTATTCAGTTTACGGACAAATTATAGCCTTCATGTAGAAATTCCACGATATCTCAAAATTCCTGCACAGCAGGAGGCAAGCACCCAAAGTTTACGTAGCCTGGAGCATTTTCAGAGAAAATGCGTATAAGAACTGTAGTTCGATTAAAAGCTAAAGCCATTGTGACATCACTGCCACGTGATATTCCTTCGGATCGCCAAAAAATCATATCACAATAAATTAAAGTTTAGTCTATGTGTAATCCATGTGTTATAATAGTTTTACGATAAAGACGAAGCTGTTTATATATAAGAGGTCCAAAGGTGAAAGGTATGCTTACAAAAATACAGGGTCGAGCCACCTTAAACTTTATTTCCAGTCATGAATTGGAACATAATAGAATTAAAATTTTGTAAATAGTTATAATCAAGATCTCAAAAGTTCATGGTAATAACTTTCAAAATAATTAACCGCAGGACGCATTTACATTTTTGACTGATGGGAAGCTGTCATGCAGCGGCCATCCTGTTATGTTATAGAGTGTTTTCACATGACGTCACGGTGGCCATGTTGGTGTCCCAAACCAATCCTGTCGGAGTGGAACTCTTTTCTTATGCAAACGATTTCTTTTGTTCCAATGAATTTGCATAGATGCTGGCCACGTGAGTGAAAACACTCTATATTTGCATTATTTGTTTCAGAATTATTAGTCCAAAAGAGTGAGGTGCCTGTAAACTAGCTGGATAAGCTAAGTGCACTTTCCACTATAAACAAACCTCCCTCGCATATTCACCCCTCCTGTTCTCTCGCTGTCATATATAGTTCTCAAGCTTTGAAGCGTAACAAACACGTTTTTGTAAGTCTTTAAGCTAAATAATTCCAATAGAAAACGGGGTGGGTGGAGGGGGATGACCTAACCGGCGTGACTGTTCCATCCGTCTTTGTGTTATGTAGCCTCATGTAAGTAATGCGTTCAACATAACTGTAACTATAATTTTGTTCTTTTTGGGCAGGCTATGGAAAAATGGCCCCATCGACTGTGTGGGGAAGAATATTTTGTATATTTTACGCCATATTTGGAATTCCCATCACTGGTCTAATGCTGAAATCGATTGGCGAACGAATCACAGAGACATTGGCTAACTTCTGGAAATTTGTGGACACAAAAATATGCAAACGGGAACATCCTCGTAGAATATACCTCAAGACTGTGGCGTGTATTTTCATTATGGTCGCTGGCATGATCCTTCTCCTAGCGGGTATTGGTAAAAGCTATGAAGGTTGGACATTCTTTGAAGGGGTCTATTTTGCATTTATAACCCTCAGTACGATTGGCTTTGGAGATTATGTGCCCCAACACCCATCAAAACACGAGAAAGATCACCCGGGTTACGTCATTGCTTTCACAATTCTCACATTTGTTTACTTCACCTTTGGCCTTGCTATGGTGTCCAGTGCCCTTCTAGCCATCAGCCGGTTGTTTGAAGACGAGCCACCCTGGGGCTTTATTTCTTTGGTGGGTGGAGATGACGGCGAAGACGACGAAGAGGAAAAACTTCTATCCGAGAAGCGAAAAGCGCAAGAGAAAGCCAAGCTGGCAGACAGCAGTGGTCCTTAATGACTATCTAAATTAGAAGCCTTATAATCTTAATTTATGCGGATCTATTACGGTATATCTGTTTGTAATGATTATGTCGTCGGGGAAAGATAGATTGAATACGTTTTGGGATTTCGTCATCAGTGGTTTAGTGACGTCACATTGAGTCCATGCAAGGATCGTGCACATTATCGACGACTGCGATATTCATCGTCCTGAGTTGACCACCAAGAGATTTTAACGATTGAGAAACATTTTTGTAACGGGGAAAAATGGCAGAGAGAAAAATGGTAGTGAGTACCCTGTGAATAAACGACCTTGAACTTGTTTGGAAGTACGATTTGTATGCTTTGCCACTTTGTGGTAAGAACTGTGTAGAATGGGAACCATTTGACAAGCTGATTATTGCATGTTGCTGGCCAGAAGACCACGCATCTTGTCGCAGGTAGACGGACCCCTTATAAAACGGGTAAGGAGCTACTGATCCTGTCAAACATGGTTTCAAAACGTAGGTAGTTAAAATACGATTAATTAATTGGTTGTTTGCTTTTTAAAGTTAGAGAGAAATGTAACACAATGTATCGTTTAATTGTTATAATTACAATAACAGTTGTAATTGCAATTGATTACAATTACAAATTGTAATTATAATTACTATGTACTAATACTGAACACAATATTATCATATCAACTTTGTTTTATAATTAGCCTTTTGATTTGCCATCTCTTCATACTAGATTTTATTTTACTATTACAACACTGATTTTGGCAGCTCTCAGTTGCTGTTGAATTGAAAGCGGAAAAAGTTTATCAAATCGGATACAGAGGGCTTTCAGATCGTTTGAGAGTGTAAGTCCCGAAATTTTTTCGGGTTAATTTGCACCTCTGCGACGATCACATCTTCATTTAAACTTAAATTTACTTACTTTATCGAAACGGCCAATCTGGCCCCAGTTGTTCAAAAGCGGGATAGCGCTGTCCACTTGATAAATGTCTTTCCAGAGGATAATACAATTGATTTCCTTAATACTTAGGCCACTGGATAATGATTTATCAGGTGGATAGCGCAATCCAGCTGTTGAACAACTGGGGCCTGTTCTTTTGGCGGCCATTTTGAATTTTGCAGTGAGTGTGTGCGAGGTCTGGAACACGGAAATCTTCGCAGATTGTCTCTTATAATGTGGAAGGACTTTTCACTTTATTATGGAGCATTTCCAGACCTGCACCGTTCTAAACCTCTTATTTGATTGGTCCCCTTTAATCTGCACTTCCCTTGTTTTCAGGGATAGGAGCATTGTTATGTCACAATCTCTATTGTTTTTCCAGCCAATCACAAACAATCTTTCAAATGGGTGCAGATCGCCCCTACCATACACGTGTCCAGCAGCTGTGCAAATTTATTCGAACAAAAGAAAGTTTAACAAATACGTTCAACTCCCACAGGAATAGTTTTGTACACCAACATGGCGGCCGTTCATTGATTTGGACACAAATTTTGCGAACGCGACGTCTTGTGAAAACGCCCTGTAGTCGGATTGGACCTTCTGACAGTTTTTTGCGGAACTACCGATTTTCCAGGCCCAAAAGAATTCTAGTTCCAGACTTCCCACCACCCGTGCTCAAAATTCAAGACGGCCGCTAAGGAAAACACAATTCACTATTTTCACTGAGACCATAATGCACCTCGCCCCACTCCGCCCCAATTTTCCGTAACCATTGTCTTCAATTTCTGTTTGGACGGCTGTAATACCTAGGAAAATTGGAAACAATGGTTATGTAAAATTTTGGTGGTTGAACGAGGTGCATTTTAGTTTCTGTGAAAATAGTGAATGTCCGCATTAATAATTAAAGTAATGTGTATTCACTTATTATCATCTAATCAAATTTGAGGGCCTTCTGTGATTTGAAGCGGGGTATCGGCTGATACCCTACTTGGTAACACTTCACAGTTGGTTCATTAGTTGGTTCCTGGAAGTGTAATAGGCCCTTTGCAGAATACGGCAAACGACGCGCAGAGGGGCAAGAAGAACAAAGAAATTACATCATTCAAGAAGCTAAATATCCTTTCTTTTGAAGGTCCCATTGCGATGTTTGCCATCCAGCAAGGTGAAACATGTGACCGTTTGTCTGCAAAGGGCCCATTTGGGTGGATGCCTATGAGAAACTCAAAAGTATTTAGCATAAGTAAAATTTGAATAACATAATACACGGACTAGTTCCCAGTCCCCTATGGTATGAAATAGAGCAATGTGTGACCAACAGTCTTTTGCCATGGTCCACGTTTCGCAAAATAAGTTTTTGGCAGTCAAAGCACTTTCGTTGGAACCTTTTGTTAGTGATCATTTAGCCTACGCGAGGTTCGATTGAACATGTATCAATAATTAGATGTGTTACGTTTCTCTCTTAATTACTAACTGACGAAGGCCCATGTATAAATCATACTGTGTTAGTAGAGGAGACTGTTTATGAAATCCACCAAAAATAAGAGATAAAAAGAAAATAGTGCTGCCCTTTATATTGGGAGCTATCTGACCGTGCACAATCGTGTGTTATTTTTTCTTTGTGACTGAAGAAATGAATGGAACTTTTCCATTGGTCAGTTTTTCAAAAAGATAGAGAAGCTATGGCTGGTGTATAATGTACTAAAATTTCGCCCTGCTGACCGTAGAACCTCCGGTAGCTGCTCAGTGGTTGGAGCATCCAATCTACAACTCGGAGGGTCGTGAGTTCAAATCTGACCACTGGATCTCCAATCTTTTTTTCTGAGCTTTCTGATGCTTGATTTCCCTTTCAAAATTGAATGTTGTGCACGGTTAAGTCCAGAAAAGCTAACAAAAACATACAACAAAGAAGTCTGACAGACTTCATACCCATTGCACCCTATTAACTAAACATAGACTGATGGCGTCTGGTGGATTTCAACATTATGCTAACATAACGGCAAGAACAAGGGAAAGTAATTTATTTTGGCTTTTTCTCATATAGTTATGGCGTCACCGTGTTCTCGTTGACGTCATTTTCGTGTGCTTGCGTTGCTAGAGAGAGCGAGGCTGAAGAAATAAATAGATGATATCTATGGATATAGAGATAACTGAAAATACTTACAAGCTAATTACCGTGATTGATCGAGCAATATATTTATTTTTGTAACAAGTATTTAAACATATTGATGTCTGTCTAAATCTGTTAGCCAAATTTAACATTGCGTTTAATGTTTTGATATTTTACATCTCTCGCAAGAATCTTTAGATGACATATATCTGTTAAATGGTTATATTAGTAATTTTACTTTTCTTCCACACAAGACAACTTTGTGTGACTCTTTCTGGGTTCATTTCTGGACGAAAGATAGGCCCAGTCTTTTTTAATGAACAGTTATTTCTGAAATACTTTGATTTACATTACTTTGCTTTGTTTAATGATAGAAAAATCCCGGCAGCCACTCTCTTGACCAATAAGGAGTAATCTTTGTTATTAAGTAACAAGAATTTTCGGTTTAATTGGAATTAAAATTCATGCGGCACAGAGAGAATAAATGCTGTGTAATGCAACTTGTTCCTGATCCTTGAGAAATTCAGATGCCACTCTTAAATCGTGCAAATTTTCAGACCACAACGGTCTTCACCATAGCTATTATTTATAGAAGAGAATACTCCATGGTTTTATATCGAGAGAGACCAGGCCATTGGGTAAATATCTGATTCGCCCAAGCTACAGTGTTTTCTTGAATGAACTTCTGCGGACGGGTGGCACTGAGTTGAAGAAAGAAGCTCAGAAATGTGTGATCAGAACGACGGTATTAGTTACCATCTCGGCCCCAACGCGCGAAAACATCATTTTTTTTACTGGGAAATGACCCAGAGGTTTATATATTTGAGAAAGCTCAGTAGATCGCAATTTCAGTGACAAACATTGTTGGTAGAAAATAATGTTTCTCCTTACGTGGTAGGGAAGTGAGTTCCAATTATTCAAGGTAGATAACTTAAAATATCGGACGTAGTGATTGTGACTCTGGAAGCCACAGTAAAGCCTCGGGAAAGGCTAAATAACGTTTGTCCTTCATAGTAAACTTTAGATAGGGAATGGGGAAATTTTACCTTGCGATATCGATTAGTTCTCAGAGTATAAAAATGTATTTAAACATTATATCTATTCCTGGTGTTCTGGTTGTAATGTCAGACTTGGATTGAGTGAATGTTTCAGTAAATATTACCACAACTTTTTAGGGAGTTTTGATTGCACTTACACTAGTACTAGGTCGATAGAAAGTAAGTGCCAAGCTAGTTTAACATGAGAAAAAAACATTAAATTTCAAGTCCAAAAGTGTTCCGAGCTAACACTAGCCAGAAGATTGTATCAATTTTGTGAGAGTAATTTTGAACTGATAATTAGAAATTCTGAAAACAGGAGCGTAGTGTTAGTTTCGTTTCTGTGTTGACATTACAACCATTACACATGAAATAACTGATAAAAAAAATTGTGAAACCTCAACACTTTTTCAAACGACAACTTTTTTGCGTAACTTATTTATTTAAATTCTGTTCTTCGTCTTGAGATGGAATTGTTTCGTCATTAACTTATGCCGTCAGCGATGGTGGTCCCATGACTGCTGCATAAAATAGGTTAGTCAATAGGCCAGTTCCAAGATGACTCGAGCCTCTTTTTCTAAACGAGGGCGAGGGCGAAGTCTTTAAAATGAAAATATTTTTTTTGTTTCCGCTAAAATAAAACCTATTTTCACGTGAAGAGTTTTGCAATTGGCCTCGTTTTGGAACTTGTAAACGGACTATTCTATTGGACCAGCTGCCTGATCATGTGATTTTACTATAAACTTCCAGAGTCCTTTGGGATTATAATTTCCTCCGCAAATGACAACGATTGCCACAGAAACCTCTCGGCTTGCAAAACATAATGATTTAATTTAATAGGGAAAACGGATTCTGGTAGTTATTGTAAATGAAAAGGCCATCATACTTAGAGCTAAGCATTTTTCTGTCAAAAATGAAAATGTCGTTCAGTTGTTTTCTTGAAGCCACTTTTGTATTTTTAATTTGACAAATCATTTTTTTTGCTTTTTACCATTATATTTTTATTACGTTTGGTCATGATTGTCGTTAGATAGAGGTAAAATGTAAAAAGAATATCAATGATAACAGACTCAAAGCCAATATTTTAACACTTGGTGGTTTAACTTTATTTTCAAACATAAATACAGTAATGTGGAAAGAAAAAACTGGAGACGATGTGAATGCTGAAAGCGTTGAATAAAAGAACGAGTAAAGAACATGGTTTACTTTTACTGTCTTCTAAGACTCTTTAAAGGCAACCACTGCACGACTGTTTTCTTTTGGAAACCCACTGTTCGAAGGAGCAAATATTGCCTAGAAAATTCTAAAGCTAGGGCTTGAGAAAGGCTACAAATTTCTGGGTAACTGTTCTACTCGACAAAGATTTTCGGTGCTTTTCTGCAAACTTACCCATCATTTTTCGGACCGGTTGTGTTTCATCTTTTATTACCAAGATATTGCGATTACTGTTAAAATCGGTCCCCTAAACATTTTGGTGTAAACACAAAACGTTCCCCTGAATCATTCTAATGAAAGCATGGCTTCTCCATCCTCTTGAACTTTTTAAAAAACGGATCCATCAGGGTACCCAACAGTTTTGGATGAGACGAAAAATCCAGTACCTAAACTTTCGAGACGACTAAAGTTCCCCTGAGACATCCGAACATATAAATAGTAAAACAGTAAAAAAAAAATGTAGTTTATTTCCAGACCCCCCTCCCCCGACCAACCGCCTATTTACAGGGTCTGGATCCACTATTGATACTTGTATGGGATATTCTCAGGTCGTTTTACCTTTTGCATGGGGAATAATTTAACGAAAAGCCTATTTAAAAAAAAATAGTGAATAAAATACACCTAAGCAGTGGCGGGATCATACAATTAAAAGCTGGTATCCTGGCTACAAATTCGTGCAACTCTTGCTCTTAAAGTCACTTTTAAGTAACATGAAAGTTGTCCACGATTTTAGAAATGCAACCCAAGCAATAACAGCCAGCACGCCACGAACATAGGAGAGAATGATCGGAGCCGCGTAACACCTGCCTCGGTGGGTGCTTGCCAGTCTTTCGGTGGGAGAACATTTTCCTTGAATGATATCTCTCCGACAAAGTTACCGGGCGGAGTATACCGAATCACTATGACAAACCGGCCATCTTGCCTGGTGGCAGAAGCCGCGCCTATTTGCTTCGTCGTTCTCCACACAATCTAAGGATAAGCATAAAATAAGATATTTACATCGTCGTCTTGTGTGAACATTACAAAAAATAGTTTTATTTTTCTTGTTTGTGTTTGCGTATTTTTCTAACCATCACTAATATTTGTATACTTGGTTTGCAACCATGTGAGTAGTATAGTAGTAACCGATTTCTACTTTTTTGCACAGGAATCTCATCAACTTGCACAGGATTACATTGACAGTGATGAGGTCAAAGCCTTTTGTCTTTGTCTCAAATATAATGCGGGAGAAGCTCAGTAAGATAACTTCACGTGCTTTCTAAGGCAGTTTAACCAGTTTGACCGGTTTTAGGTCGTCAAATATCTTGCCTTTTAATTGTTTGACTAAAAACTAATAAAGGTATTTATTGGTTGACTCATGTTGTCGAAGGAATAAGCGCTAAATCGCCTGTGGCTCAAAATGGCTCAGCCGTAATGTCATTTTTTATTATGAAACTTCTATTTTTGCCGCTTTCATCATGCAGGCAACAATTCGTTCCAGTTCAGGGTCACTTATTCTTGGCAAGCACATCTTGCATATTTATACTGGCACAAGCAAACTACCTTTTCCTAGTACTAAACAAAAACAAAATTTAATTATTTTGTTTTTTAGATCACCCTCCGCCGCCACCACCACCACCACATTTCTACTGGTTTCCCTCCTCTACCACCATATTTCTTTTTCTATACAACACAACCACCAGGACCACTACATCTCTATTTTTCCCTCCTCCACCACCACAATTCTTTTCTTCCCTACACCACCACTACCAAATTTTTACTAACTGTTTTCCCTCCTCTACCACCCCATTTTTTTTCATCCACCAGCACCACCACATTTCTTTTTTCTCTGCACCACTACCACCATCACTACAATTCTATTGTTTCCTGTCTTGCGCAAAAAAGGGGAAGTCGGTCCTTTCAGTACTTGACTCACGTGACAAGGAGGCCATGTCGATAAACAAAACAAGCACAATTTCCATGAAAGAAGAGTTAAGTTCCCAGCAGAGGGAAACGCTTTTTCTCTTGCCAACCAACATGGCTGACGTTACGGCAGCCGAAAACCAGCAATTTCCTGCCATAGTCACTATATTTGAATTTGAAACTAAAGCAAAGAAGAAAGATTTGGGGAGAGTACCCCGGGGCCTAAGAAGAGCTGGAAATGGGCACTACAACCCCATTTGTGTTGGTGCTATTTGTATTCTAAGCTATGTCGATTCAACACGATATTGTCAGGGGCTATGAAGCTACTGCCTTTGTTCTAAGAATTCGACAGCTCCGATGAACGTAAACGGATATTTTCATTTAATAAGGATTCATCGGATTAAGCCGTTGCAGGCAGTTGAGACTAAGAGCTGTTGACTAGACGTTTCTGGCCTTTTTCTAGCTAGCTTTTAACAAACAGTAAATACGATAACTTCCTTTCTTATGTTAGTCGCATGTATTATTTGGTAAAATAATTTACGTGAACAGCAGTTATGCGCACTCCTTTGATCAACATTGGGCTACATTTTATCCGAACCACATGTTGTAAGCTTCGACTTGATCCTCATTTCAAATGTTTGAGTTCTGCCCTGCCACAGTTGACGCAAAAGGCTATTTTGCGTCATTTTCGAGACCAACATTAGAAGTGTTTGCGCTTTGTCGAAAACAATTAAAATTAAGGAATACTATCTTCTCTTTCCGAAAATGATTGCCCTGCAGTCTTAACTCACCTGTGTAAAATGTCCTGTTTCCAACGAAAATCCAGGTTTGTTGAAATCATAATCTTTAATCTCATTGTAGAAAGCTTGTGTAGCTGCAGTACATGGCTCATTGGGGACAGCTGTTGACATGTAAAGGTTTTCTCCTTCATTTGGTATGTTAGTCGCATGCTGAAATAGGTTATTGTCTGCTAAGTAACTGGCCCAGACCGCCGCATTCCTGGCAAGGGTTTCATTCCACACCACTGTTTCAACCTGTATATGTCGCGGAAACAAAAATAACAATCTCCATGATTATTGTCTTATTTGAAACTATTCAACAAACTTGATGAAACGTACATCGGACCGATCCATATCTGACTTTGTCGGTGGTAATGGTAGCAATTTTGGGAGAAAACAGAGGGTTTGTTTCCTACATTCTTTTGTGTTTCGAGTTGAGCCGTCCGACCATATTCTCACTTAATGGTTTTCGGTACACAAACGACGGGGGCAGGCGTTTCAGAAAAGCTTCAAATGCAGTAAAGGTTTCGCGAGAGCGCACGTCTCCTCGCGTCACTTATCCCCGTCGAAGCGCATCTAAATTTAGGATTTCTTCTTCTGATGATTTCTTTCGAGTTACCCAACTCTCCCTCGGCCAAATGGAAGAGAAATCCGCATTTTTTAGAGTAATACAGAGTGCGATCTGGGTACGAAATTAGTTTCTGCTGGGCAAATTAGAACCGGCGAATTACCGTTGACAGGAGGAACGGTGTAGGTCAAAAGCCGGATAATAATATGGAACCCAGGAAGTAATCATTATCGTCTCGAATACAGACAAAATCAATCTTAAGTCTGTAGATGTCGTTTGACCTTAAACAAGCACGAGTTAGAAAACGATTTCGATTTATACAATAATCAAATTAAATGATGCATACCTGCTAGCATCTTTTGTTATCAGGCAATAAATTTTGCAATTTATTATCCATGATAATTGGCAAAACCACTTTAATTTGCTCCGGGTAGTGTGTATTTTTCGTAGAGTAAGTCTTTACGACTTTTACTTACCTGATGTTGCTGACGGTAGTCGTTGTGCCATTTCAAGCACTGATCTTTAAACGAGAGAGTGGTTTCTGAAAAAGAAAGTATAAAGAAAGAATTGCTATTAAAGAGGCAATATCATGGGGATTACAGTCGACCCTTTGCTAACGGCCATGAGATTTTGTTCCACCTACTAACCAATACACTTGCTGTTGTTGTCACCTCCAATTAACGGCTATCCTGCAGCATTTCATTGTCTCAAACGAAAAAAAAGCACCCATTGAGAAAGCTCTAACAGTTACATCCCCCGAAATCTAGGAAAATTCATTTTTGCTCAGATCCATTGACACCTCAGTTTTATTGATTTAGCACATGAACTCCAGTAAGGTCGAAATGCCAGAGCGCGATCTAATTGTAGTGGTCGTACGTTTTACGGCTGCATCGGCAATAAATGTTCTTGCTTTAATATTCGTAGGATTGTCGACTGCAAATCAGAAATTTGGCGGTTAGTCTTCCATTGGGCTTTCGAGTGTAGGATAATAAAGCAACAGCCAGGTTTTTTTTGAGGTTGACTGGACAGTTTGTGTCAATGTATAATTACAATTAAAAACAAGTCTTGTCGTTTCTGTCTAAAACCATCGGTCAGATAATTAAAAGTGTTTTGCTCAGGCTGAGAGACTTACGCACTACTAAAATATACATGAGGCTTTATTGTAGAAGAAATCAAACCTAACATGATTCCCTTTTTTAATAACATCACGTGTAGACAGTTTCGTTCCTAATCAAGCCTTCAAGATGAATCCGTCACCAGATTAAAGTGATTTTTAATATTAGGAACCTCTCAACACTTGAAGTGTGAAAAACGAGAGAAAGATGAGAGAACTTTGTGGTTCTAAATAAATATAAGCACCGCATAAAGCTTTTTCACTAACCTGCCACTGCGTTTTGATAGAAAGATACAAATGTGATGCAAATGTTCAAATGTAGAGCGATCTGATACAGCTGCATTTGTGGATGGTTAAAGGCGTTTTAGACGACCCTAACTCTTTGAAAGAAAATTATGATTTTTCAACACTTCGAAACTGTGTTTCCAAAACAATTAAGTGATGAATGACTAACAAAGGAACTGGATGTATGGTAATGTACGGTAATATGTTTTGACAGTGGATCGATGTTTTTTTCCCGCCCATGATATTTAGTCATGTCGTGAATAACATTCTCCAAACTGATCTTTATTTTTATCACCAACTAAGGAAAGTATGTTGGAAAACCAAATTTGTCCAAGAAGTAGAAAGTGTCTTCAAATTGCACACAATAGTTTAGGCAAAAACGAGGTCGTTCATTGCAAAAAATCACATTGTACAAAAAAAGACGACTTCAGAGCTAAGAACAAACCAAAAAAATGAAATTTTTATCAGTTACCTGCTGGTACCTGATGAATATTTTAACGTTCTTTGGTCTAAAGGACTTATTATGTGTAAAAACCAAGAGATGGGAATTTGTTAATTCGTGAAGCATTGTTCGATCCCACGCCTATGAGTTCAATTTTATTTCATTCCTGATTATTTAAAAGTAAACATATTTCAAAATGTTATCACTCCCTGTAAGACGAGTTGAAATCAGTTTACAAGTCGATTAGTTTCAATCAAAACGTTTTTCAATTTTTGCTGTGTGTAAGCTTAGATTTTCCGTTGTGGCTGAAGTTTCCGGAGGGAAACCTATAATTATGTTCGTTCTGCGTTTTCAAAAAGAGTCGAACTATTTTCTGAAGCCAGCAATATATTTAGGACATGCATGAAACAGGATTTTTCTTACAACAACAACCACAAGTCCCAAAAAACAACAACAACAGAATGTCTGTTGTCCCACTGGAGCGAACTGGGATATTTTAGAAACTCAGGAACGATCGCAGTCCTCATGTATTTGTCATCTTTTAAAGAGCCTATGTCACGAGGATATTCCTTTTTTTAGTACAATTACCGACCCACAAAATTCTCCAGAAGAAACACGAAGACGATATCAAACGCATTTCATCAGGGAGCACTAACCATAATTTTTTCTGGTGCTTTTTACCGGCGTGGCATTAAAACTTGAAAAAGTTCGCCCAAATGTTTCAAGTTTCTATCCATGTCGGCCACCCTTGCCATCCGTATAGTCTTAAATATCAAAACTGGACCGTTATTCTTGGAATTCAGTTAATACTAAGACACGTTTTAGCCATGTAGATAGATAGTAAATAGCGCGACTATAGCTCCTTTAAAAAGTTATAAAACCCAGGGAATTAAGTAATGAGGTTTGAGGGAGATGCTAGGAAGGACAAGGAGCTACTAGAGACAAGAAGGGACAATTCCCGCTTTTCCTTAATCCGATGCATTCTCGCCAGTCTCAACTGATTGAAAAAGTGCAGCTGTAGAAATATATGGGGAGAAAAAATGAACGATACTTCGAATAGCCGTAAAAGAGAAAAGAACACATTAACTTGAAAGAAAATAAAATAGTACATTATTGCCCAGGCAACGGATTAGTACTGGAGGCAGTGCCCGCTTCATTATAGTGAAGATTTTTGTACCACTATTGGCATCTTCCGCACCCTACGGTTGATCACGAAATAGTTAATTTTCCAGGAATGAGAAGGAACAACGATCCTTCTTTTGCCTTGTAGGCAAAGTTAATTGTTGAATGAAAATTACTCCATGCACAGCAAAAGATATAACGGACAGTTTCTAAAAAGAAAACAAACAATCATAACAACCGGCTCGTGGCGCGTTTGAAATATAAATGGAAAGAACATGAAACTAATGAGCCTGACTCTCTTTCCTTTTTCTTCCTTTTCATGTTATAATCATCACAAACCTGATCAATCAGTAACCCAGTAACATTTAATGACAGTTAACTGAGAAGAAAATCGCGTTTATTTGTACTTAATATAAAAGTTCTTAAAGCGTGAACTGGCTTCCGTCCTCAGAATTGCCACCTTCCTAGCTCAAAGGGACAAAAACTTGATTCGTCATATAGCGCACAGCTTTTAACAGGCAGATTTAGCAAAGAAAACCAGAATGCAAAAGCGCGCAGAAAGGACTGAATCCAACTCCCGGTGCTCAATTTGCCTCTCTTCTATTGGTCAATTAAGTTTTTAGCATTGCGCATGCCATCTTTCTTTCATCAGGTTGACTTTGCTAAACGGTTGTGACTAGAATGGATACCTCAAAATCAGGTTGGACACCTTATGTTTATTACACAACGCTATACTCTCGGCAGTTAGCCCTTGATGGTGTAGTGGATACGGATATGTATTATACATCAAATGACGCGGGTTGAAGTCCTACATACTACCTACTGTTTTCTTCTGTTTTCTTCCTTCTCTTATTTACTACTTTAAGTTATAAGACCCCTATCATGCATTTTGAATGAAGATGACAATCTGACTTTGGGGTAGCCATTCTAGTCACAACCTTTGCTAAACTGATCTGCTAATGTTTTACACCATAACAACCTCATCTCCATAGCAACACAGGTAAGTACTGTATTGACAAATCTGGTTTTAACTGTCGGCTCACAAAAGCTCGAAAAGCAGTTAACCCGCAACCTCGTTCAACTGTACTTTCCTTTGCTGCAGTCCGCGTGATAGCACAAATTACTTTTGAGTATAAGTGTCTATTAGCTTCTCTTATTTGAGCATATTTATTACCAAGGAGGTTCTTTACTATGCAAACAGATTGTATAAACAAAGTTCCATTAGATTGAGCAGTAATGTATTCTTTTTAATGAGCAAACTTAATGACCTTAATCCCTTAACCCATTATCCCATCATTCCGATAGCCGGCACGATCCGAAAACTGAAAATTCAGACTGTCAAGTCGTTTATTGATTTTGTTGATACAGACACCCACAAATTATCTCTTGGCTTAGATAATTGCTCTTTTTATTTTCTAGTGTTTTGTCTTCTTAGTGTGATCAAAGTCAAAAAAGGGAATAAAGTTATTGCAATCTTTGAAATAGTTGAAGACCAAAAGTATTGATTACTATTGAAAAAAGGTTTTAAATGCTTTTTTGTTGAGGGAATTAAGTCTTGTAGGATCTTGATACCGTCGTCAAAGTTAGCTTTCTCAGTCATACTTTTTCGTAAGAAAGAAAAATTTTCCAATGTTAGTTTATAGGAAAACTGAGTTGTCTTCATTTAGTACATCAACTCTGGCAATTTTCTTTTTAATCTTGCTTTTGATAACTTAATGTTTAGACCGTTTCAAGGTAGGTAGGAGGTTATTGTGTCTTAGCAACTAATGTTAATATTAAGAGCAGAAATCAATAAATGCAGTCATCTTAGTAACTTAACAAATTTTTTTGTATAAATGTACGTGCAGGTTGGTGAATCTAAGTGAGTTTATTGCCCGTGAGCCTTCCTTTTGTGAGAGTGATGGAGCGCAAACAATGTACGAAAATAGGTAAACTAAATGCTTCGAACCACATAAAAATGTGGAGCGAGCTGCAATTGGACGCATGGCTGACAGAGAACACATAACAAATTTTGGGCGAACAATTATAAATTTGCTAATGACCACATGCTCCTATTGCTGATTTAAACTTCGAAGTTTAAGAATCTGACAAGGTTTTCCCTAGTCTGAGATTGCTCCATACTCTTAATTTACTTTCTTCTATCCTTAAGTGAACGGTAAATATATGCTCTGTTAGAAGTGGGGTGTCGATCGTTGCTGCTAGTATTATTGTTTACATAACGTTTGATATGTGAAACTGTTGCTAGGGACCTAGAAGGTATGAATTGGCCAAATTGAAAAATCAAAAATTCCTTGACGTGAAGCTGCGTACTTCTCAAAGGAATAGGAAAAATGATGAAGGAAGGCTATAGGTAAGACAGTACCTGCGCTAACGTGCTGTTGACATGAAAGAAAAATGATCCACGGCGCTAACGTTGAAAACATTTGGCAGTTATACGATGACCACTTTATGAATCTCTCTCCACGAGTCGAAGCGCCTTTGAGCGGGTACTGAAATGCAACATAACGACTATAAAGACACTGCTTGCACGATTTATAAAGCTCTGCTGAGGTTTAAATCTCTCCGGGATCATGTGACCATTCATTAGTCATTGGGGTTTGCAAAGTACAAATTGTCATGCAAATGCTTCACGAACAAAGTCGATCAACGTAACAACCATAGAGACAATGCAGACGGAAATTTGAAAACACGTACACGAGTTAAGCTATTCCAATCTACCTAAAGCCATGAAACCAAAAAGAAACAAACAAACAAACAAACAAAATGTCAAAATGAAACTCAAATGAATCAGACCAAAACGCAATTTTAGCCGAACGAGGCTAAATATACATTATCATACAAATTTTTAATTTATTAGTCTAGTTCGTCGCATGTGAAGATCGACGTTTGTCCCGGAGACGATCTTCAGACGTTCTATCCGTCTGAAGAAGACGGATTGAACGTGTTGGACGATCCAGACTCATTCAGATAAACTTAACTGAGCCAGACGTCGAACTTTTCATGAACTTAACTCACTAAGTTTGGTTCGTCTCATGAAAAGTTCGACGTTTGGCCTAGGCCTATGATTACTGTTGAAATACACTGAATCATATAAAGACAAAAAGTCTGCTTAACAGCTATTGTAGGTTTTATTACTTTTTTTATTTACAGGTGTGTGAAACAAAAAAACATTTTTCTAAAAATTATGATATGTATTTAGGAAGCAATTCTTGCAGTGGTCCGCTGATTTCTAAAAGAAAAAAAAATGTTATTAAACTGTACAATCTCAAGATAATAGAGCTGACGGCTTCTTTTCTCTCTTTTTCTCATTTCAAAAGGGACGGAAATTTGTGTCGAAAATTTTCCAAGCTCTAAAAAGCAATTGGGCATAAATAAAAAAACATGATATATGTGACAAATTCAAGCAAAACAGCAATAAACTTTCGTGACAATGGAGCACTGAAAGTGCCGTAAATGTAACATCATCCCGTAATTCGATATTTTAAGTTTATACGCTTAGCTCAGAGTTCCAAGAAATATCACTGATGATAACGAGATAAATTCTCACTTGCGACGTTGTCTCGCTACAGTCTCATGAAGGTAAGGATGATATAATAAGGAGGAATTTCAAGCTGATCACTGATAAGGCGATGTTACACGAGACGATTTGCAACGACGATTTTCAGCCCTGCACACCGTGGCAATGTTGGAACAATGTTGCAACCATCCGAAACAATGTCGCAACAATGCTGTAATACTGTGTTGCGCTAAAAATCTAGGGGCTTATATTTGGGGAAAAAAGGAGTATCGGCCTGTGTGGACGATCCTGAAGACTTATTGTCTAGTTTGCCCGAGAAATCAGACAATATTTCGCGACGCCATCACTGGTTTTCCTGCGAAAAGACGCCTGAGACGCGTCACTATCCAGATCCGGGTAGTGCTTCTGATTGGTTGAAAATCTGCTTTAACCAATCAGAAGCACTACACAGATCTGAGTAGTGAAGCGTCATCAGTATGGAATTTCTGTGCTCGTTCCTCAGACGTCATTTGGCGGGGAAACCAGCGGTGGCGTCGCGAAACGTCGGTTTTGTTCTCAGGCTAATGTCTAGTTTGTATTTTTTCCCTCTTCTTACTTTAGCGTGGTGACGGGTCTGACTCCTGCAGAGTTTCTAGTAGCCAGTCCTTCGCTTCGAAGTTTAGCTGCTTTTTCACGAGTTTGTTCAAGTTCTCTCCATCTCATCTTTTCAAGAGCCGCCTGAAATAAAACCACCGTCATTGTTAGAAGCGCAAAGATAAAACACAGACAACGATTTACAAAGATAAACACTGCAACGATAATGCAGAAAGTTAAAAGATAATTAAGTAAGCAGTGAAAAGGAATTCTTAAAGTTCATGACGAGGTAACCGTGGGTCTCGTCTCACAGCACTTTCACTTTGTCTTATCAGGATCTTGTGGGACGTAAAAGAACCCACGCCACTGGCCGAAAAGAGTAGGTAACGTACACCCGGTTGTGCTGCCAACCTTCACACATCATTCACATAATGGGTTGGGTGGGTACAGTAAGCTCACAAATGGACTAATAGCGGCTGTCAGTGGCGCCTTTGTATGCTGACGTCCGAGCTTACTATTAACATGTTAAGACAATTGTCTGGCGTACGACAAGTGTTAGTATACAAGTGAGCAATTAGCCACCAACCTTTTCTGTTTGCAAAGTTTTTTGTCGCCTGGCAGAGCTCTTTTTGGGCAGCACGGCCAGCTTCTCAGTTTCCTTTTTACGTTCTATAAAAAAAAAACAAAACAAAACAAAAAACAAAATAAAATAAATGACATAGATCAGTAAATTTCATAACATGTTAATAAAACCTGTTTGTAACAGGAAACATTCTCAATTAAAATCTCCTCAAGCCCCATTTACACCGAAGCTTAAACATGTTTAACATCTGTTTAGTTAAACACGGTTAAATTTGTGTTCTTCATAAAAGCTTTTTACTGTACTTTTATTGATGGCAACTTTAGGGCCATCAGTTTTAACATGTTAAAGTTCACTTGAATTCTGTGTAAAAGCCTGTGTACTAGTTTTCCGTTAGTCTTTTTCATTTTTAAACCCTAGTTTAATTAACCATGTTTAGTTGGTGTGAATAGTGTTAGTTTAAATAATCAATAATAATTTCAACACATAGTGTTAATCAAACAAAGTATAATAAATACATATGCGCCATTGACCAAGCTTGTTCGGTCAAGATGGCTGTATATTGGCCATGTTTATTCACCGACACGAAGTCGGGGTCAATAAAAACGCAAAAAAGAACAACACCAATATCCAGCCATCTTGACAAAACAAGCCTGGTCAATAAATGATTTATTGTATGGCCAAAAAGAGAACTTTTTCTAACGGGACCAACGCGGGAAATCCCGAGCGGGCCCGCTTGAGTAGCCAATCAAAACGCAGCAGTCGCTTTAACTTACCCGGTCACGGATTCAGCCATATAACAAATCTCTTGATCAAAGCTCAGAGGTAACCTACCTGCTTTCTTGGCCTCTAGTTTTTCTTGTAATTCTTGCAGTTTTGGATCTTTCACTTCGGTTTTCACAGGGCGCCTCTTTTGTTCAAGCCTATCAAACACAAATAGTTATGCCCTGTTTTTCTCTTCTTTCACTATCTACGGCTCCACAATACACTATACCAGCCAGACAGCTTTTCGACTCAACATGAAAAGCGATTCGGTACAGTTTGAACGTCAACGGCGCAGAACTGGAACAAGTTGTTCACACGCATCGAACATAGTACCATGCAGAGCGGTTGGCCTAGAAGGTCTGGTGTACTTGATCTCAGTTCTCACCTCTGAATATCTACTTCCGTCTCAGTGGGTACTAGTCCTAGCTCCTACTCATTTACTTCCGCTACGGTCCAAATACCTGTTCACACTAAGACGAAATAGCAGAAACCTACCTTATTATAGGAAATTAACGCTCCATGAAATTAACGCAAATCGTTAAAATTCGCGTTAATTTAAGTCGCGTTAATTTTGTTGAGCGTTAATTTTCGCGACGTTAATTAAGTGCAGCGTTAATTTCCGCGCTCTTAATTTCCAGTATTTTAACTCCAATTTTGAAACCTGTCCAGACATTTTTGACATTTCTTTCCCTTTACCCTTTATTTTTCATCTTTCACAAAAGCTAAGGCGAAGGTTTACGATATTCAGAGTTCATCTTCATCGTTGTCGCTCTCAGAAGTGATGTCAGCTCAGCTTTGAATTTTTTTGGATCTAGTGTTGAAATAAATTTGTCCCAGTTGTCACCACCAACTGTGTCGCGTTAATTTCCTATACCTTAATTTCATGGAGCGTTAATTTCCTATAATAAGGTATCCGATATGAGACGTTCCACTTTCAAGATTGGCGCTGCGCAGCTTCGCTCCGTGAAAGAAATCGCGCCGAAATCACCGTTCTTATGTATGAACAGATGCTCTATCCGCTTTGGTTTTATTGTCTGCGTAAGAGCGAGCTAACCGGTATAGTGTAAACAAACATGCGTATTTTTAGCCGATTGTTATCTTGACGTTGTCGTTGCCGTCGCCGTTTTCGTTACTTAAGCTTGCTAATGTAGCCACTTACTGGACGGCTGCCTCCTTTCCCTTCTGTGCTCGATGTTTGGCGATGGTTTCCAGAGTGTCCATAAGATGCTGATCTTTTTCCTTTTGAGAATTCCAAAGACAAATTAAACAAGGCATAAACACCTGTAACGCGGGGCAGTCTTTCGGTTTTGCATGCGTAGTGTTGTTTTGCATGGGTAGTGTTGTTTTGCAGCTCTGTCAATTTTCAATAGCTTCGCCCGTTCACGGTTGTTTAGTTCATTTCGTTGAGGATAACAAGTTTTCAAAACCCCACAATTTCGATCTGTTTTAAAATTTTTTAAGGGTTGTCCATCCGTGACCACTTTTGAATTTGCTATGTTCTTTACACCTTCTTTTAATGTTTTCATCGATTATTTTTGTTTCACTCAGTTTAGTGGTAGTTCTTTCTGTTAGAATTTTGATAAATGTCGTGACGCAGCTCTTTTAACGCCTTCACTACTTACCACTTTGGATTTGAGAATGCTATCTCTCTTGTCCTCTTCTTCTTCCTTTTCTGCGATTTTAAGTAAAGCCAGCCTCTCCCGTAACTAAAAAGCAAGGTTGAAGCAAACTTCTCAGCAATATTTTGGACAAAATTTCGAAAAATGGGTGAAAACATGCTGACTTCCGGACAACAAACATACAAACAAGTAAACAAGCTAAGCTTTTTCATGGCAGGAAACCTTAGTAACTGCACTGTTCTTGATCTTCCACAGTGGTAAGAAAATGAGAGAATTTCGGAGAAAAATAGTAAGAGCACAAAGCCAAACGTCATAACCAACTGCTAAAAAAGCGTCTAGCGTTAAAATAAAGAGTTTGAGTGGGCTGAACGCCAGACTTAAAATTCCACGGCTAACGTTAAAATTAATGCGTTTGTCCTCAGACTGCTGACCGGTAGTCTACTATCCGGTGGTATTCCTGAAACTACTAGTTTAATGAAAGGCACTTTTTAACAAAAGTTTTTCACAGAAAAATGACGTGAACTCTACTTTCTAATTTCTAACGGCCTCACCTCCGCGACGGACATTTCACTAAGAAGACCAGCTCCTGAACTTTCCGTGAGATCTACATGCTATTTGAACAAAAATAAAAAGCGTTACTTCACGAAAAACTATAGCAACGAAACAACAGTTTTCTGTAGGGGATACAAGCCATTGCTGCAAAAGAACATGTGAGTAAATGAGTTAAGGGTGACTAACATTTAATTTCTCCTTACAATGTCGCAGCCTGATCAATCATAAAGTTAATGCCGGAAAATAAAGGCAATGAACGCCGAGTCAAAAAGGTCTTATTGCGGTTAATTAAAAAAAAATGATGAAACACTAGCTTAAACATTACAGTTTATCAGACGAACTGATTTAGAGTTAATGACTTAGGGATTAATATGCAAATAATAAGGAAGGTACCTTAAACCTGATTACAGGCACACTTTCTATGGCTCGTATCTTGGCGATCAACGCCACTCGTTGCCTCATTTCTTCCTCAGCCTACAGAATACAAACTCCTCAATCAAAAACGTTACACAGTTAAATACTGAAAAGCAGTCAAAAGAAATTGTATTTTAATTTTTATCATTCTCCGCTGATTTACTCCTGACCACCTCGCTGTATAAACTGAACGTTCCATGAGTCATTGAGATTACGAAGCTTTTTAATCTCTTTTGCAATCACAGGTTTATGACTGGGCGTTAGCTGACAGCGTTTATTCAGTAACCCTCTTGGGAGGTTAGCTTTTGATAAGGATCTAAATATTACAGCCCCCATCTCCTCGCTTGTAACCCTCCTTCTCTTGGTTGAGAAAAATTACGCTGAATTTACTATCAATCCTTTCTTTTTTTTTAAATGGGTCTTTTTTTGGAAAAGTCTAGCAACATCCACCGCATCCTTTAATCCGCAGAAAGGAAAGGTAAAATGCGGTAAAAAAGATAACGTTACCTCTTCCAACGCTTTCCGCATCAGTTCTTGGCTTTCCTTGCTGACTTCTTGAACTAGAAGAAAAAAAGACGAAAAAAATTCAGTAACGCCAATGAAAATATGGAACAGTTAAAGCAACAAAACAACGCCAAACTGGACGATGAAGTAAAAGGTGAGTAAGTAGCAACTTGAAGTGATCAGAATTGGTGTAAACCATCATTAAAACAAGGCACTAAAACATCTGTTCGTCCATGTAATATGATCAAGAACTCCAATAAAATATCATACGAAAACCTTGTACACCGATGTAAGAATTCTACGAAAAACTCCTTACCAAGTTTTTGCTTGTATTCTTGAAGTTTTCTTCGAGCTTCTTTAGTGTTTTCATGCTCCATCATAGTTTGCTCAACAAGTTTTCTGCAATTGAAAAAAAAAATTAAACTTTTGGCACGGCCTGAGACACAGCAGGTTAAAACTGACGCCTTGATAATACCGGTCAAAGACTTCAGTTAAATCAGTACAGGCAGCACAAACCTCATTTCTTCCCCTTCTTTTGACTTTTTCTCCAGATGCTTCTGCATCATCTCTTTGGTCTGTGAACAAAATCATTATTAAACTTTAACCCTCTCATTCTTGTGAAGTGGTTCTATCTTTTAAATCTGTGTACAAAATCCAAAAAAAAATCCAAAATCCAAAATGAAACCTTTACAGCAGTACTTTCACATGGTACTATTTGTTTAGAATGTAGTTCTATCTTTTGATTCTGAGGATGAAATCCTATGGTGTTACCATTCAAATGAAACCTCTTCAGTAGTACTTTCACATGGTACAATTAAATTAGTATGTAGTTCTAACTTTTGAGTCTGTGGATGAAATCCTATGGTGTTACCATTCAAATGAAACCTCTTCAGCAGTACTTTCACATGGCACTAATTATTTAGTATGTAGTTCTAACTTTTGAGTCTGTGGATAAAATCCTATGGTGTTACCATTCAAATGAAACCTCTTCAGCAGTACTTTCACATGGTACTAATTATTTAGTATGTAGTTCTAACTTTTGAGTCTGTGGATGAAATCCTATGGTGTTACCATTCAAATGAAACCTCTTCAGCAGTACTTTCACATGGTACAATTAAATTAGTATGTAGTTCAAACTATTAGGTCTGATGATGAAATCCTATGGTCAGGTGATCATTCAAATGAAGCTCTTTGGTCGTACGTTCACAGGGTGTCAGCTGTTTTTCAGCATTTTACAAAAATGAAATTTGGAAAATTTGTTGAATTTTGACTTTGGCCCCTTTTGAGAGCGAAAGCAAAGATAGCGCACTCCGGCGCCTCCCATCAACGTTTCCAGGGTTTTAATCCCTGGAAATTAAAGGAGGATTCAAGAGCTTGCACGCAGGCTACTTGTTCATGGTTTTGCTAGTCTTGAAAATAATTTGGGAAGGAGTTTTCTCCGCCTAAACCCCCACTTTTAGTTGTTTTCTCTTTACCTCTTCTTTCATTTCCATAACTCGCTGTTGATTTTCCTTGATCATGGTTTGTCTGGCTAATATCGCCTCTTCATAGCTCAATTTTCCCTCCTTAGAAAAATAAAAAAAGAAGACAGATTACAATGGAAAACCAAAGAGAGCATGGTTCAGTCATGGCCATGCAAACAGTCTTGGAAACAAAATCGAAAAACTTGTTTCAATTACTTACTAATCTTCGTCTCTCTATTTCTGCCAGCTTTTCGTCCAGATCTTTCTGCAATAAAAGAACAACAACGACAACAAAATAAATACGTGTAAAAAGTAAAACGAATAAGTAAACAAGGATAAAAAGACAGCGTCTTCCTAAGTGTATTTTAACTCCCATTTTTCAGCATAAAAAACACACATGGAATCAGCTCGATGGTTCGCTATTCGGGTGTTTAAGTAATGACGATGACGACAGTGGCGAAAACGTCTGTTAAATAGTGAATTTATGCTGTTTCAAGATTTATCGCGGTCGTTCTGTGCCGTCTAATTTGTCAATTGTTGGTGAAATTTTATGGAGTTCACTTCTAAATAAAGGACCGTATCTATGTTCACTTCCTCAACAAAACGCAAGATTAGGCAGTTTTACTTCGTGGTCGTGCAGCAATGGCAAAGAAATGTACAAAAACGCATGATGCACGTGCAAAGTTTCCAATAGTCTACAATATATATTTTTAATACTTAAATACCTTTCTTGTAGTTTCTTGCCATTTTAAGAACTCGGAGGCATCTCTTCCACCCTTTTCATACTCCAGCAGTCTGCAAGAAAAAAAATTAAATTGTTGGGATAAAACGCCTTCAAACACACACAACAAAGCAAACAACCAACGCAAAGTTAAATTGAAGAGAAAAGGTTTACTTTTTTAATTCCTCTTCTTCCTTCTTTTGAAACAGTGCTCCTTCTCTCATGATTGTAGCGGCATTTAACTTGATCGGAATGTTTCCGCCCTGAGAAACAAAAAGAATGATTCCTTACCGTCATAGTCGAAGATAACAATTTTACAAATGAGATGAGCGCGCGGAAGAAAAGAAAGAAAACTTCTGACTAGTGCTAAAGTTCTCTATATCGCAATCCGGCTTATCTCATTAAAAGTAGTGTAAAATTAAATCCTGCTGCGATGTTCTGTTGTTCAAAGCTGAGGCTTCAGCTCGTAGTGCCAGGAGAAGTCATGCCTTAACAATTTAAGGTCACGCAATGGCATTTAACAAGCGATTTTCACAATGGCAAATGTGTCCAATGGTCCTCGCTTTAGTTTATCCTCCGTGTCGTTGCTACTTACAGTGTATGTGTTTTGATACTCTCAATAAAACAGAGGTATTACTGGTAACTACAACATAGAGTCAATAAAAATCAGTGATATCTCACCGTAGTTGAAGGCATTTCCTGTGCTTTCGCTTTATTAAACTGTAACCTGCAAAGAAAGATAGAAACACTAGTCGGAAAGATCTACCATACACCTAAATACGGCGCTCACGCACTGGACGATCACACGACGGAGTTCTGGTCGAAATAAAGAAGGATTATTCAGGTATCCTATCATATCCCGCGCAAAATTTTCAATCGATTTCGTCGAAATCTTTCGCTTCTACAGTAAAAACACATGTATTTTTGCTCTGAGCCCATATATTCATAAGTGATTATTACTGTATTTACTCGATTAAACGCCGCCTTCGAACAAACGTCGCACACAGTCAAACGAATGCGGCGTTCATGCGAGGATTATAACAAGAAACTCAATGCAACTTGGTTACCTACACCTTTAGACAATTACGACTCTCTCTCAGCAAAAAAGCAAGACATGGGAACTCTAACATTAACTTAAATATCCTTCTTCTTTTAGGCCGCGATGAGAGGCGGCTGTATTCGCTGGCTACTTTGTATAAAGTGTATTCACATGAACAAATGACCGTCAGTTATTCAAGAGATGTGATTCTGAAATAAACGCCGCCTTTGAATAGACGCCGCGCGCATAGAAAACGCTAAGGGATGTAGCAAATACATGTAACAAGAAACTCAGTTGTGGATAGTGTTTGCCTAAACTTTTTCAACCTACCCAACATACTTTAGCCGCTTTCACATTCTGTACAAAAGACCAGCTAGCTTTAGTTACTTACTTGGAGTTTTCTTCATCGATAATTTTTCTCATTCTTCTTTTAGCTTTGTCTGATTTCTCGGCGCTGGCACAAGCTGGCTGGCGAGCAGATGACCTAATCAGTTCCTCCTGCGGTAAAAAGACAAATAATAGGTGCAAAAATGAAACGTTTGAGCCTTGAGCATAATGCCCTCCAAAGTGTGAACTTTGAGGTAGCATTTAACAGGAGTGACAAAGCTGATTTGATACAATGTAGTTTCTGTTTCGTTAGTAAATTTTAACAGACACGCCCTTGCCCGTTCTCTGCTCTCCCTTTTAAAAAGCTTATTTCAGAGCCTGGCCTGTCCCAGGCATTCAGGGACGGTGCAAATCAACGTGACCAAGAAATTACAGCTAGGTGATTCCGTTTTTTTCCTTCCGCTCTCCATTTGGCGCCACTATTCACTATCTGAACTCCTGGAACAGGCCATTCAGAGCCCAAACAAACAAGAATCATCCACGTCCCCCTTGAGCTTGAACCCTGTATTCTGCTTTAGAGATCAGAAAATTCTTAATCTAACTGGCAATAACGGATTTACTTTCTTATTAGGCAATTTAGGATACCCATTTAGGACTTAAAGTCAACTTGCTTTATAAATTATAAATTGTAAGGATTAGGACAACCGGGTCACTGAGCTTTTGAATCTTTCTACTTTTTCCTGACCACGGTAAACCCGTTTGAAATTTCATTATTGATTGCTCCAATATTACTCTTTCATAAACTTTTATAATTTTTTGACAAAGGGAATGATCACTTTGCAGAAAGAGGAACGACCTTCATTCCTGTTTCACTTTACCTCTGCTCTACGTCTATTTTCTTCCCGGATTTTAGCAATGACGTCTTCTTCAACTGGTGCTCGGTATGTGCTTTGAGGAACCTATTTTAGCCACAAACAAAATAGAAGTAAGTTTTAGTAAAAAAGTGTCTCTGAAATCACCAACGTGAGATTAAATGGCTTAATTCAGTTTAAGTTTGAAAATTAAACCGATAATAAGAGTTTAAGTTTGAAAATTAAACCGATAATAAGAGTCTTGTCTGGCGGGGGTGACTCTTTTGTGAAAGGGGCGGTGATATTGAGCAGAAAATTGGAATTATCATAAGTCTAATCTGGGCATGACTCAAGTAGCTTCATTTGACCCCTAAAAGATTAGGTTCAAACAGAAGCCAAATAAGTTTTACTGAACAGTAACTTTATTGGAGTTCTTCTCCCAAACCAGGGAAAAAAATGATCTACTTAAACTTAATTCTTGTCTCCTTTGTGTACACAATATTATTGATATTTGGGTTCTCACAAAATGCTGCTCCCTAGGGAGGGGTGCTGTGTCATGTACCAACTAATGACCCAAAATTACTGCAGTAATGATGTACAATGTATTTTACTACTTACTGGCTTTAGCTTCTTTAATTTTGGTATCTGAAAAAGAGGAAACCAATTTTGGTAAATTAAGGACATCAGTAAAAATAGGCAGATTTGGGAAAAATTTAGAAGGGGAGATGGGTGGGGTTGCCCCCTCTCATTGGGGTTAAGTGGCCTCTGATGGAAAATTTCGCGGCCCTAAAAATGTATTTCAGTTTGCGGTAGTTGAACCTCTCTACAATGACCACCTTGGGGACAGCAGAAAGTGACCATTGTAGAGATGTTGAAACAAGAGTGAGAGTATGGACTGTCTGCCAAAAAATGGCTGTTGTAGAGAGGTGGCCTTTAGTGAAAGTTTGACTGTATAATTGCGAGTAACCAGGGAAAGAAATTTAGCCTCAAGGCTGACTCACATCTGCTCTGTTTAGATTGTATGTTTGTTTTATTAAACAAAGCTTATTATCTAGTCTGAAATGTCATTTGTTTCTTTGCAACAGCCCCCCGCCCCTCCCAAATGGGCAGCAAGGTGAGAGATACATCTGAATTTACAGCACTATAATGCTGTCCTGTGTCATCACAGACTTTCGCAAAAAAAGGTAAGTCAATGCTGATTGGTGTAGAATACAAACCAATGTTACCTGTAGCTTAAACTATGGAACCTTAAACATGGAGAATTGTCCAAATCAGTCAAGATAATTGTTTAGGTGCTGATAAAGTCCATTTTGAAAAGCACACTCATGTCCCTCATGGCCCCCAACTAGATATTTATGCATAATTGCATAAATTATTCTGTGACGACACGGGATGGTATTTAAAATGCTGGGTCATTTAGTTGTCTCTCTCACCTTGCCAACCATTGGGGAAGGGAGGGTGGGGAGAGGGGACAAATGACGTTTCAGACTATTCATTATCTCACTTGAAAAAAATATTTTCTGTTTAATAGCAAGTGACACTTTCATCCATGTTGACTAGATGGTAATGTCCCCTTAATTTACCAATATTGGTATAGTCAGACAGAGCATTTGGGAGGATGCAATCAAAGAGCAGCCTGTTAAGGAGTATAGCTGGTCACTCACAGACAGTGTGTCAGGCTTTGAACAAGATTTGTTTTTGACGTGCTTACCTTTTCAGGCATAGGAACACTCCTTGGTCTGGGCTTTGTTAAGTTAAAAGGTTTAGGCTCTGAAACAGATGACATGATTGGGTTATGTTATTAATAAATTTAAGAAATCAGATATAAAATGTCTGAGTGTTTAACTCATATGTAACTGATGAGTTAAGAATAAACTTGACCCATAATACCATAATAAATAAGCATCATTATCTTCAAACACTAACCTGTTGCTGGTTTTGGTCTACGTGGCTTCTGCTTGTTTGCTAATTTATCTCCTAATTCAGCCACCAGATCAAGCAACTCAGGCATCCACCTAAATAATGAAGTTAACATTCCTATAATCACCAAACATGTTTATGCATTTTGACTACAAAATTAGACCGACAACCATTGTCCAAAGACAGTAACTTTGTCAACATTCTTGTTTGTTAATCCATACTAGTGTGACCTTCTTAAATCTCTCACTCACCTCAACAATGGAGATACCAGAGTTGTTTGGACATAGCTGTGTTCATAGTGTTTACACCACTACCAAAATGATAACAATAAAAAAATTGAATGATATTCAACTTAAAATCCATAATATTATTTATTGTAAAAAATCTGATAAGCCATGAAGGGATGCATGAAAAAAATCCTAAGTGATTTCTCATCATGCATGGAATAAACTACTTCAAATTTTATACCAAAGTGTATTTGCCTGTGAAATAGAAGGAAAAATTATTTAACTTAACATTAAGACTCAGTTGAAGTTTGCAACACCTCTGTATGTAATTATTACATGCAGTGGTGTTGCAAACTTCATCACTGTTAGTCCACGTTGTTTGATGTGTCAAATCTTGCCAAATTTTTTCTGCAGATTAATCCCAAAGGACTGTATCAAAGTGCAATCTTGAAAAGAAAAGAAGATTTAAGATGTGTTTACGTCCTCCAAAAAGCATGAAATTAGGCATTTTCACAAGTAAAAAACAGACTTCATTCATTTACTGCCCAACAGACCTTTTATTTTTCGTATGAATTTCTACTAGTAACTAGAGGAGAATTCCATGAAATATATTTATTAGACGTGACCATCTCTCCAGCTTTGTAATGTTTAAATAGGTTTATAAATATGGTAGTAACGTGTACGTACTGAATTAAATAAACAATTATTTAATATTATTTTTACCTCATTTTTCATCCAAGTTTTGATGTTCTCTTCATTGAAAAAGAATGAAAAAAACTGGGTAACAGAAAAAAGAAAATATTTATGAAATTACTTAGTTGTACTACATGAATTAAGAATTACCATACATGTTTCTACTTCGGACATTGTAGTACATAAGGCAAAAAAAGTCAATGTTTTCTGTATTAGAAAAGGCAACAAATACTATGATGACTCACTCTATGCATCTTGTTTGCTTCATGGCTCAAGACAAATTTTCTGAAATGTGCAATCCCTAATTCATCAATTCTGTAGAGTGCCAAGTATGCCAATACTGAAACAAAAGGTGTAAGTGAGATTTTAACTGTATTATTCCAGTTAAATATGATGAATTTGTGATAAAATATTTTTTCAACACCAGGGCCCAGTTGTTCGACCCGGGTTTCTCTTTCTTGTGTTCAAAAGCATTTTCTCAGATAATTTTCTCTGTTATATTTAGAGCTTTCAAACATCAACTTGTAGACAAAAAGAATTAAAACTGAGATGCTTTTTAAGCTTTCAAATCTGAATTCAAATCTCGCACTAACCCTGGGTTATCTTAACCCGGCTTTGAACAACTTGGCGCTGTAGTGTAGTTTCCATAGTGCTAAGTGTGATCGCAGCCAAATAATGTCTAGGCATTTTGAAACAACTTTTTCAATAGGTATTTGATATGAATACTTTCAATATATATAAAAGTACTGCCCTAACCTGTGTACACATTTCTTTCAGAACGAAGTGAAGTCTTTCCTACCTCGGCATAAAATGCATCTACAACAACCTAAATGAAAATCACATCAAAACACAAATATAAAAGGTGTGGTTACTTACAACCAAGTTTAAATCACCCGGAATTTAAAATACAACAATAAAAATGACAGAAACAGGCATGGTGGCTTGATTCTTGGGTTGCATGATCACTTCCAACATCTCAGTTGAGGTTTTGTTGACCAGGTGACTGATAACATCCAAATTGAAAATATGAAAATTTGGACATAGTTTCATCCCGAGTAATTTCTCTACTGTTGTTACCGCCAGGTCTTATGTATGACCTACTATACTTAATACAGAATAGTACTTCTTTTCAAAGCTCATAGAAAATGATTTACTTACCGCAAGTGTACATGTATATAGCAGGTACATGTGGCATTCAGACAGAACCAACATTTTTAAACATTTTTAGAGTATAAAACTAAAATAATTCATACAGACCTTCATAATGCTGCTGTACTGCACACATCCTGAGAAAACCTCTGTTATGAATGATTCGTCGCTTTCTTCAAGCCCCTAATTTTTTAAAATTATATACAATGTATAAGACTTACATTCTAATTGTGTTTTTTTTTCCTGTAATGGTACCACTAAATTAAAAGGAGAAAATTTTACTTACTTGCTTAGTCGCTAAACAAGAATTCAGATGTTCCAAAACGCCATGAATCCTCGGGTTGAAAGAGTCTAATATCTCGACACAGCAGCTTAACAAATGTTTATGGTTCATGTCGATTAATTTGTATACACTTTCTGCGAAAACACCCTATCAAAAGTTTGCTTTACTTCTTCGTCGCTCAATGTTGCAGTAATCCAAAGGATCGTTCACCAGTTTAAATGCACCGAACAAAAGAATTCACTGATTCACAGGTAGAAATGCTCACTGGTGGACGCCATGTTGTTTGTGTAAAAAATGTTTTACCAAGCAACAGACTCGTACCAGTCTCCGTCAGCGGCGAATGTTTCAGACAGCGGTTCAACCTGACAGCGAATGCGTGCATCATATATGTTGATTAATACGTCCTCACCACAGTTTACAACACAAAACCAAAGACATGGGGCACTCACACGTCACATTCCATTAGATTACTTTGAACATGGAGTGTGTTTTTCCTTGAAGCATAAAAACATAACAGAAAGACAAAGTTGTCTTTTTTTCCCTTTCGTAAACGGTCGCTGCCATTTTTAAGATTAGAAAATTTTTGACCTGTTATTGTGAGCCGAGTTATTAAAAAGAAATAAAATCGCAACCCAAATTCAAACCCGGACCTCGCTTATTAATCCAGGGAATATATTAGGCTCTATATTTTTGCCCCCTTTTAATAGCCTGAAGCCCCGTGCAAACGGACGCAACATTGTTGGCCAACAACTCCCAGCCAGTTGTTGGATGTTACATGTTGCGTCCGTTTGCACGCCCTGTTGCATGTTGTTGTATGCTGTTACGTGTTGTTGAGCAAAGTTTGAAACCGGTCAAACTTTTCAGCCAACAACTCCCAACATTTCTTTTGTTCCGTGATCGCCGAAGCGTAGCGCAACAATGTTGGATCCGTCTGCACAGCTCTTCCAACATTGCTGGGGCCACGCACGCTCATTACGCATGGTTTACAAAGACTTATGAGTTGTATCCTTCCTACGATGCACTGCAGGTCCCAGCATTGTTGAGAGTTGTTGCATCCGTTTGCACACCACTGCCAACACGCACGCAACAACTCCCAGCATTGTTGGGGCAACAATGTTGGGAGTTGTTGCGCCCGTTTGAACGCAGCCCGAGACAACAACCGAAATTTCACGACGCCATTCCCCTCGTTATACTCCCGGCCCCGCCTGGGGTTATACTACTACATGAGAAATTTCTGCAATTTGATTGGCTTAGAGCAGTGGTATTTCAGCTTAATTTGAAATACCTACATGTGAAAATTACAAACCTTTAGTGTGTAGTATTATAAACAAATAATAGTAAGATTTGTACGTTATATTTGGCGCAAATACCACTCGTGATATTTCAAAATTGTCCCAAATTTCACTCGCCTAACGGCTCGTGAAATTACGTGTAACAATTTTGAAATATCCATCGTAGTATTTATGCCAAATATCACTACAAATCATGCTATTACCTATACAAATGACGTATGCCGGAAACGAACGCAGAAATTCCATACTGTTAACGTGTCTGCCACTACCCAGAACCTCTGGGTAGTACTTCTGATTGGTCGAATGGTCAGTGCCGCGAGGGTAATTTGCTTCGGCCAATCAAAAGGACTACCCAGATCTGGGTAGTGACACGTCATCAGAAAATCGTCAGTATGGAATTTCCTCAGTCGTTCCTCAGACGTTCTTTCGCGAAGAAACAAGAGGTGGTGTCGTGAAATGTCGGCAGTTTTGTCGAGCTTTCTTAATTGCCATCGTAAAATCCCGATTTGCTTGGTTACACTATCAACTCTGAAGATCAGTACAAGGATCATAGTGCAATGCGTTATTTATTTTAAAAATATGTTTCATGAATCTGTTCTCCGCAAACTTTCGTGATTTCTGTAAAGTGATTCCTTTTTGTCTCCCGCAGACGTTCAAAGAGGTTTTCGTTCCAGGAGAATCAGACGAGTGAGGTGGTAGGCGATCTTTCTGGGCTGTTTTTGCCACGACTCACTTTGCGCAGCGGAAATCCTAAAACCTCTCAAGAGAGTGGCTTGCTTTGGCCGAGGGGGGAAAAAGGAAAAGCTACGCCCCGGCCAAAGGAAAGGCAATTTGCCACGAGGCTTAAAAAACAATGTAAAGTTTGTCCAAATTTCCCACGAACTGATTGGTTGGATGGTTTTGCATCTTATACAGTAATATCACAGTCACACTTAACGTTAGATCCCAATTATTATTTTAATGATTCCTTCGCGGCTAACTACATATTTACAAGTTTTATTAGGTTTATTGTGTTCTCTACAAGTGACCACATAGCAAATAAAACTTACCTAAACAGAACGTCTCTAAGTGTCCACTGGTAGTAGCTTACTAACCCTCTTTTACAAGCCCTCAAAGTTATGCCCCGACGTATCACCACACGGATAAAACAACAACTTCTTATTCTGACGACCATATTCATTCGGATCAGAAGTAAGAAAAGAAAACACAAGAAAGAAAACTCAACTATTTACATGGATCTTTGGTGGTCGCAAAAATGGGCTTTCACTGTGTACGCCGGCTATTTCAATTAACGCTGTGGGATTTACAGGCCTCTATGTCCAGCCTCAGTATGCAACAAGACCGCAAGGTCTTGTGGGTCGCTCTGCTTCTTTGTCGTCGGTACAATAGAATGGTAAAAGACATCACAAAACGTTTAACCTTGTGATTTTATGACGAAGGAATTGCTTCACGCAAGAGTTTGGTAAAATTTAATCAAATTACCTATAGAGCGATGCGGTCTTGTTGCGTACTAGGCTATCCGACCTTCAACTGAAATAGCTGTATGTACAAAAGATTACGATACACAATATTCGAAATTACATTCGAAAAAGAAAACAGCCATTGTCAATGCTGTATTCCAACAAAGCTTCAGCTACCTTCCGCCATCTGACGCCCAAAGGAAAAGCGATATAATGATACCGAACAAAACAACTTTTTTTCCTTTCCATCGAGTTAAACTGATGGGGGGGGGGGGGGGGGGGGTGGGGGGGTCCCTGCACTGATATTTTCTCCCACTCATACTCCTAATGAGCGGTCTTTATTCTCAATGAAAAAAGTCTTCGACAATCTCCGTGGCTGAAGAACACTTCCGCGCTTGTCTTAGGAATCTCCTAAGCTTCGTCTCTGTGTCTTTGTCTTTGGCGGCGTATTTCTTCTTCTTTAACATTTTGTCGGCGAGATAGTGAAGCCAGAGGACATTGGAGTGTGGTTCAAATGTTTCCCAGTCATTTCTGTTGATCAAGAAATCAGTGTCATGTTGAAAACGTTTCAATTCGGGAAAAGTTTGACCATGAGCTCATGGTTTAACTCTACTTAGGTTAAGTTTCAAAGATATGACCCTTACTGGTTTGTCTTTTTCATCAATCTATACACGTCGAACTGGTAATCTCCTTTGCCAGTAAAGAGTGATTTGTCCTCAGCCAAGTTGCAAAATACAGTTACGCCATCTAGTGCAAGGAAAACATAACAACAAGTTGAAGTAGAACCTGATAATTTCTACTTTCAGAAATAAACTTTTCTAGCAGATACACTTGCGGTGAAGATGATATAGGTGTGCCTTAATGCAAGGTATCCCCTCAACCCCGAGCCTGAAATCCCTGCATACTTTTGTTTCCATATTTTCGGTAAAACGAACTTGTTTTGAGCGGATACTAGCCAGGGAGTGTCCTGTAGGTGTCTTTATTGTATAAGAAACCTTTAGATTCTAGGACCTGGACGACCACGAGACCAAAAGGGGAATAATTGTTTACGTAAAATCCAAAGAGTTGGTTAAAACTACAGACAAAACAACTTTGGCTAAGAAAATGCGATTAAGCCGCCATTGTTTTGGTTTTCAAAGCCAGCACTTTTCGCTACTAGTGGGCCATAACATATAGCCTAGTAGTAGCTCAACCAATCAGGACGTAGCATTGATAATAGACCACTAGTTGGATTTTACTAAAAAATATTAGAAGTTTTATAATTTCGTGATTGGGAGAGGGCCTACACTCTTTCAATAAAAATAACCGTGTTGACTTTTCGGTGAGTCTATTTTTTTGGAAATAAGCGAAAATATCGTTCTCGTAGTCGTACTGGTCTTCAAATCTCAAACTTAAGGTTTCGATTGGTCTCTATTATATTCTAACAGTTTAAGGTAACCACCACCTCAATTAAATTATATATAAACTACTTTTTCCTATTCGTTAGCTTGTTTTGTCTGAATGAAGATTAGGTTTTCTCGACTTAGAGTGGTTTTCGTTTGAGTGTCGTAAAACCAAAACCAAAGTAATTACTCTGGCCAATCACATAGGACACAGACAATACATTGAACCAATCAAAACTCGAAGTAATTAAATGTGGCTGACGCAAAGCGCGGGAAAATGCATGCGAGCGCGTCACAATTGGCTTTGGTTTTACTTCTGATTGGATGAAAAGGTGGCGCGAATCTTTTAAGCCAATCGCATCGTGTAGAAAGTGCAAAACCAATTACTTTTCGACACTCAAATGAAAACCGCTCTATTTAATGGTCCGAAAGCCTCAGTTTTAGGTTTAACATGAGTAACGCTTTATTACCCTTCTTAAGCCTTGAAAGAGTGAAATCTATCAAGCTAACACGGACGCCATGTGAAGGAACTGTTTTTCTTTCCCCAAGCAAGCAGCTCTCGATAAACTCGTCCTCAGTCCTACTGATCAGCACATTGCCCCAGTGAAGATCACGATGTTCAAATTCAAGCGCGTTCTCGGCCACAGCTAGACCGAGCGCGGTTTGGTGTAGAACACTCCAAGCCTCTGCCATGGCGCCAAACTCAAAGCCTTCCAGGTCTCTTCCGCCATTGGAGAATTCAAACACGATGAAATATTGGTCTTTTGGAAAGATATCTGGGTAGAAAATGGAAGTGAATTGAGCGGTTAAAAGAAAAAAACTGTAGTAAAATACAGTAAAAACCCGCGAGTAAGAACCTGGGCTAAGTTGTTAAAAGCTGGGTTAAGATAACCCAGGGTTAGTGCAGGATTTGAATTCAGATTTGAAAGCTTAAAAAGTATTTCAGTTTTAAATCTTTTTGTCTACAAGTTGATGATTGGAAGCTTTAAAAATAACAGAGAAAATTATCTGAGAAAATGCTTTTGAACAAAAGAAAAAGAAACCCGGGTTAAGCGCTAATCAGCCATCGAACAACTTGGCCCTGGTTATTAAGAACCTGCTAAGCTAAAATTTGCCAGTTAGGCCCCCTCTATACAAGAACCTGTTTAGCCTAGAATTTGAGACAGGTTCAGTTCTTACTTTCTAAAATCTATAACAAATTCTGTACACGTGGGCAAATAAGATAAGTCAACATTCAGTTTCCTCTTTGGTTTCCTCTTTGGTGCCTAATTACTCCAACTGCAATGGTGATGGTACACACGTCAGGTTTTACTAACCTGAGATCAGGCGTTTTTTTAATTTATTTATTTTCCTTCTTTGGCAGATTACAGTTAATTTTTGCTAGTTTCGTTTGGTTTGTAAGAACCTGTTCAGGCTAACTTGGGAAAATGCAGGTTCTTTTTCGCGGATAAAACAGAAAACGTACTCAACATACAAGAAAGTAAGAAACATGAAACAAACAAACGAACGAACACGGTATCAAAAAGTGTAACGTTTTTCCCGAAATTCACTTATTATTGTATAACAAGTTACAAAGGGTTTACTGCGTTGCAGTTTCAAGGCAAGTTTGGAACTTAATTGATATAGCTTAATATCAACCTGGTCTATCGTTCTCTGAATTGTTTTCTTCATTCCATTTGTCCCATTCTGAAGTAAGATGCTTCGGGTATTTATCACGGCAACAAGTGACACTGAAAAAAGGAAAAATAGTGAGTTTCACTTCCGTTTTTGGCACAATTCAATTTGAAGGCTTGAAAGAAACTGATCATACAACTTTACTTGAAAACCTCACCCAGCTGGAGATAAAGCAACAGAAACGCCGCGAACTATGAACTTTTTCCGCTATATCATCTCAGTTATCCCTTCATTAAAGCTAAAGCAAGGACCGTGAAATGGTTCGTACTTCTTTCCTAAGAGCCACGTGCGACGAGCGAAAAAGTAAGATTACGTAAATTTAACTGTTAAAAGGAGGACAGATTGGGTGGGCTTCCCTTTCCGCCCTCGTTCCTTTCGCGTGCTTTAATGATCTACTGTGACTCAAATAAAAGAGACTGCGCGCAGTCTTTCATATTAACCACAGCCTATTTCACCTTGACAACGGCTTGGACGTACAAAACATAAGCTCAAGTACTAGCACATGAATCAATTTTTTTTGTACTAGCAATCACGTTGAAGTTGGCCCTTTTCCTCTCCATTAGATTAAAAGGCTGGTTGCAGTTTCGTGCCTGGGCCTTTTTTTGATGGGTGAGTCTGTGCCCGAACTTGCCGTTTATTCTTCATCGAAGGTGGAAAATAATAAAATATGCTTGATGATTGCGGCTGGTCACCCAACCAGATTTGGAGGGTGTACGCACGGGAAGAAAACTTAGAGAGGGGGTTCTGAGGGCATACTCCAGAAAATTTTTCAATTTAGGGTCGCGGAAATGCCATTTCCTGCCTTTTAGCAGGACATTTTCAGCAAGTAAACATGAAGGAAAATGCCCTGAGGGGCAATTAAGGAAACATGTTTTCGCTTTTCACCCCATTTATTGCCTTCCTGGCAAAGGCAACCCGTTGTTGTCCCTCCAAATGGGTTAACTCCCTATTCACCTCGAGAAGCGCGAGATTTTGCGAGACAAGTATTTCTAGTTAGTTGCACCTACGAACAGAAATATGTTTAATTTCTCCAACCTGTGAACTGTTATGAAACTTCCAGTTATGTTGTCGACTGATTGATCCTGTTCAAACGCAAACAAACAAAGGTTAAATAGTAAATAATGGCTATGGAGGGGATTGCAGTGCACAAAGTGATAGGAACTGTCGGGGTAGGGGTGGAAAATTATCTTTCCCCAAACCCCCTTCACCGAAAAAACTCACCTGTACGTGTTCATTAGCATCTCCAAGTAAGCTCAGCTCCCTAGCAAAATTTAAACATAATATTAAAGAATGTTGCATTTTGTATCACTGTTGCGGAAACATAATGATAATTTTGAATTATCAAATGGAAAGGACTCACTTGGAAATCACAATTTCAGGTAGGATTTCCTCAAAAGACTTTTGGGGTTCATCGTTAACTGGAAAATCTCCCTCCACTGGAATGATCTAAGATTGATAAACAAAGGAGCAAGATATTTTTATAGGAAAGTTTGACAAGTTCAGCCTTAGTTCATGTCAGCAGTACAGCTGTAGGTAGTAGTCACTTGCAATGTAGATTGCAACATTTGCACTGCTTATTGATATCCTTCTTCAGGCAGTGAGGGAAAATGGCTATGAGACACCCCACGATGCTAGTTGCTTTGAATGGTTGGTGAATTAATAGACTCAAGATTGCACCTTACAACACTGACATATTTAAAATTAACGGCATTAATAATAAATTAATTAAAAATTTATCTAAAAAAATGCAAATTTTCTATGCGAATATGATCAAAAGTATGTGACAATTCAGTCTATAAATGTTAAAAAGCAACTAAAAGCTAAATGAACATAGTAATTTTAGCTAAAAATATAAATAAAACACTTGATACTACATAATATGGTTAAAAACATTACTACATACAATGCGACAAAAGCAAGTTTAAAAAGATGGGTTTTACATGAGTAAAGATTCGAAAAGTTACACTTGAAATTCATTGTCTAATGATTATATTTACTTTTTAAAATGACTATAATAAAGCACACAAAATATAAAGTCTGTTGTTATGGAAGCTACAAATGCTACTACCTTGAGTGCAATAGACTCCCCATTTTCATACTGTGCTTTGAAAACTTCACCATAAACTCCCTCTCCAATCTTAACACAACTCTCCAGCAAACTGCGAAAAGAATAATATTAGCCAGTTTCAGCCGTCTCAAGATAAGCCAAAAGCTGTGTTATCTACAGTGGAATCCTAAATTGTTAATAGAATGTTGACGTTCGTCATAGTGAATAATATCCTTCACCTCAAAAACAGCAATATGGATGGGGTAAGGATGAAGCCTTGACAAAAGGCTTCTTATTTTTTTGTCCCAAATGAATTTCATCATATTGGGGCCTCATGGTATCACGCTTACCAACACTAGACTAGAATATGGTACCAACCATTCTAACAGTATCTCAATTTAATCAAAGATGCAAAAAGTACAAGATAATTGTTTTTAGTTGTAACAAGCGGAGCCACTCATTTGGTGTCCACTGTAAAAACATTATGCCTCAAGAAAACTAACAAATTTAGGTTTTCAGTCAGATAAAAGTTAATTGGGGATAAATAAGTGATAAATTTCATTCAATGCAATGCTAGTTGCAGAATGAATAATTCTAATAAATACATGCAACTGTACCTGGAGTCAAGAAAATCTGCAAATTTAACTGGTGCTTCTTGATCACATTCAGCCAATACTTTGTCAAAAGCACTCAACTGATCGACAGTCCCATGGCCACTTTGGTTCTTCTTAGCAGGAGTCAATGCTTCCTTAAGTTTATAGGTAATAAGAGTATTTCAATGAAGACAACAACAAAGCAATTACAAATTTACCTGAACAAAAAAAAGGGGGAGGGGAAGGGCGGGGCTTTAATGGAATAATTATTTAAACCCATGGCCTCTGCATTTGTGCTACAGCGCTCTACCAACTGAGCTATAAAGACTCGTACATTGGGCGCAGGCCAGTTTGTTGGGTTCAATTTATATAGTAATAAGAGTGTTAAACCAACTGCCGAACATCATGGATCAGATCAGTTTGGGTCAACCACTCTAGACCCAATACATGTCAGCTCCGATCTAGGTTTTGCTGATCCCTGTAGTGTTGCTGATGGTGCAATCACCATCCATATTTATTAATATGCAAAAAAAATATACCCTTCATTACACTATTTTTGTATTTTTCAAAGTTCACTCCTGCTAGAGTAATAATTATACTCATATTTTAGTCAGTGATCTACATACAATTTAATATAAAAGCCCCTTGCATTATGGGCCTATAAAAATTGACAACAATGCCCATACTACAATGCTGATGCAGTAACCTCCAAAAAACCTTTGCATCAAGAAACACCAATCAAACTAGCCAAGTCATATGCAACAAAATTGGCCTCTCCATATGGAACACTCAAATGATAAAAGACAACTTTAATACTCTTCATTTACAAGAAGGCATTTCTTTACGATTTAAAGATACCAAATGACATTGCAGGCTGTTATAGTCCTGTTCTTATTACCATCAAACTCTGGCCAAAGCTTTAATAAGTTAACCCATGGTTTAAATTGCCGGTCAGCTTTTCATCTAAGGGGCAATTAATTTACAAATCTGTTGTCCAATAATTTTCAAAACAGCTTTCTGAAACCGACAGCAGATTGGATGTTATTGCACAGCATGATCCCAAATTTAATCACGTAAGTAAGTGTTTTGTCCATAAAAATTAATATTATTATTCAATTGAACTGCTTACCACAAATGAAAGTTGACACTTCTCTGTTTTTCTTTTCTTTTTCAAAGGCGTAATCCTCAGTTTCTCGAGAGAAACCACCAACTCTGAAGAGAAATTACCACTAGCACTTCTCCCTGAAGATTGCAAATGCTCTGTATTTTGATCTGTGTTCGATGGTGTATGAACACTGTTCTTGTTTATCTCTGCTTTATCATTGGATGTTGCAGACAAACGTTTTTTCCACTGAATTGGAGTTATTCTGAGTGGCTTTAACACAACTTTACCATCCAAAAACTTGACCTTGTTGTTATTTGACTTACTTGGACGTCTAATAATTACCTCAAGAGAACTGTTTTCACACAAAGGTGTTGAAGTGACATAAGGTTGATGTCTATCAAATCCTGAGGTGTTACTTTTCGAGCTACTACCGTCCCTATTTTCAAAACCATTAGAACCAATGTCCATGGGACTTGTGTTAGAATTATATAACACATTACTAACATCAAAGATGCTACCAGGGAAACTGTTGCTTGAACTGTCGCATTTAAAATGTGTAAAATAATTTTTGTGGTGTGATCTGCAGTCAGGTGATATGCTACATTCTTTACTGTCTTGAACACAGATAACTTCCCCTAAAATTTGACAACTGCTATCTTCGTTGCTTTCGAAAGTGTCATTTGCAAGAATGTCACTTTTTACAGTATCATTAACTAGAATGGAACTTTGTTCATTGAGACCTTTACCCAGCTGTTTTGATGGACTGTTTTCTTTGTCTGAATTATCAGCATTGGAATTCAGGGCTAAAGATCTAGTGAATATGCCATTTTGTGCATTCCTTGGTTTTTGTTGGTAAATTGTAGCCCTTTTTGCACTTTTGCCCCTAAAGAATAAAAACAAAAAATGTCAAGAAATGATATGACGATGCATACCTACAACTATAAATTGGTCAAAAATTACTCGGCAGACTAGTCCACGATTCGCGCCAAAAAAGTGGGGACAACTTATTATTGCGATGATAAGCTTAGTTCTAGATAGAATAAAAAAGGATTTCGAGATATTTAAGATATAATCTTACCATAAAGTTGTCTTTGGCCTTGAAAAATTTGAAGACGCAGATTCGATTTTGGAGGGGAAAGCTTGTTGCTCTCGATTTTCAAATGGCGAATAAACTGCTTCTTCGGGCGACAGCCAGGTTTGCGCCTTGACAGTTCGATATTTGTGTCTTCCATACGTCTTAATAAGAGCAGGCTTCTTTGACATTTGAAATTTGGGGCGATATATTCGTCTTTAAAAACTACAAAAGCTTTTCATTTCGAAGGGAACATCAACTTTGAACAAAACGAATTTCGAATTTTCCGCTCATTTGCATAGTGCAACACTCGCCCTAGTCCTTCTCGTCCAGGTAATCATCTCTACACACAGAGACCATAATGCACCTTGTTTACCCCCCAGAATTTTGCATAACATTGTCTCCAATTTCTCCTGGGTATCACAGTCGCCCCAAGATGAAATCCAAAACAATGGTTAACCAAAGTTTTGAGGGGATAAACAAGGAACAATATGGTCTAGGTGAAAATAGTGAATGCTAGAAGCTTACGGGATTTTTTTTCACAGCTCCAGGAGCCCATGCTCCTGACAGCTCCCACAATTTTTCTCTTCAGTTTTTTTTTGGTGGGGGAGCGGGGAGACATTATATACAGATATCATAGAGATATATGGAGGGCACGAACACAGGCTAGGTCGGGCCTTGCTTTCCTTATTCATACACTCTCATTGAACAAATATATCACGAAAAAAAAAATGTGAATTAACTTTTGGCCTTTATAGGCGGTATGCGTTGCAGGCGTTTGGGGATTCCTGCCTGTCCCTTTCCAACGTCTGCAACGCAGGCTGGACACTATAGTACAAAGCATCCGTTTTGAATTGAGCCCTTTTTGGCACAAATGTTTGACACAATTAGAAAGGACAAAATGTCCAAAATATACGCTCTGTACAAGTCGTTCCTTGTTGAAAAATTTAAGTCAATGGCTAGGACAAGCTGGTATTAGAAGAAGCTCGCATAAAATTCTATACCATGTCATAAGCCCATTACTATACCAGTCATACCTGGTCATGGTTATCTGACCCTGTCCTAGTGAGACACAGTTAATTGACCTCTATTGACCACGATCACCCCATCCCCCCCAATTTTGTGGGGGAGGGGTACCACTTGTTGACAGAAATGTCTCATGTTCGTATTGTTGGATTTTTGCAAATGGAGGTTATGTTGTTCGTCTTGATTGCGGCTGTTAACCTTATTTCAAACGGCAAAGGTAAGTGATATTCTTATTTAAAATATTTAATTTCACACTGCTGCTTAAAATTAAAATGTGCTAAACATTGTATACTCGATCATGCTAAAACTATATACGCAGCAGTTGTGACAGTTGTAGATTACGTAAGTCGTCTGAGTGAACGAACCGACAAAATAATACTCGATACATTTTTCTTGCTATTCAGAGGTAAGTTTAAAGCATCTACAACGCTTGGTCACAAGCCCAATTAGTCTACGACTCATTCTTGCCAGTTAGGGAGTGTTCATCTTGATTTATCCTTTGGGCGGAGGGGCAGAACCTTTCGAGGTGACTCCTTGGGAGGGTCTTTACAGTTTAAAAATAGTTAATGGGGGTGGGGGGGGGGGGGGGTCATGAAAGTTTAGTTATGTCACGTGGACCCAAATTTTATCAGGAACTTCATTGAAATACCGTCAAACAGCCTTTTCATATCAAGCAGAATGACCAGGGGTAAAATCCTAAATACAGTCGACTCCCGATAACTAGAACCTTCAAGGGAAATCGAAAAAGGTTCGAGTTATCAGGAGTTCGAAGAAAATAACCGAGAGTAACGTAAAAACAGTTTTTTACTGAACAATGAAGATTTTGATCACATTTAATCGCAGAGATGTCAAGTGAAAATTAAAAGATACTTCTAGATTATAAATCAGAACGTTACGTAACAAAACATAGCCTAAATAGAGCATGCGTTTTACTGTTTCGAGAAGAAAAGCTGCTTCACTGGTTAGCCTAGGCCTGTGACAATCAACATCAGCCTCCACTAGTAAACTATACTCCTACAACACGTCAATAGGAAATCCAAAATTCAATGTTTCGGACACCCGTAGACGGCTTTTTTCCCGACTTTTTAAGGGCTCAAAACATAGTTCGAGTTATCGAGGGTAAAATTATATAGAAAATGAGCTGAGGGGAAACGAAAATTGGAGTTCGAGTTAGCGGGAGTTCGAGTTTTCGAGGGTTCGAGTTATCGGGAGTCAACTGTATCAAACTTTTAATAAACCCAATAACAATAACAACAACAACAACAATAATAACAACAATAATAATAATTTTAATAGTAATAATAATAATGTATTTTACAACACTTCAGCATTTGAGGGCTAGAAGAACTACGCTAGGCATGCACAGACACTGTTATATGGATGTGCTTATGAGCTGAAGGAACACCAACTTGACGGTCTGAGCTTCGTAGATTTCATTTTCCTTGAAGGTTGAAGCCTGCTGCTTATTGCCGAGTGAATCTGGAAACTTGTGTACTTAATAGCATTAATAGTAGCGTTACAATGAAGTCACACAATACACTAGCTTAGCGTTAGTAACGTAGGCGCGGGTATTTTTTTTTGGTGGGGGGGGGGGGGGGGGGGGCGCAGGGGCGGAACGGAGAGATTTCGAGGACGTGCGCGCTCGCAAAGGTCCATCGTCACCGCCTGCCCAAAGAGTCAAAAGATCGAACGCTCTTGTTGAAGTAGTGTGAAGTGTGGTAAGAGAGAACGTGGCAGAAAAATGTGGTGATGAAGAGGGTCGCTTTGCTTGGCCTGGCCCGCCCCAACTCCAAACCAGGGAAAAGTGCCCTGGAGACGAAGTTGCAACATTTATTACCTGGAACAGGATCTACTCACCAGGAGCTCTCAGGAGGCCTGTGACATAAAATTGACGTACTGTTTTTTCGGCTACTCGCTGTGTTACCGGTTTGGATATTCCGTTGGAAGTTCACCCCACTTTTTTAAATTTCAATTGACCTCAAGTCATTACGCCCTTTGCAGCTGGAAAGTCAGGTGGTACAAATCGCAAGAAACATTCTAGGGCAAGGATTGCCTGCGTAGCTGGCGGGATCGTCACGGCGCTCGCTTCTCGCGGCTTCGTCGCTAAAACGCCACTTGCAAGAGGACGAAAAGTCTGCCAGCTACGCAGGCTAGGGCAAGACAAACAAAGATCTTGCAGTCTCATTGGAAAGTGTATGGGGTCTGTATGCAAATGTGGGGACCAGGCGATGGGCATGCGCATACCGGCTTTTGTGCCGGCTAAAAGTCTCCATTGACTGTGGGCAAATTTTCAAGTTCCCGAAGAAAAATTGACAAATACTTAAAACGGAATACCCGAGTTTGAGCCACACAAGAAAGGACTTTACCAAGGAATTCGATTGCGGTCATTCAGACCACAAGTGACAGGCGCGGATCTAGGATAAATACTGACCGATTTCCTACTTCTACAGAGGTCTGGGGCATGCTCCCCCGGGAATTTTTTTTGGATTTTAACTCCCCAAAGTCCCCTTTTCTGGGTTTCTGAGTCATTCAGACAGGAAATTTACTGACTATACAAACCATTTTCCAGATTTTAACCTGGAAAGTTTAAAGTTTTTTTACTTTAAATGTAGTTATAATGAAAAATCTGACCGATTTCCGTAAAACGGTGGAAACCGGTATGGATCCGCGCCTGAGTGACGACATGACTGCGATCGAATGACCCGATTTTGTTCCTACGCAAAAAGGGCTTTCCCGGCTATCCCACACATATAGTGAACCACGATGCAGTGACGAAGATTTCGATCGTTTAAACCTTGTTACTGTTTCCTAATATGGAAATAGTCGGGGGACACTTTTCCGATATCTTTCACGTGACTATTTATAATCAGTAGTCTGCAACTGTGGTTTCTCCCGAAACTTCCGGTGAATGACCACTTAACTCGCACCACTCAACAAGATTACCTCAATTTCCTTCTCTACATATGTGCCAATATTGTTGATTGCTGCAAACACTGTGAATCAGCGATATTAGGCTACTAAAAAATATTTGATAAAAGCCACAGAAAACGCTAATTTCTCGGAGAAACTCGTTGATACACGATGCAGAGCTTTTTAATTTTGTTCTTATCCGTGCTGAGTGTATTAACATTTACAAAGGGTAAGTTGAAATAATTAAGTAATGTATTCACCTAAAAACTAGGCAAGCAGATTGCAAAATTGATAACAGTTTATGTTCGATTTTCTCGGTTCTTGATATTCGGGTAAATATTGAAAATAATAATTTATAATGAGCCGAAAGGTAGATGTATATCACGCATGGAAAGATATCTGGGATGACAACAAAGGGGAAGAAGAGAACAAGTACCAACATGCAAATCACAATGACAAATAATAAATAAATTGAATAATCATCTATAGTTTTATTGTGTGCTGAACGTTTTGCCATTTGACCGACCATTTGCCAGTTAGATTAACTAAACAACCAAGGTTTTGTTGTTTTATATTTGTTCACAAGCTTGTCTAATTGTGTAATGCTCTTTTATTTCTAAGTGGACGCCGCTCTTCCATTTAAAGAACAGTGTGTTAAGTGGCACAACGAATTTCGCGCTAAACACCAGGTAATCAAGAGAATATATTTAGAAAAAACATTGTTTTCGCTGAAAAGTTTTTGAATGAAGGTGTAGTTTGAATCATGGTCAACCAAATAATGTCATTTTAAGTGAGCAACTTGCTCGATTTCACTTTAAATTTCTAGCCTGTTCGAGGAGTTGAGGCTGTCAGTCGAAGTGTCGAGAAAATTCTTAGCCAATCACGATCAAATCTCAAACTTTTGTTCTAGGTTGGTCAAGTCACGTGGAATGATGACCTTGCCAAAGGCGCGGAAGACTGGGCCAAGTACTTAGCAGCTAACAATTTGTTTCAACATGCACCGAATCTTAACGTGGGTGAAAATCTCTAATGGTCTTCACACAAACCAGAAGAGCCTTGCACCAAGGCTACGAAAGCTTTCTACGGAGAAGTTAAATATTATGACTATGATAAGCCGGGATTTTCTCTCAAAACGGGACATTTTACCCAGGTAAGCTTTTGAGACCCGATTATAGGTCAGTGTCGCCTTTTGTTTTACGTATTCATGTGATATATGGGACTTACGGGCACTGACTTGTAAACCCGGCTTATAATGTCACGGCTCAATAAAGATCTTCAACCAAGTGTACGGAGAAGGTATTAAAATTTGATTTCAATATTATTTTTGACAAAATCGAAAAATGAGGTTACAAAAACACAGTGCATAAAATATACACGTGGCTATTATGATAGACTTTCAATTTTTGACCAAACGGGGTTCAGAGGGATTAACCTTTTGGCTCTGTACATACGTATAAAATTGTTCTTAGTTTATTTCGTGTGCCGGTGATTTTTTTAATTTTCACAGTTCTATCAGTTTATTTTTGCCATTCTGTTATAACGATAACAAGTGAAGCAAGCTGTCCGGAGCGCTCTGGCGGTGGGGCGGGAAAAGGAAGGAGAGCTAGCTTGCAATGTTCTACGTCTCTGTAACTTGAATTCCACCTCCAGTTCCCCTGTGTGTTCTTCTCGACTAAGCTGTCTGATTTCCTCCAAATCAGGGCGAAGAGGAAACGAGCGCGAACGTAACTTACGTTACGTTAACGTTACGTTTGACTAACAATAAAAAACAGGTACCAAGGGTAATAACGTCATTACTAGTGTCATCTCAGCCAAGCAGCATTTTGCATCGACTTTCCCGATGCAGATGTTCAAATTCCAGAGCTAACGAGACGTAATTGCAAGCAATTTTTCCCGCCCCGCCGCCAGAGCCTCCCGGAGAGCTTGCTCGCAGGCTAAGTGAGACAGAGAGATCTATCAAATCATAAAAAATCATTATGCACATGACTGGAAAGAATGATGTACTATTCGTGATGTCATGAAGTCTGAGTTCTCAAGAGGAGTCAAGCCCATGGAAGCTCGCCCACATTTCCGGCTTAGTTTAAGCTCCGATCACTTGCCTGTTCTAGCCTGTGAACAGGCTCTCGGTTCTTTTTGGGGAAAAGGCCCGTTCACAGGCTAGGTCACTTCTGATTTGGCAAAACAATCCACTTTAAAGGGGTTATTTTACGAGGATATTACTGTTTTAGGTCATTACTTAGTGCCATGATACCCATAAACAAAATGCTCCTGCAGAGTTATGAAGTAGATATCAAACAAAAGTTACCAGGAGCATTAACAATAATAATTATGGTTAATAAATTAATATAAATTAAATTAATATAAATTAATTAAAGTTAATTAAGTTTCAATCCATGTGCATCCTTGCCATCTGTAGTAAGAGACGACAGGAAACAGTTTCAATGCCTAGATATCGTCTGAAACAACAACTCTGGACCATTATTTTTGAACTGTTTGGAAGTCAACCTCTTAGCTTATTAAAAGGATAGCAAATGGCGCGCCTTAACCTTTCTTAAAAGGGCAAGCAAAAACTGAATTCTAAAAAAACGTGCACAAAAATTGCTGAAAAAAGTAATGTAAGTTGTGAAATGCTAACCAGCCTTTACTTATCGGAAGCTTCTGTTCTAACGCTTTTACTGAAGGACAAGCCCACGTGTCTTTCCGTCACTCGACTGTGTAAACAACGCAAAAGTTTTAGAAAACGATTTTTGCTCAAAATAGGAAATAACAATCGTTCAAATATTGCCTCAAATACGAAAAGGTGCCTAAGGGTGTTCGAAATGCATACAAAATGATCCTCCAAAGTCGAAAAAGTGCTCAAACGTTGCCACGCGCAATGGGAAAAGGCCTATTTTGATTAAAAAAACTACTCGATTCATAATTCTTTACTTAATAATTCTATTTTAGATCGTGTGGAAAAACACAAAACAGATAGGAGCGGCACAAGCAACACGAAGAGATGGATCTTTTGTATTAGTTATCCGGTACTCCCCCCCTGGAAACTTCGTCGGCGAGAAGGCATTCAGGGCTAATGTTCTTCCAGTCAGGGAGGGTAATCCCACTAGTTCTCCTGGTTCTGCTCGTGGAGGAGGTCTTTGTAGCAAGAATTTTCACCTTGGTTTCAAAGCTCTTGTGGGTGTTACTTTAGCAGCCATGACGTTATGGATTTGAAATTAGCGAGTTGGAGAAAGAGGATAATAAAAGCTCCAAGCTAACTGAGCCCATGCTTATGATGAAGAGGAATAAATATCAGAAAATAATTCCAGCAGGTTTTGATTCAGTGAGCACACCATACGAATGTACTCTCAAAACACATTTGAGATTAACGGACAGTTGAAAGTCGTGAAAGAGGAAAGAGTGAAAAAATGTAAATAAATTTAAACCACATATTTTTTTTACCGTTTGTTGAGTTAATTTACGGAGAAAAACGTACTTCAGTTAAATTTGGGTGAAAGCAATAAAGAATTAAAAGTTGTCAAAGTTTTTTACTTTGTCTGTGTTGCTGTTAACTACAACTACGCGAGTTCTCTTCGACTTTCGTAATGCATAAAATAAACCTATGTTCTCACTAAGCCAGATTACGTTTGCGCCGGCACTAAAATCATACCCGATAGGACTTCTCATCACACACAAGAACGGTTGTGGCGGCGTGATTTTTGTGACGGAGCGAAGCTAAGCCGCGCTGATCTCGAAAGTAGAAAGTCACATATCGGAGAGGCTTTGTGCCATACTTTGTTGCAGTGTGAACAATTATTCTGCCCGTCATGGAAGTAAATAAGTTGTAGCGAGGACTGGAACCCACTGTGACGTAGGTAACTGATTCAAGGGTGAATAATGGAATAGCCCACGTTCGATATCTTAAAATTCTAACATGATTCCGAGGCTTTCTGGTCATTTTTTCTACATTTGATTTGGTTTTCTTTGTGCTCAAGTCTCTTCCGGGAATTGCAAGACAATGGGGTCTTGAAAAATTTGCAATTTTGTCCCTACAGCATCGGAGCAATGTTAGAATTTTAATATATCGAACGTGGGATATTAAGGCACAGGCACGATGTTCGATGCGTGTGAACGAGTTGTACCGCCTCGGGCCGCTGCTGTTCCTACTACACCAGGCAGCTTTTTGTGGTGCGAACAAAGTCTTAATCTCATAAATGTTATATTTTGGAACGTAATTCATATCAGTTTAATAAGGGTACACCCCCCCTCCTCGTTTACTCGTGCTTTCTCGCTTGCAACCACCCCCCTGGAAAGACGTAATTCATATCAGTTTAATAAGGGCTTGGCCCGACCCCGTTTACTCGTACTTTCTCGCTACCCACCACCCCCCAGGGAAAAACGTAGTTCATATCGGTTTTAATAATAAGGGTACTATCCCCCTCCCGTTTATTTGTGCTTTCTCGCTTTCTTTTCACCTTACCCATGAGCCCTAGGTAAAAAGCCATGAAATGGTAAAACTCCGAAAAACAATTGTATAGCACCCTTCTTACATCAAGTGGTAAACTTTTTGGCATCCTTTCTTAAAAGTCGCTGAAATATTTCAGTGTGGAGTCTCGAAAGGACATTTCAGCTTGTACTGACTTCATCCATTTATTATTTCTGTACCGGTTTTCAAAGCAAATTAATAAAAGCAGCATTGGACAGTGAATTATTTTCAAATGATCTGACCATACATTAAGCGTTGTTAAACTGCTTGACTGATGCAGTTAGGATATCACTCGAAGGGATTTCGTGTCTACTTCTAAAGCGTGCTTTAAGTTAGCTGAGTACTATAAATTACTGATTTTTGCATAATACTAATGAAGATTACTGAACGTATTTATTTAGTTTGTTTTCTTGTCCTACTGTAATTGCCCATTCATCTTCGAAAAGATGACGACCTGGCCCTACAGTCTTCTTTCTTCTCCATCGACCTCATATCTGTTTCTTTCTGCAGAGCTGCGTAAAGATTCAAGATTCTGTCTTCGCCACTTGATTCTTCTGTTCTGAAACCAAACTTTTACCTGCGTTTCATTGAGGCCTAGATCAGCGGCGAGATAGAACCTTTGCGTGCCCACGATGTATTGCTGCCGATCAAACTCCTTTTCTAGTCGCTCTAGCTGATCTGCTGTGAAGATTGTGCGGTTGCGCTTCGGTTTGCAGCCAGCTTCGATCTTCCAGTCTCTCTGTACCCTCAAGCAGCTTTCTGAAAAAAAAAAAGACGAACTCAATAGCTTGCTACCTTTGTAGTCATGCAGCATGCGTTATTTTACTATTTTTCTATCACTGTCTCCCAGTCACAGTTGAGTAAAAATTAAAGACTTAATTAAAGCTTAAAAACATTGACGCGGGAAGTGAAAGATAAATTTAAACGTATTATATATATTGCGCTTGGTCTTCTAAAAGTCAAAAAACATGGTCAACGTTTAACGTAGTGATGTAAGATGGGTCAGCCGCTATTTGCAACTTTTAGAACAAACAATCTGAAAAAGAGTTATGACGGTTGAACAGAATATTGAGTGGAAATCATCCTCGCGCTGTTAAAAGGGATCGACGTTTGAGAAAACATTTGAAAAAATCGTCTACTGAAAAGATCAAGAACTAGCAATGTAAAACATGCAGTTTAAAGCCTTTAAAAGAGAGAAAGGGACCTTGGCACTTGCAAACAAAGTGAGTTAAGAAATGTAATTGTACCATCTGAAGAGATGAGTGCTCAAAGAGTTCCTCAACTAACCACAAACTGCGCTTCCCAGCGCGGGACGGTATGATTCTTCCTTGATTGACTGATATACTTACCAGCCTTATATGAGGTACGCATCGGACCTTCCACGTCAATGCCATTTTGGTGGGAAATTTCACATGACTGCGTTTGGCCTTTTTGCGTGGTGGGGAAGATGAAGCGGTAACCACCTTCTCGGTAAGCACTGAACCTTAGCGGATGAGGAACTTGGTCAACTGAGTTTGCTCTGTCCGGTAAAAAGGCTTCATTCTTTGGAATCAAAGAGGGATACAAACTTCTATATTCTTGAAGTTTGTGTGGCTGATTTTGATAACATTCTTTGGTACAGCAGGGGAGGAAAATATAGCCGTGATAATAACGCTCTGATTCTTTGAAGTCCATTTCTTTAGTTTCTTCACTAGCTGCCGTCCTTAAATCCAACTTAAGACCAACTAGGATTTTATTTAAAAAATCAAAGATCGACGCGATAAATATGTCGTAATTACACATTAATGGGGGAAATAAAAAAGCAATTACGCATCGTTATGACCTGTCGGCAGAAGTACCATGGGCTATAAAATCGAAAATATGACTCTGTTAGATACGCGATCAGATAATTTAGGTCTGTAATTATAACACAACTTCAGATGTCTTACAGATATAAACCTGCATCTGCCTTATTGCTGACGTAATTACCCGCTTGTTACACAAAAGATTTCTGACAACTATAAAGGCATTAGTCACTGAAATGAAGCTATTTCTAAAAAGGGGTTTTGTTTCAAGTAATCGATCGTCTTTTTGTTATTAAAAGCTCCTTTCTTTCTGGGTCCATTTGACGATTTGTCTCCACAGGAACAAATTATATAAATTATATATTAGTTAGTTTCATTTTCTCATGTTTTCACAGTTTAACAGGTAAACAATAATTAAGTTGATGTTATACCTGCGCTAAGAGGTTTTCAGGCACATTAAGTATAGCCTTAAGCAAGCAATTTACGTTTAAAGCCCTTTGGAGAACAATGATTGCCTCTTTAGGAAACCATCTTAAGAATATAACAACATCTGTACTTTTAAAAACTGGAAGAAACTTTGTAAGTTTATTTTTTTCGTCTTTAGTTAATACACAGGCGTTTTTCAAAGTAGCGGGGAATTAAGACGTTTAGTTGGTTATTATTCGAAGTGATAAAAGACTGATAATTTTCCATCCTGTTTTCGCTGATATCCTTGTCTCCTGTAAACAAATCTTGCAAGCAATTCCGCACGTTCACACGATTTCTTTCTATTCCTTAAATTGTACAGTTCAACACGGTACACCTGTTATACAAAATGACTCTTCGTCCGAAAAAACCTTTTATATCCGTAACGCTTCTTCTTTGTTTATTTTATCTTATGGGACATTTTTACCACAAATGGCAGACATGGATTCATAATATTTATTATTTTTATTATTATTTCTCCGAAATTAAATTGTTTTAACATATTTGTTTCAATATGTTTTAACAAATTTTGTTTTTCCTCTGTTTTTCAAGGCGTATTATAAAAAGTCTAGAGACCCTGCCTTGCTAAGAAACATTGACGGTTTTAAATTCAAGAAATTTCAAAACTCTGTTTTCATTATCAAAACGCTGTCTAAGTAAAAACAGATTGAATGATGAGATGGCTAGACCAAAGCTTATTTGATAGGTCTGATCGAATGAATGGTCCAATTTACCCTTTCCACTGATCCACAGCTTTCAAACCCAATTTTTATTATTTATTTTCCAAATAAAAGCAAGTAAAATAAGTATTTATTTTTGTATTTTGTAATATTTCCTAACATGATAAGTGGAATCAGATTGAAACCGCGAAACTGAAGGGTCTGAAGAAGTGAAATAAAATGCAATCAACACTTGAAACTTTAGAGGCCTTCTTTTATCTACTCAATTAAATATGGCTTAACCAGGCCCCAGTTTTTTAAAAAGTGGATAGCGCTATTAACTGAATAAATCCCTCTGGGGTGGATATCATATAGATTAGTTTCCCTACATCTCATCTCATCCACTGGTTAGTAATTTATCCGCGGTGGAGAGTGCTATCCAGCTTTTGAACAACTGGGCCCTACTGGTTTATTTCATTTGGATCATGCAGTTATCCTGCGAAGAGGACTGAACCTGGAGAGAAAGAAACAGGTTTGCAGCAGTGGATAATACGGAAACTTTTTGGAGGTTATATGAAATCCTTTGTTGTTTGAAGGTATCAGCTAGACGTAACTGTTTTCCCCAGAGGAGTTTTGATATGGTTTACAAATCGTAGAGGTACTCTCCATGAAATTATCAAAAATATGCTCCATTTCATGGCGTTGACGACCGTTTTTTAATAATCTCAATGCTGTATACAACATGGCCTTGAATCGAAGGGTGACCACTCCTGAGAACCCGTGTTCACTGCAGACTTCATGCAGTGCAGTTCAGTTCATTTTTATTCAGCCAAAATATTTAACAATTCAGGAATACCTACAGGAATTGCAAGTTGGCAAGGGAGTCCAGAAGAAACCAGAAGGCTTATAAAACCTGGGCTCCCCAGTCACAAAGAAATAAGTAAAATGAAATTCGCGGAGTGATACGTTAAAAATAGGAAATAAACAGAGACTGAGTTAAGTTATGAATTCAGTAACAAGATAGAAAAAAGTTTTCAACTCTGGATTGAAACGAATATAAGGGGAAGGCATCACGAATGTAAGACTGATTCCGTGGAATTCGTTAACTGTCAGGACCTATCTATAATTATTTAAAAACTGTATTTGTTATAAACTCGAATATACAAGCACAGAAAACATCGAATGCTCTCGACCACAGTGACTGCTGTTACAACATATAAATAACCTGGAGGTATATAAAGAAAGAAATAATGGATGGCTTTCTAGCTTCAATTTACTCTTGACTGTAACTGGACTGTACTACGATTATTCAACTTTTACCAATAATAATTAAATGTTTTAGTGTCGTTATTTGACCTGATAGACTTGTAAAGAGGCGAAAGGGGTTTAAACTCAACGGAAACGAATAAATAGAATTCAGACCTATACGTAATAAAGATCAGAAATTTCACGAGCAGGACTACCTCTGCCAATAATAAAATAAAACCTTAGTTTTCGTGATACGATCTTTTTTAAAGTTGAGAAAGCGGCCTCAAGCAAGGCAAGTTATTAATTATAGATTGAGATTTTTTGGTTAATAAAACGAAGAAGCCAAGACAGTGGAAAGAAGGCTTAATGTTTGCGTACAGTATAATGAAAAAAAATGTTCACATTTTCATCGTCGACTATCGAATTACATTCATAAAATGGACAAGTTTTGCTTTTAATCTACGACTCCTTAATTTACAAATGTAATAGTCATCATGGGTTATGTATTAATTAACTACATAACCTAACCACCGTAACTAACAGAACGTGTTAAACGTGTGGAATCACTTTTACGAAAGCCGGAGCTCTTGCATCCCTAATAACATCAGCTGTAACTACTACTCTTTTGTGTGTCTGACAAATCATTCTCTACTGAATTTAAAGTGATTAAAAGTAATTTTGCTATTCAGATTTTTGACACATAACTAGAAGCACCGTAGTCTATTCATAATTAATCGAATCTTTCAAAGACAAATTCTCGACTTCATAGAGAGTGCATTATGATTATTACGGACTACAGGTACTATATGTAGCAGAAGAAGGTTTTGTTGCGATAATGATGGGAAATTTCTTTCTTTTATACCTTCTCCTTTTGCTCCAAAAGGTATTTATTACTTTACAGCAGTTCACGAGTCCCATTCTTTACCGGATTAAGGTAACTTTCCGCTTTTTTTGCTATTTAGGAATATTTTATCAGAGTTTCTGAAGCTGCAGGTATGTAGGAAATCTGCTTTATTGTAACTTCGTTTTCGGGCAAGAGACGGCCCAATTTCACTCTTTGTTTAATTTAAAGCTGAGTTCTGACTCACATATAGTCTAAAAATGGTGGGGTTAACCAAACGACAAACCGTCGATGTTAATTTAAAAACAGCTACGACTTGTCAAGCTATATTCGAGGATTAGCACTGTAACCCAACAAAAGGTGTTTTTCTTTTATAAGTAACTGAATTTAGCGAATTCAAACACTATAACCGTTATTTCAACACTTTTTAAAGGAAATTGCGAGTAGCCTTTTACGTATAGCTAAATATTATTTTAGTGAAGATTATATATTTTAGGAAGGGAATATCACCCACTGCATAAAGATCCTTTCGCATTTTGGACTGACCTGATAAATCATACCCCCTAACGAATTTTTTTCAACGAAAGGCAAATTCAAAATATCTTTAATCGGATCGAGGGGACGTTTTACAAATAAACTGTTTCCAGTTGCTAACCTACTTAATTTCGGTGATGTTCTGGGTGTCGCCTTGCTTTAGAAAATTAGGATTTTTGGTGACTAGAATATTTCTTGGTCGCGCGTTTTTACCATAATTATGTCTGAGACATTGCGGGGTTGTTGCCAGTTTGTGGGTGCCTTCCCCACGACGAACTAGTCGCTATTAAAACAACTTACTAGACTGAAATACAGCCAAACCTTCATGGCGACTACCTCCCATAAGTCAGTTCCACAAATCCAGAGCACTAAAAATTTTTCCGAGCCAAACCTTAATTGTTCAAATCCTTTCATAAACGACCACCTGCCGTGAGAGGTTCGACTGTAGACATTCTTAAACCAACTCACCGTATTTCTTAATTAATTACGCCCCTGGTGTTTAATTTAAACTTGGCCTTGTGAACCGTGTGTTTGTTTCAATCTGCAGTTTGTTCTGGCCTCCTGTTTCTGGAGAAAAGCTTTTCTGGTCATTTTTCTTGACAAACGTGTATCTTGTCTTTACACCCTAAGTCAGTACTACAAATAAACTCCTGAGGCGTTTCGTCACAAAATTCCCTTCAAGATCCGGTGTTTATTCGAAGACCGGGGTTTAATCGAGAAATAGACGGAAATACTGAAAAAAAGGATCATGTCTCAAGACAAATTTGCTTTGATAAGTCAGATATCTTTTAAGATTTGTTTTCATTATTTTTAAGACGAATGCAACACTCCTCTTGGCATGGAAGACAAGACCATTTCAGATTCGGATCTAACTGCCTCCTCGGAGCATCCTGGCTGGGACCATGGTCCTCGTCTCGCCAGGCTAAACTTAGTGAGGTCGGACTATTACCAGTACATGGGCGCTTGGAGTGCTCATTACAGAATCGTAGGGGAATGGATTCAGGTATCGGTGCTGCTTAAACAGTGAAACGGTACTCAATTACGAGAAGCTCTTTTTAGTGTACTTGATATTTGCATGACAGTTATTGAGGTAATGTAGAAAATAATTGTCTGAGTCAGTTAACTGTCGAACAAAGAACCAAATAGAAGGGCGAGCGTCGTTTTTTAGCTCCGATTCTCGTCAAAATGACACATAAAAATATTGGCCAAAACAGGGCCTAAAGCAGAGCCCTTCCTGTTTTGGCCAATATATCTATGTGTCATTTTGAGGAGGAATGGAGTTAAAACAACAACGATCGCCCTTCTATTTGGTTCCGATACGTTGACGATACATTCACCTTGTTCGACAGTAAAAACAGCTAAAAACGCAGCAAATCAGTTTCTACAACGCTCTTTTTAAGTTCATATTTTTTCCGTACACCCAAGCATCAACTGGTAGGAGCTCTAAATTTGTGTAAATAGCGGAGGGAAAGTAATCCTTCTTTCAGTTTTTTCTCTTGAAAAATGAGCATGAGCGACTTTAACGGTTGCAAGCCCTTTATTGATTTTCTTTTCAAGGTGCAACCTGAATTAAGCGAATTTATGATAAAGAATCTTTTGTTTTGTTTTGTTCTTATTTTTTACCCTTTGTCTGAACAGCGCAGATTTCCATTTCTAAACAAGAGCGCCCTCTTATTTCTGACAGATTAATTTACGAAAGATCACCAAGGTGACAGCAATCGCCACACAAGGAAGACAGGACGGAGATCAGTGGGTGACGTCATACACCATTTGCCACGGTCAAAAACTAGATGGGTTCTGTCAGCCACTAAATGAGGTAACTAAAATGATTAAAAGTTAACACCCTTTAATCGGTTTTGCAATGTGCCTGCTTAGTTTACCGCGGACCATTACTTAATACAAAATCTGATCTTTTTATCAAGGGTAAATGAAGTAAACTATGCTGATTAGACTGAGAATGTATGAATGAATAATGAATTATAATTCAGAAGCACTGAAGATTCATAAAATTTACATATGCTCAGCGTTAAATTTTTATAAGTCATTAGGAAAACGCAGAAAATTCATTGGTACTGATCCTAATGCCCCCCATTACATTCTTCAGTTTTCGAACTTCTAAAAAAGATCTTGATATTTTTTAGCTTTCCCATCTTCCTTTTCTCTCACCCCGGTCCATCCTTTGGAATTGCCACTTCCATATCTTGACAGCTCTTGTCTCTCTTGTTAATGATCACCAACTCTAGTCTTGGCCTCAATTTCATGGTCTTGTGGGATACTGAAGTCCCACAAATGTTCATAATCGTCATTTTCACTGAGCACAATTTCCGGGACATGGTCATACCACCCGTTCATTTCTCAAACCCACATCCCCATGGATGGCTCTAGCCACACTGTCATGTCTCCTCTTGTATTCTTTTTGTGCCAGTGTCATACGTGAACTTACAATATGGCTGCTGATGATGATTCACTATTGCAATAAACAGGAGTAATCAAGCCTCGGAGATATTTTTAAAAGCGCACTATTTCAACAAATTCAAACAGAGATGTGGTCATAACATTTAATTGTTTGAATCTTACTAGGTATTCGAGGGAAACGCTGACCGAAACACTATTGTTTCTAGAACTTTCACGAGGCCTATCTTCGCTCGATTTCTGAGAGTGTTCCCTTTAACATGGTATGGACACAATTCTATGCGGCTTGAGCTTTATGGTTGTAGGCAAGGTAAGGCACTTACTGGCTGTCCCTTTACTGTGTGTATAAATGCCTTTTTCAATAATATTTTAAGCGTTGTGTTTCTTCTTGGTTGACTTAATTTGGTGGCCAGATCAAAGTAGCTGAAATTTCCTAAGTTACACCATACTGCTACTTTAAGTAGAGAGTTTCCTATCAGCAAGCTTAGATTTGCACATGCCACAAAAAGACTTGAAAATTCAGCAGAGTAAAAGTAAGAAAAATTAGGCCTAGTCTTTCAAGCTAAATTTAAGTCTTGTCAATAAGTGAAAAAAAAAAAAACAGAACATGCTTTGTTTCTATTTTTATAAAATCCTTGGATATTTTCCTATTCCAAAGCCATTGATTATGGTATGTCCCCCACCTCGGAGAACGAATTGGTGTTTTACTACACATATACTGCTCTTTATTTTAGAATCAAATTTTGTGCATCACTGTGAGGGTACTTTTACATAATTTTCTTATCTATAAAATATGCTTGGATAATTCTCCCAGTAATATCGCTTTAACAGTCCCTTTTCGCGGGAAAAATCTTTACATCCGCCCTCTCAGTACACTTGTTGTGTCACTAGGCCTGCATGGGCACCTCGCCATGCGAGGTGAACGCCGGTCTCGCACTTCGCGCGAAATGTCGCGTTCGCCTTGTGGCTTGGCTCATAAAGCGCCTGTTGTGCAGACTACGTAACCTATTAAAACATGTAAAAAGAACGTGACGAAGACAAAAGATTCCTCGAATGTATTTATGAATTGTATGCTGCAATTAAATCCACCCTATCGGGGCATTTTACGGGCGTGCTTGCAAAATAAGTGTTTACATCGTAACGTTAGTCTTAAGCACTGTGTACCTTTTATTTTGAGTGGCCAGTTATCTTCTCAAAAACATGTTAAATATACATGTCTACTATAAATTTTGTCAATTGCCCTTGGTTCCTTTGATTGTCTTCACTAAGTGCTGTTCGTTGTAGCGCCCACTGCTTTTTAGCATCTCACAATACACTGCTACTTAATCATCTGCTTAATTTTATTGTCTTTTTTAATTTAAGGTTTCACGTCAGCTGTTGGCCCTATGTGCATGGATAGCCTCGGGATGGAAACTAACAAAATTCCAGATTCTGATATTACGGCTTCTTCATGGCATTCTACATATAAGCCAGCCTTTGCCAGGTTTGCTATTTGCACATTTCTTTGGAATTTAATTTGTTTGTTCCACAAAAGCGGCACGGGATGTTATTTCATCAACACAGAACAAAACTACAGCGTGTGTTGAATTAAAATCACGCTGGAAATAGTAAGCTGTATTGGTTTTGATTCAGTTTACTTTAATATTTTTTGCTAGCGGAGGCAGCGTGACCAAGCGGTTAGAGCGCTGTAAATATTCGGAGGCCCCGAGTTCAAATTTAGTTAGTAGTAGTAGCAGTAAAATTTAGTTAGTAGTAGTTTAGTAGTTTAAGCCAGAAAATGTAGTGTTTTTATTGTGATCTATTGTGAAACACACGTCAGCGGCACGTGCTTGTCAAAAAGCCATTCATATTAAAAGCGTTTGCGAGGGCACGCGCCTAACACCGAAGTCAAACGTGATGTCAAAGTTGTTTAAACGTGACCAAAGCAAAATTTACGTTGAATGAAAGAAAAAAAGCTCATCAGAACCAAATCCAATATCATCCAGTAACATCCGATCCCTGGAGGTACTTCCATACGAAGTGGACAGGGATAACTGGGGATATAGATAGCAAATTTTGGTCTTACTTGAGATTCTGATGGGATGTTAAGGATTCACGTACGCAATTATGAAAGCGGTTTTCATTAAACACATCTCTAAGGTAAAAACACATGTTCGCCCGCACCTCCTAACTGTAGTATTTCTAACGGGCCACCGAGGCCATATTGTCTAGTAAACACGAGCACTACGTAGCTCAACGCTACAGTACGAAACACAACTCCGACAAGTCACTTGTCCCCAGACTTTCCGCGCTAGGGAAGTCCTGGATGTACTCTACACTAACCGTCGGTTACTGCTAGTTTAAGTCATATGCGTGTGCATATTCAAGTTGTACTTAAAGTGATATGTATCCGTTGTTTAGGTTACACAGTCATACCTTCTGGGCCGCCGGAAGTAACGACGTATTCCAGTGGATTCAGGTAAAATTCGGACAAAGAGTTATTATCAGAGCTGTGTCTACACAAGGACGACACACAAGTTATAACCAGTGGGTGAAGAGCTACTCTTTGAATTATTCCTCAGATGGACTGTCTTTCAGGCGGTATCAAACTAATAAGCACTTGTCGGTTAGTATCTTTCAAACTTTCTACCATGTTTTAATTATGGGCGGCTTCCGGCTTTTTTCCTTTTCGCAAGAAGGCATCGATCATAAAGTCTTAGATATCTTTTTACCAGGATTGCCCTTACAACTGGGTGAGTAGAAGTTTGTAGCCTGAGAAAAAAAGCAGCCGTCATTTGGGGACACCACCACTGGTTTACCCTCGAAATGAAGTCTGGGAAACGAGCTCAGAAATTCCATACTGATCACGCGCGTCAAGACCCGGATCTGGGTAGTGCCTCTGATTGGATGAAGCAAATTTTCAGCCAAAGAATAACCGACATCTTGGTAGTGACGCGTCTTCAGTAGTATAGTACTCAGACGTCGTTTCACGGGGACACCAGAGGCGAGTGTCTCGAAATGCCGGCTGTTTTCTTAGGCTAAGGAGTTCCTAGAAAAACAGTATTGTCCAGGTGAAGGCTAGATAGTTACCATTTTAGCTTTTCAGACCTTTTTAACAAAGGTGCGTAGGTAAAGCAAGCAAACTACCTTTGAGGAAGGGTAGAAAGATCCGTTTTATTTGATTAAATAAAAGTTCAATTACATCTCTCGGTATCTTGCTCAAAAACGCGAATTTAAAGTGACTCTCAACCCAAAATTTGTTGGAAATTGGCAAAATTTAAGTGTCGCGAAATATGAAAACCATCTACAGTCTACTCTCTCTTAACGGGCACCTCTATAGGACGGACACCTCCGTAAAACGGACACTCAGAGTTGGTCCCTGCCTTTCTTTACTTCCTCTATTTGACTCTCCTTAAGACGGACATCTCTCTAAGACGGACACATACTGCAGGTCCAGAAGTTGTCCGTCTCAGAAAGAGTTGACTGTAATTCTAATTCTAATCGTAGATATAATCTGCAAAGGGTACATCCCATCACGGCAAATGAAATCAAATCAAATCGCGAAATTAACGTGTCGCCAAAATTTCATGTATTATTTGCATTTAATATTCATTCCCAATATTTCGCCCTTTCTGATTGGCTCGAATCCCGCGGAAAATTCTTCATAACGTAGCCAGCCTTTGACCTCTGTGGATATCATTCTCTTCGATCTGTACACTGTGGAAGCACTCGTAAGCGACCACCTCGGAAATTCAAAAAAGTGGTCGTAGCTAAAGCTGGTCGCTTACGAGAATAAGCTTTCCTAAGCGACCGCATGGTAAAACAACGGTGGTCGCTTACGAGAGCTTCAATCATTAATAATTCATAATAATTCAAGAGAAACCGAAAGAAATTAATGCCTAATGAGTGTCTTCATATCTGATATAGACAAGGCTAAACTTTACATCCAATTTCTCAGACCAAAATAACCCAAAATCTAAATATTAGTGCAAGAATGAGCTGATCTACATTAGAAGATTTTAAATAAGACTCTTGAGTGGTCGCCTACGAGAGCTTAAAAACTAAAGAAAATTCCAGTTGGGTAATCCCAGATCCCGGTCGCTTACGAGAACTTATCATTACAAATAAGTCCCAGTTCAAATGAGGTTTCACAAAGGTGGTCGTAACTAGACCTTCGACTGTAATTATTCACATCATACTCAATCTCATTCAACAATAGTTAAGTTTCAGCTACTTCTACGGAACTTTTTTAGATATTGGTTGGCAATACAGATAGAGGGACCGTGGTTACCAATCTACTCAATCCACCAATCACCGCCCTCTATATCCGTTTACTTCCTGTCACGTGGAACAATCACATTTCGATGAGAATGGACTTCTATGGCTGCATTCCAGGTAAAATAACAAATGAGAAACGTTAGATGGGTCAGCTGAAACATGCATCTGTGGAAATCACAAATGCCGTCAAAAACGGAGAACAAAATAATTATGTTCAGCGAACCGTAAACGCATTGTTCTCAAAACGTTATTACGTCTGCTGATGTAAAACTAAAGAAAACATACGAAGTATGTAATTTCTGACGAATGAGAGACCTTGAAACGAAAAGGGGACAATGTTAAAAAGAGGGAAACGCCCAGTCAAGCCCTTGGGATACGTAAATTTTTCTTGATGGGAAAAATTTGACGGCCTGGTATAGAGGCGCACGAGCATTTGTGGGATTCGTCAGTCGCTGTGATCGCTTTCGTTTTGTTTTGCAAAGAGTCCTCTTCGATAGTTTATGTTGTTAGAAATTCAGAACTGTATGTTTTTGGAGAAGCCTTTTTTTATGTCAATTACGCTTCCTTTTGAAATTACCGGTAGTTTCGTTCTTAATTAGTCTCAGTGGGCGCGATCCATTCAACCAAAATCTCCGGAAATTTCGGTCCAAAACTCAATGGATCGGTTCGGTCCAACCGGAAAAGTTTCGAAAAAACGGGTCTACCTTTTGAGGTGGACCACTTTTCCCGGTCGGACCGGTTGGAATTTTGGTTGAATGGATCGCGCCCAGTATATATCAGAAACGTATTCAGAGTTTAATGCTTTTTGCTTGAAATCATCCCCTAGGTTACGTGCTAATAATCATTAGTGGGGGAACCCGTTTCCTCGCATTATTTGGCCACTTTTCAAGGATGATTTAATAGTGTTTTTTCTGTTATCTAGTATCAAAAACACACGGAAAAGACAAGCGTTATTCACGTATCTGTAACTAGTTTGCTATAAGCTATCGGAAATCAAATATAACAACGGCTAATCTTGTTCCTGGCGCAGGTCTTTCTTTTGTTAATTAGCGAGGTTGCCTAGAATCTTTGCAGTTCTACATTTTCTTGCAACAACGTCGCGATCGAGCGCTTGCTATAACGGGCGGTCATTTTGGTTTTTAAGGACCTGTTTACATGGAGGTGGGGGACCCCAGGTAGGTGAGCTAACCCCCTTAGGTGGGGTAACCCGCCTGTCCATATAATCTCTAATTTAAATGTGATCACGTTTACATGATAGGTGGGGTGACCCGCCACATGTTACCTCACCTACCTGGGGTCCCCGGCCTTCATGTAAACAGGCCCTTAAATGTACCTTAGGGAGGGAAAAAACCTCGTCCCCGGGGTTTTCAGAAGTTTAGATTTTTGTTAATTTTGTAAACTGATTAGTATTTTCAAATAATACCAATATAGATTTCCTTTCATGTCGCATAGCTCCTATGCAGATGATGGAGAGCTCCTTGCTCCGAAATAAAACCGCATTAAAAATAAAAGATAAATACTGATATTGATAATTATGAGGGGAGCCCCTTTCATGATGATAATAAAAATGATAGTCAAAGAGATAATGATTATGATGATGATAATGATGATAATAATAATAACAATAATAATAATAATAATAATAATAATAATAATAATAATAATAATAGTAAAAGCTCATATTCTTTTCAGATCCACCCATTCCAACAGCTTTGTATCCACTGAACGGAAAATTCGGTACCCACGACTTGAGCTCCAGTCAAAATTCAGCAGGCATTGCCTCTGATGTTCAGCTCGCTCCAGGTCCTTATGGCGAGCCAGATGGCTCGTATCAGTTCTCTGGGAATTCATTCAGCTACATCGAGTTTCCAAACAATGGAGGATTGGACACGAGAAAGTCACTTACACTTCTTGCTTGGGTGTATCCTGAAAATGGTGACGGTCCGATCTGGAATTATTATAAAGGTAGTAGCTGGGCCGTTCACTTCTGGATCACTATAGATAAGCTGTTTGCTCGCATTGTATCAAGAGAAGGTGTTTCGCAACCAGCTTTTACAAGCAAAACATGGTCACGTAACAAGTGGTATTTTGTTGGTACGTCATATGATTATGACTCTGGGGTGCATAAACTCTGGATCGATGGCAGAGTATATGACAGACAAGATATTGGTTCAATGGAGATAGATACCATGGGAGCCGCCAGAATGGGTGTGAAATCTGGAGATAACAGATTTTTTAAGGGAAGAATATGTTGCATGCAAGTGTATAACAAATCTTTGACAGAAAATGAAGTTCATGCTGCCAAAGGAATTTGCAGGAAAAAAGGTTAGCACCGCATGACTACTTTCACATATCACATACATTCATGCCCACACCCCCTCCTCCCTCATGCTGCGTCCGCATTACCAACTTTAGTGTGCTCAGTCGTGGCATTCAGAGAAATCTGCAATAAAATAAAGCGTCTTTGTATATGCTTCTATCATCATCTTTACAATTCACTGGAGACAAAGAATGGTGGGATGAAATTATAGAGAGAAGAATAGGCTTACGAATTGGCTTGTGTAGTGAATAATGAAACTATCAGTGGTCCGAATGTGTTTTGACCTTACCACCGTTTCCCCTCCCCCTTTCTACACAGAAAAACAAGTTACATTTAAACACAAATTTTTTAAACTGATAGATAAAAAGAGCCCTCAGTGTACTGTAATTAGCTGTCATTTGATTGCCAAATGGTTTTGATAGCGCATCACTCCTGTAAGCGACGACTAAATCTTTCCTTAATTTTCTGAAAACAATAACAAAATAAGCTCATACTCAAGTGAATTTTATGAAAGAAGATTGTAGAAATAAAAGTTTGCAAGTAAAGGGTTGAAGTTATGAGACACTAATTGATTTTACATTACTCTTGGTGTATGTTGTCCTAAATCTCTGAATACTTTCATACCACAGTTCCCTTCAGACCCACGGCATTTTTTCCTCTAAATGGACAATATGAAACAACAGATATTAGCCTCAGTTCCAATCCCCCTGGAATACCAGGTGACGTGCAGCTGGCCCCAGGTCCTGACGGTGGTACTGGAGGCTCGTACCAATTTTCGGGAAACGACAACAGCTTCATCGAGTTTCCGAATAATGGAGGCCTGGATACAAGATATTCAATGACTTTCTTGGCCTGGATTTATCATGAACAAGAGAAAGGATCGATTTTTTATTTCGCTCAACAAGATTTTGGGTTTGGGGTACGTTTCTCGATCAACGACAACGACCGTTTTTGCACTATCCTTCGAAGAAGTGACAACTTTACAAGCATAAAAATGACGACCAGCAAAATTCTAGAGCCAAGAACATGGCACTTCGTTGGTACCACGTTCAATTTCACAAGCGGTGAATTAAGAATTTGGATAAATGGAAGTAAAGAGAATGGGAAGTGGATAGAGGAGCCTGTTGAGATATCGACTCAACTAAATGTAATCATGGGAGCTTTTTCAGGAAATTCAGAAAATTTCAAAGGAAGGATTTCCTGCGTTCAGCTTTACGATCGTGTTCTCACAGAGCAAGAAATTGACGAAGCTAAAAATCTTTGTTCTGCAATAGGTATGAGCCTTACTAACCTTACCAAAACAATTACGTGGTTGCGATCACAATAGACGACGATATTGATAAAGATGAAAATTTATTCAAACCATTTCAAATTGATTCAATCTCAGTGTCTGTTAATGGAGAGAGAGGTTATGAAGTCAGTCGGCCTTAATTAAGACAACGTAGTTACAGCATTCACAATCTTAGTTTGCTATCCCTTGTCATGTCATCACCATCATCATTATCATCATCACGTCACCTGTACTATCATCACTATCATCATCATTATCATCATCATGACCATCTTCATCACCAGCGGCACATACTCAGGAAAAATTAACCTAATGTTCAAAGGTCAAGCAATTTTTAACAGGGGCGGATCCAGGATTTTTTTTAGGAGGGGGTGCACTCGTCTCTTGCTCTACTTCAACACCAATAAACCACATAGATTTTTTTTGCAGAATACCAGCTGTATTAGAAAACCGCAGGTCATCTCGGGGGGGGGGGGGGGGTGCGCACCCCCCGCACCCTCCCCCTAGATCCGCCCCTGTTTAACGTTATTATTACACCTTTCTGCAAAGGGCGATCGAGTTCCAACCAAACTGCTCACCTGGGAGAAACTGTGGAGCTGAAATGTGATGCTCTTGAAGGCAAAACAGTGCGTTGGAGTAAAGAAGGAGCCATACTTCAAACAAAAACCGCTGGATATGGCACGAGCTTGCTCATCAACTCAATTCAACAAGGCGACGCAGGAGTTTACAAGTGTGAGGTTATAAATAGTTCTGGATTAATACAAGCTTCCTACATGGTGACTCTGACGGTTGAAGGTACGTAGTAGAGCCTCTCTGTACCTCTTGTATATTTTTTTCTGCTTAAATCAGAAGCTGAAAAAACCTCCAACAACACTGACGCGATCATCCATCTCCAAGAAGTTTTACGTACAAAGCACCAGTTTAGAGACACAAATCTACCCAAGACAGAATTTTAAAGCGAAATTCGCTAGCCTGCGAACACAGAGAGAAGCGACGACCGGAAATACAGTAAAAACCCGCATATAAAAACAAATGGATTAAGAACTGATCAGGCTGAAATTTGGCCCATAAGGTACCATATACAGCTATTTCGAGAAAGGTTGCCGGAAAACTTGCACGCGGCAATCCCGAAAGGTATTGTGGGTGGTTTTGAGTTCACTGTTCTTCAAAGAAATTTGAAAGAATGGCAGGAGAGGCCATGGACATATAGTTGAGAGCGCTAAAGGAAAGTAACAAAAGTAGGTTCGACAGCTACAGTGTCAGGAACAGTGAATTGATCGAATCCCATTTTACCTTTCGGGATTGTCGCGTGCACAGTTTTTCCGACAACCTTTCTCGAAATAGCTGTATATAAGAACCAGTTCAGCCTGATAAATAAAACATGTTCTTATATATTAAGGGAGAGGGTATCGGAACACATTTGATTGGCTGACAAGTCAATGGTGGCCCCGGTTGAGATAGCATGACCGTAAGAAATAAAAATTACTAATGTTACATTTCTACTCGTTAATGTTAACTAGTTTACTACCTGAAAGATTTTTGTTTTGTTTATTGATTTACTGATTTGTTTACTTACTTCACTTATTTATTTATAACAAAAGTACGCTAACTAAACCTCTAGTAACATGTTATGTGTAGTATTTCTGAAACAAAGTTTAAGGTTGTTGTTGTGTTGCTATAATTTTGTCTCTTCCCAACTCGTACGCTGACACTGGCCTCTCCTGTTAGCTCGCGTACTTTTCGCAATCTATCCTTTATAACTTTAATTTTCAGATGCTAGTTTCCTTTGCTCCAAGTTGGATCTCACTGATGACAAAACTGAAAGCCAGTGGAAACGTTGGAGCGTGTTTCCCATAAATTATGGCCAGTCATTTAACGAAGAACGGTGGTTCAAGGCCGATCGAGGCTCTGCAATGCTCACGTCTTGCGTACGACCAGAGTGGTGTGGTACCCAGGCTTCTGGCTGGTTGAATGGAATGAGTCCTTCCAGAGAGTCTGGGATCAATTCTGCTCAAGCTTGTTTCAACTTCCGTGAAAACTGCTGCTTTTATTCATTACCAATACAAGTAAAGAAATGCTCGGACTTCTTTGTGTACAAGCTAAAGGAAATTAATCCACCCTTTCCAGGACAGTACTGCTTCACAAAAGACACACCAGGTAGGTGTAAATCGGCAATATAAAACGACGTGGTCACCATGTCAAAGTTAAAGTTGATAGGACATTAGTTTGAGTCGAAGTACTACTTTGTTTTTTTTCTTACTGTTGCTTCAGCAGATTTTGTCGACACCCTGAGTAACGTCGCGTACATTTCTAAAAAGATTGTCAGCGCTACTATTAACTCGTACGTGATTGCAGCAGAGGACTCCGTTGAAAGTTCCCTGCAGTGTATGCAACTGTGTACAAGCTCCGTTAAAGGAGAACAGTGTTTGTCGTTTGACTACAACAACGTTAACCAAACATGTCAGTTGTATAACAAAACAACGCATGGAAATGTTATGAAGAAGGTACAAGTATCAGATGTTTACCGCTATGAAAGATCCGCGCGCGTCCCGATAAGGTTGCCATAGTGAAAAGTGACTTTTGGAGATTCAATTTTTCTTTTGTGTGAATGTTACTGGCATACGCTCTGGCTTGATGGCCTGGGTAATCAAGAATCACTATTCATTCAAGAAACACATGCTCGATTGCTTGGTTATCGATTGAGTGTCACGTCCATCTGTAGTCACACAACGCTCCCCACCCACACGCTGTAGTACGTTTCTCTCAAGAACAGCAGTGATTGACACAGCTCCAGACTCTGTTGTATTGATCTTTGAGTTCAGTCATTTCATTAACTGCTTCACTATCAGAGTGAATAATGGATGGATTCATTTCTCAGCTGACAGTCGAAGCTTCGAATCCCGCAGGCCGGACCAATACTTAGGGTCTTAAAACAACTAAGAAATGAAGGTACTTACTTTGCCCAACGGCTTAACCTTCGCTTGGAAGTTTTCAGATTACCACGTAAAATGACGGTTCCGTCTCCACTAGGAGACCCAAAGATAGTGCCCTCAATTAGTTCTTTCGTACTTTAAAAAGACGTTTACACTCAAAGTAAAGTGCGTTGTTTATTTTTTATTACATAATTAATAACTTATAAGTTTCAACACTTCAGTTAATGAAAATGGACAAATAACACTCGACAATGAATTAGACGGGAAAGCAAATGCCACAAATGTTTGCACAAATGAACTAAGCAAGCCCTAAAGTAGGGGCACCCAACGTCAATTTTCGCAAAATATCTATTCCGAAGACGATTTGAGATCCAGAATTTTCGGAACATTTGTTGTAAAATGTCTTGCTTGCCTGCACCTCCTAGGATTTTCGAACATCTAAAAAATGGTATAATTGCCCATTTTTAACGGATTTTTACCTAAAAAAGGTCACCTAGAATTGTCGGGAGCCTTTTTTCTGGCTGAAATTTTCGAAAAGGTAAGTTTTGATCCCTATAATTTTCGGATCACTAGACTTTCAGCTAGGAAATCCGAACAGATGAAAAATTTTTAGGGGATAAAAATATGACTAAATCTACCGTACCGTTTAAATACTATTATACGTTCAACAATGCTATTTTTAAGTGGTTTTGAACTATATCATCGTTGGGTGCCCCTGATAAAGATACATTCAATTTTTTTACCCAAATTAATGGCGAAACCCTAGATATATCGACAATCAGTAGAGCCCTTAAAAAGTGAAGTGAAAATGACATTCCTCGCCGAGAAAGCCATGATCAAAAGGAACACTATTTCCTCAACGAGAGTTAATATTTATTAGTTTCCAGGAAGATCGAGAGGCAAATGGAGTGTCTCCGGGCTCTGCGATTCGAACATTTTGTTTCGTATGCATTATTTTCTGCGCGGAGCAAATCAAAATGTTAGTGGCCGATAAATGTCATAAATACTGTAGTTTTCTTTGGCTGAAGTAATCTCGCTGACCAAAAACCTAGAGGATTCTGAGTGAGGGGTTGCATCTCACATGACAACCCACAAAACATAAGCTTCAAATGTGAAACGTAGCAATAGGCTGTTCTGACTATTAACTATGGGCTCAAAGAGACTGGGTTACCGCTACGGAAAGACTTCTCAATGGCTTCAACTACATGGCATGAGCGGAGCACATCATCTTTAGAAACACTTAACATTTCCTTCTTTTTTATTGTATTAATAAAATGGTGCATCTCCAGATTATACGACTCGGCATATCTCTGAGGAAATGACTCCTTTAATGGAGGCTCGGAGCATCCCCTAGAGTTAAAAAGATGAGATGAAAAAGCTGACACATTGTCGCTACTAAGCATACCACCTGAACCAAATACTTCAACGCGTTGGTCATAGCCATACACCGCATGGCGCGACATATCGATCTGACCAATAGCACCGCTGGGAAATTTCATGACCACACCCAAGGTATCAACATCATTGAGGGCTCCTATTTCCGAATTGAAGGCATGCGCTACACAGTAAACTGAAAGAGGAGTCTCCCCCATGATCCAACAGATTAGATCGACGTCATGTATACAGGAGTCGTAAAACATCCCTCCTGAAATCTTTATGTATTCTGCGGAAGGCGGGTGGCCGTCGCGACTTGTGGTCTTGATTATGTGAACTTTACCAATGTCGCCCTTTCTCACGCTGTTGGCCACGGAGGCGATCGTCGGATCGAATCGTCGGTTAAAAGCACAAAACAGTGGAATGTTACGGTTTCCTGCATCTTGGTAACAGCGCTCTGAAAATGAATGAGAGAACAGCAGGTGAGATGTAAGGGGGCGAGGCAAGTCTCTTGCAGACCACACCATTTTTTCTGATACTGTGCGGAAATACTAACCTATAGCTTCCAAGGTAGTAGCAATTGGTTTCTCACAAAGCACAGCTTTTCCAGCCTTCAAACAGCTTACAATCAGTTTTTCATGAAGATGTGTCGGAGTGGTTATCACCGCGGCATTAACACTTGGGTCACTCAAGGCAGTCTCCATATCGGACGGAGGGACAACTTTGGTGTCCAACAGATTCGATTCCACGAACTCCTTGGCTTTGTCTTCGTCAATATCCACAATGTACTTCAACCTCACTTGCGGGTTTCTTATTATATTATTGGCATGGATCATGCCCGCGCGTCCAAGGCCGAACACGGTGAAGCCGATATGTGATCCTTGACTCATGGCAACTATAAGAGGAAAAGGATTAAAATAAGCACTTTGTTAGTGACTTTGCTTGGCAAGGAGATTTAAAACATTTTTTTATGCCATTCTAAACGGCCTTTTCCCTTTTTTTCTCTACATTAAGATATCAACCTTTGAAAACTACAAGACTAGCCTACTACGCAGGCCTTCTTTTGGCTCGTCACGCAATACTCCGTGACAACGAAAGCGTGACGAAGCCCTAAGAACACTCCCATGAGAGAAAAAGCAAAACAAGTTGCGTAATTCACACGCATAGAATTTGAAGCACGCACTAGATTTCCTCAATAAGTTAAGCTTATCATGATTAACTGACATTATCTTACCCGGAGGAAGTCAAACCGGTCAATTTGGAATAATAGGGACTTTAAGCAACGACTACGAAAGGGCCGGAAGTATTTTTTCCCGCTACGCGTGAATGCCTCAAGTACCACGACAGTGACAGCGGTCAAAACGTCGCTTTTCAATAAAAAGTCAATTCACATTCCCTTAAACTTTTTCGCGATAATTACAAGTCGCTTATTTTGTCAAATGTAGGCAAACTCATAGACGAAAAAAGTTCGTCTTGGTTTGTTTAAGTCCTCAATAAAACGTGAAATTAGGCATTTTGACGTCGTGGTCGTGCAGTGATAGCCGCAAAGAAATGTTGATGAAAGAATAAGATGGACGTGCAAAGTTGTTGATTTGCTATCTAAACTTATCGTCTGGCCGTACTACGCTTCCTGAATACGTAGAAGATCATCAGGATCATGGCTGGCCGTAGTGTCTTGTACGTTAAGTATTTAGTACGTTGTATTTTAGATGCTTAGAACGCTAGTCTATATTTGAAACAGAATCGCAAGATAAACGCATTTTATCCTTTTTTGGTCATCCTTGGAACTTTCTGAAGGCTCATTTTTCGATTACAAGCCCCAAATTTCGGTGTCAAGCACGACAACCAAGTGAAAATTACAGCCAACTCACCAAGTGGTGTGAAGACAAGCAAGCCCTGAATTTGCCAATGCATCAGCCTTTTTTTAATTTACGAATGTTTTTCTTAACATTTCCCTAGTGCCGTGGGGGGTCACTGCACGGCTTCAACCTCAGGAGAGTTCGCCAACATTTGACAAAGTAAGCGAGTTGGAATAATTACGATAAAGAATAAAAGAACGCAAATACACTTTTAAGCGACGTTATCTTAAACTCCCTGACGTGAGGCATTGACTGGTAGCGAAAAAAAAAATTACGTCCGGTCACCGTTCTTAAAGTCCCTAATATTCCGATTCTGGTCGAATTTTACTTCGTAAAAACTGCCCTTTACTATACCGCCAGGAGGATAACGCGATACCGTTTAAGGTTTTCCTAAGCACTCGCGCGACAGTCTCGACCCTCGCGTATCAGTAATTCCGATATTGGAAGGAAATTTTGATTGGTTCTCCATAAAAACTTCGCTTAAACCGCGCTATACCTCTATACACTTCAGAGTTATATACTTCTGTTTTTAGACAAAGGAAATTTTCCAAAAAAACAAAACACAAAATAACAACAAAAACACAAATTTGCCATCGGCTATATGACATGAGAGATGAAGCGTGACCTGTTGCGTGAAGTGCTGCGTTCCTTTCACGTGTAGAACAGGGGTCCAAATATGGAAAATATGGTATGCGTCAGTTCGTAAAAAGAAGAGGAAAAGCAGGTCCAGTAGTCTCCACCCCGCGGAAACAGACGTATTTCCGGTCGTCGCTTCTCTCCAACCGAAAAGTTCTTTGTTGATGAGTTATAGTTTATTGGTTTTTAGTCAAAAGAAATCGGAAAAAAAGGCAAAGGTATTTCTATGAACATGTATGTTTAGGGCCTGTTTACAAGGAGGTGGGGGACCCCAGATAGGTGAGGTAACCCGCTTAGGGGGGATAAAAAAATAACCCTCCTTTACATGTAATCTTACAACCACGCCATCCCGGGGTGCACTTTCTTAAGATTATTGAATGGTCGCTAAGCACGTAAACAAGAAAAAATGCTGGCAAACCACTAGCCCGCGAACGGCAGACGTTTCTCCTCGCTCATCGTCGCGAAACGTCCCTCAAAGGCGATGAGCGAGGAGAAACGTCTGCCGTTCCCAGGCTAGCAAACCACGTTTTTTGGCGATTAATACTCTTCTACACTCACTTGCTGATCTTGCTTCAACCTTCAGTGCTGTGGCTCTCCAGATGGGCTCTCTAATTCTATTGTTACCTTTAGTAATGCCAAGCCACCGCCAAAATGAATTTTGCGCGAATTTGATGTATCCCGAATCCGACCCCGGCTGGGCGGGTTACCCCACCTTGAAACGTTTACATGGCAAAATTTGATCCCGGCTGAGAGGGTTACCCGGTCTGGCAGACCGGGCTACCCGCCTTGGCGGGTCACCCCACCTATCATGTAAACGTGATCAAATTAAATGAGAGATTATATGGACAGCCGAGTTACCCCACCTAAGCGGGTTACCTCACCTACCTGGGGTCCCCCACCTCCATGTAAATAGGCCCTTAGACGCAAGTTTTAGGAAGATTGTAATTTCTTTTATGCTTAGTGTGTTAAGACTAGGGTCTTTTGTCAGTAGAACTAAATATTGGAATGCCAGCTGTTTTTCTCTCGTCACGCAACGCTCAAAGGGCGGTGAAATAGTCACGAAACGGTCACTTGTGGCCAAAATGAAGAACAACTGGTATTTTTTATGGTGGTTCTATTATGATATTTGAGAGCTTAAACTTAATGGGAAGATACCTGCAATAGTTTGAGACGCTGAACCATTTCTTTAAAACAGAACCTGCTGTAAAATGTGGCCAACGAGCAAAATCAACCTCTGAAGCAAACCTTTGCTTTGTGTCATGGGGTGGGATGGATTATTTCTAGAAAAGGCGTATTACACTTGCCCCAACACAGCAAAAACTTCGGACGGGTAAAAACGTGTTGTCAGAGAGAAAAAGAATTGAAATCATATGCTCCCTCTAGATAGCTATTTGTTTATTTCAGCCGATTGAATAAAAAAACAGAATAAGAAAAGAAACAATCAGCCGAACTTACTGGGTCAAAGGCCGCGTACTTCACATGAACCGATGAGGGAAAAGACAGCCTTCTGTCAGCTGTTTAACTAAAGAGCGAACTTCGTAATTTGGGTCGACCTAAACGGTTCGTAAAATGTGAATTTCGAAAGTTGAAGATCCGGGGCTCACTCGTCACCATTTCGTTACACAAACAGTAAGCTAACTATAGATTTCAGATCACTTAAATTTATGCGTTATTTTAGCCGGTACACCGGGGGAAATAGCCTGAGAAAACAGCCGACATTTTCCCACTGGATTCCCCACGGAATAAACCATTGGTAGTGCCGCGAAATGTGGGCTGTTTTCTTAGGCTACAGGGAAAACGAAATAGAACATCACTTACTTTGCAATGGCTACCAGTCAGAGAGTAAAATGCCCTTGATTGATCCAGAAGAGAGTGCGAAGCGAAGTACCCCTGTCAGTTCATACAAATTAAGTTTTCGTTGTCACAGAGAGACTGTATTTTATAATAACTACATATATAACCGAGTTAAAGGAGAATTCAGATCACACTGAACTTACCGCGTGTATTGTCAAACGTCTATTGAAACAACCACCATGTGGTGTGACAATTATGCTAATGAATCTACAATTGACGGTTGAATGCGTGGCATTTCGTCCCGATGTGCATCAAAAGTTTGAAACAAAAAGCAAAGATAACATCACATTTGAATCTTCAAAGATCACTCAAGGTCAGCTGATGTGTAGCCTCTGCCTGCAATAGCACAGCAGGCACTTGAAGGAAATAGGCCGCCACTTATTTGCATGAAATAACTTGGAACTGGTATGTATTGAAACTGCGGGTTAGGCATTTGTAGTCCGCGAACGGAAGGAACGCGTGACGCACCGCTAAGAACGTCTGCGTGGGAGGCTATGTTATACAGTCAAGGGACGGACCATTTGAAAACTTATCAGTGAAGCGGGGGCGGGGGGGAGGGGAGGGGGGGCGAAGTACAAAAAAAAATGTTCGCGCAAGGGAAATTTAAATGACAAAAAATTCATGCACGCCAATTAACCCTACAAAATATTCATGCTACGGCCTGAAAAATTCATACAAGGAATTTGATAACGAAAAAAAAATTCCTGCGACTCGAAAATTCCCCACCCCTCTCCCACAACTTTTCTAATGGTCCGTCCCTGGAACACCAGTATTGTGTTGCAAGAAAAAAGCCAATCAGGCGTAAATCAGTTTGTGGTTTTGTGGCCAGATTTTTGCTGTGATAGGGGAGGTGCGGCTACATTTGTACATATATACGTAGACAAGTTGAATGTACGCTATGTTGGGGGTAGAAATTAGACCCCGGTTCAAACCAGGCAACCCCCGGGCTTTTGAACTTTTTAAGATACTGCCTGTTCAAATTCCCGTTACATTGGTACCAATTTTGTGGTCAAATGTACTATAGCGCCGGATTTGACTGTCAAACACCCCTCCCAAAGAAGAAAATGCTTTACAGCTTGTACAACAAAAAGAAGCAAGGCTGATTTCAAAGCGAGAATAGATATGTCTGAATTTATAAAAAGGTACAGCTAGGTACCTACAGAAATTTCAAGTGCGTTTTAACAATTTAACCCTTGAGGTGAATAAAAAGCGGTTGAAAGTCGCTAGTTAGGGCTTCAAACGGACAAATAAATCGCTGGCAACACACGAAAAGTTGCTCTTGGCATAAGCGACAGATTTGTAACGAAATGAACAACATTTAAAAGCATAGAAATAATGACCTTTTACTCTCTCAAACTATGAGGCTCCTAGCGAGATGCCCGACTGAAACAGACCTAGAATCCGCCCTTCTTGACCCCACAATCGGTTGTCTAAGGCACAACTACTTTAACTAAACACTCACAAAGCGTTTTTATGCTTCATGATGCTTGTACACAATAGGGCCATTTATACGAGGAAAAATAAGACGCGGCTTACCTAAGACGCGTCTTATTAGATAAGACATGCTCGTGTTAATGGTACAGTTCGCGTCCTATTTAAGACGCGTCTTATTTTTCCTCGTATAAATGGCCCTAATATTCTTATAACACGAGCGCCACGACATACCTGAAATCCGTCTGTCAACAACTTCAGGAAATCACACAATTAACCAAGTTCGCGGCACTGATAAAACTATCCACAACCAACCAGGCACAATGTTTCCACACAGCATATTTAACAGCATATAAACAGCATATTTAACCCTTGTTTTTTTCTACTGCAGTTTGTTAGGGGATTTTTGTACTAAAAAGATGAAAAACAAAACAAAACAAAGCAAAAAAAAACAAAAAACAAACAAAAAATGGTCAAGTACTGAACAAGTCTCAAATGAGACTGTTACTAAAAAATCCTGGAGGTACCTTTTTGCAAATCCAGGCAGATATATATTTTTGTGTCACCAATATTTCGAAAGTAAACTCTGCATTTAGAGTATGGCTTAATTGATGGTGAATTTTCTGGACGTCTCAAAGTAAAAATAATCTTCTTCGTAACCACTAGGGCCGCGCCGGAATCACGCAATGTTTACTGCGTGACTGTCCCCAGCGTAGGAGACAACTATGGGGATGCCTTGCGTGACGACACAGAAACGGCTGCATGCGAGGGAAGGAATGACACTTCCAATTCAAATTCACCCCCCCCCCTTCCCCCCACAACCAGGCAAAGGCCGAATTCTCCACTCCCCGGGGTCAAGTGCTGTCAGCTACCCGAAATTTCAGCAAGAGGCAAGAAAGCAAGCTGGAAGCCTCCTTGTCGGCTTCTGTGTTTACTTCAGTCATGGCATAACAAAGACAACAACAACAGCAACAAACGAACAAGCCTTATTTGCACAACTATTTATAAAGAATTACAGTAAAATTGCAAAACCACCTAAATTTAATTGGTAGTCAGTTAGAATCATTGCTTACTTTTAACCGCCTTATGCAGTGCATGTGAAGGACTATTCATTGTAACTCAGACAAGACAAGAGAATGATTCTCTATTGGTTTGAAAATGCTAATATACAAGAATCATTTATCGCATATGTCTCTCAAGTTGAAAGTACAGCTAGAACAATCACAGCTAATCACGCTAACATTTTTTCACGTTACCGTGAAATGTTCATGGGTAGTCATCAAGTCCAACACTGGCTTATATGTAATCATTACGCGGAAACCTTTTCACAGACCTCGAACGTGACAAAACAGAACCGATTTATCAGCTTTTAACAGGAGCCAGCTCCTGCGTTTAGTGATAATTTCAGTGAATTTCTCAGTTAATTCACTCACTCATTTATTCAATTCGTTGGAATATAAATCTTAATTAAATTAGATAACCGTAATTTTTAATTTACTTACTCTTCAACCTCGTTCCCAGGGTTCTCTCTTACCCGCCCTCTCTCTCGCTCGGTAGGGCGGGTAGGAGAAAATCCTGGGAACGAGGTTGCTTACTCTTATCCTCTACTCGGCGACCTACTCGGCTATTATAACGTACTCTATTCAGACGAAATTTTAGGCTTTTTTTTTTTTTGACTATTAACTAAAGGCTCAAAGAGACTGGGCTACCGCTACGGAAAGACTTCTCAATAGCATCAACTATATGCCATGATCGAAGCACATCATCTTTAGAAATACTTAACATTTCCTTCTTTTTTATCGCATTAATTAAATGCTCCACCTCTAGAACATACGCCTCGGCGTATCTCTGGGGAAACGAATCCTTTAATGGAGGTTCAGAGTACCCGCTCGAGTTAAAATGACGAGAGGAAAAAGCTGACACATTGTCGCTACTAAGCATACCATCTGCACCAAATACTTCAACGCGTTGATCGTAGCCATACACCGCATGGCGCGACAAATCGATCTGGCCAATAGCACCACTTGGAAATTTCATGACCACACCCACGGTATCAACATCATTGAGGGCTCCTATTTCCGAATGAAAGGCGTGTGCCACACAGTACACTGAAAGGGGAGCCTCCCCCATGATCCAGCAGATCACATCAACATCATGAACGCAGCAGTCGTGGAACATCCCTCCTGAAATCTTTAGGAAATCTATTGGAGGCATGGGGGAGTCGCGACTTGTGGTCTTGATTATATGAACTTTACCAATGTCGCCGTTCCTCACTTTGTTGGCCACTGAAGCGATGGTGGGATCGAATCGTCGATTAAAGGCACACAACAATGGAATGTTCCGGCTTTCTGCATCTAGGTAACAACGCTCTGAAAATAAATGACAGAAAAGTTGAGAGGATGGAGGTGAAAAGGTGTAGATCACACCTTTGGATACGGGGGGGAGGGGTGGGGGTGAACTCCCTATAATGGCTTAAGAGGGGACCTAAGGGGGTACTTTTTTTTATACTTCAACTATAGAGTGTTTTCACTCACGTGGCCAGCATCTATGCAAATTTATTGGAACAAAAGAAAGCGTTTGCATAAGAAAAGAGTTCAACTCCCAGAGGACTGGTTTGGGACACCAACATGGCCGCCGTTTCATTGTTTTGGGACACCAATATGGCCGCCGTGACGTCATGTGAAAACACTCTATATGAAAGGGCAGGGATTTCACAAGTTGTAGTACAGTGTATAGAAAGCGTGGGTAAATCTGTCATTTCGGTCTGCTAAAAGGCACTCAGGCTAGCAGATGCATTTTATGACTTTGAAAAAGTCCAGAAAACGCTCTGGTTTTACGATTTATTCATACTTGAAAGACAGTGAATTTTCAGCCCCTGAGCACTTAAAGGGACAGTGTCCCGATTATGCGCACGCGCGAGCGTCATCTGTTTTTTCTTCAAAAGACAATAGAACTGTCATATTGACTCGACAAGATTTCCTTCCGGACCGCACCGCCGACAGAGATTTGTTGTTTATATTCTCAAGTAATATTTTAGACTTTCAAAGAAGTCTTCCTTCTTATATAAAAATTTGGCTCGCGGTTCGAAGACTTATCGCGATTTTATCGCTAGCTGACCCGAAAATCTCGTTCCGCTCGCTTTAAAATTTGAAACTCGCGTCAGAGGTCAGTTGTTCCAAGTCTAGTAATATCTGCCTGATTTTCTCGCGTTCTAGCCTCAAACGTTTGAAAGACATAAATAAAAATGCAATCTCAACGCTATGAATCATCAGAGAGGTTAGTCAAAAATTATATTATGATTTCATGGCACTAGTTTTTCTAAACATGTAGCGCCTGTTTGTTTGATTTTGTCGGCCGTTAGGGAGATTCATTTAAAAAAGTTTACTAACGCGTCGTTGCAAAACATTCTGCTTTACGAAGCTCCCCTCCACAAGATCTCCTCAGTCACATCAATGTCTCAATGGTTTCTTTCTTACAGTCTTTATTGTTGCCGTTTCATTTCTGCGTATTCCTTTCACAATTATCCGAGCTTGTATGGAAGCTAGCAGAAGAAATAAGCCTTCAATCGGCATCAAAGTGCTTCCAATCTTTTGGTCCTCCGGCCAACAGCAAAAAAGTAACGCCAAAAAATCCAGATTTTGCCCAAATCGAAACTTAACAGGAACAATATATCATTGATCTGTAATCCTGAGAAGTTTTAGTGTCGTATTGAACCCGGTCAAGCGCGATGCAAACGGATTTTTCAAGGTTCTCTTACTCTCCTCGCATCTTTTGATTTCGCGATATCCTGTCCAAAAATCAAAGTTTGGTGCATGCGCAGTAACGGGATACTGTTCTTTTAAAGAGATCCAAAGTTCGTAAAGTTATCTGAATATGGCAAATGTTTGTCAATAGTAGGTAACGGACGACAGGGGTACCCGTTTTCTGTCAAAAATAGTCCATAAAAGCGTGAGGGGTTGAACCTCTCAGAGCGGAGTCTCGCCCTTTATAAAACTTTGTTGAGTACCCCCGCGGTCTGATACCAAACGAAAATACAAACCTATGGCTTCCATGGTAGTAGCAACTGGTTTCTCACAAAGGACAGCTTTTCCCGCCTTCAAGGAGCTGACAACGAGGTCTTCGTGAAGATGGGTTGGAGTGGTAATTACAGCGGCGGTAACACTTGGATCATTTAACACAGTCTCCACCTCGGATGGAGGAACAACTTTAGTGTCCAACAGATTCGATTCCACGAATTCCTTGGCTTTGTTTTCGTCAATATCCACAATGTACTTCAACCTCGCTTGCGGGTTTCTTATTATATTATTAGCATGGATCATGCCCGCGCGTCCAAGTCCGAACAATGCAAAGCCGATATGTACTTTCCCGTTCATGGCAACTGGAAAGGAAAAAGCACTTTGTTAATGATTATTAATAATAACAATAAATAAAGTAATAGTTGAAACATTCGAACTGTGGCTGACGGAGCAAGGGGTAGGGTGGTGTAGATGGAAGCGTCCGTCAAGCCATCCGTCTCACTAACTTAGCTATACCACTGGTTAAAAAACGGTTCTTTCAGCGAGTTTTGACACGAACCGTGGTTTGCTTAAAGGAAAATAAAAGACACTGTAGAAACCAGGCGACGCTTCTCTAGCATAAGGATTACTAGAGCCACTTTCAATTTGATAATTTAGTGGGGAATAATCCAGTTACAGCCAACGAAGAAAGTTACGAGCGGATCTAGATCAAGAGCGCCGATGACTTCTGCCGTTCTTGATTATCAGAGATATATTTATTGGACGAATTTACAATGACAACTCAGATTGGACTGCCTGGTGAATTGTGCAATATGGCGGAGTGTTACATTGAACTGAATGCAGGAACCCTTAACTCAGGTGGAGATGAGACAGGGTAAGTAAGACCCAATAGTGGTAAACTTTTGGACAAAGAATTCAATGACGACGAAAATTATTCTCTGGCACTATCGATAAGTGGTAGAAGTTCACCATCAAGGTGAATGATAAGCAGATTCTCGCTAGCAGGATCCAAAGCTGAAAGATATATAGCAAGCCGAGAATTTTCTTGTCGTTTATAACTCAAACTTCAAAGCGAAGTATCAACCTGAACGAAAGAACGGCGCGCATATTGTGCTCAGTGGCTCAATAGCACCTTTCACTATTTGTTTTCAAGCGCTCGATAATGCAGCAGTGGAATCCTCTTCACTTGTCTCCTGCAACTTAACACGAAGATCTGCAAATTGGTTAGCAGTGCATTTTCTGTACCATTGTGGACCCATTTTGGATTGTCGGAGTCATCGTATTCGTTTGCTGCAGTATCAGCCTCGTCGAAACAAAAGCAAGACGCGTAGGTTACAATGATCCAGTTGGGTGATGTGAAAATTCAGATTAACAAGCGAGTACACACTCTTGGTAAGTGTTGCGGAATATGACGATGATAATGATGATGATGACGATTACACTTACAAGTGTTGCGTGAGGCGGAACGTGACCGAGCTGACGTGAAGCGGTATAGCGTTACGAAAGCTGAGAAGATCAAAATTGGCTTCATCGTGACGTTATCGTTTGCACAGTATTTACAAGGAGGCAAGCATGACCGAAAGATAAGAGCGTTTGTTATAACTAAAGGATTTTGGCACTAGAGGGCTGAATATACAAATATTAACCAAACGCTCACGTCAGTGAAATCAGTACGTAGACCTTTGCCAGGTTCAGGACATCATGGAAACGGAAACAAGACTCAATTTTCCTCATAAACGTAGAGGTGTACGGGTTAGATGGCCGCTTAAGGTACGATAAAACGGGCAACAAAAACGTGCAACTTGTTTTGCAACATTGCTGCAAAACGAATGGGCCATTTTAAAGATATGGATGGAAAGAAGGTTGGAGTTGACCTTGTTTTGAAACAAATCTTTCTGCTTTATTATGTAAATCAAGTTATTCTTATGCTAACTAATATTTTTCAAGGACAATTTCCATAAGAAGGAGAGGAGGTTTGTTTCAAAACAAGGTCAACCTCAGCTTCACATTCACTCGAAGGCTAGGGTACTAAGTCCACAATTGTAAAATGGTCTATTGAATAGCGATGTTAAGTGTTTTACCACATCACTCAGAAATCAGGTTGTGAAAAGGTTTTAACATTGGAGGTTAAATGCACAACTATTCAACTTGTTTTGCAGCAATGTTGCTAAACAAGTTGCACGTTTTTGTTGCCTGTTTGACCGTAGCTTTTTGGGAGCTTGCCCAGCAACATATAAATATTGACAGCACTTGCCTCCCACCAGTGTAGCCCGGGTTCAAATCCCGGCATCGATGTATGTATGTGGGTGGATTTGTTGTTTTTAATAGTTTTCACCTTTTGCTCTGAGAGGTTTTTTCTCTGGCTACCCTGGTTTTCCCCTCCCCTCAAAAACCAACCTTTCCAAATTCCAATTCGATTGAGAATGCATGTACTGCTTTAAACTAGTTCTCAAGAAATCTTAAGTGCTTCCTGAATTTATCATTTTCTTTTTTTAGAAAAATTGCAGAAAAAAAAACCGGGGGGGTGGGGGGTAGGGATAGGTTATGTTCCAGTCTCAAATAAGGGGTATGGTTTTTATGAGGGTTTCACTCCTAATCGGGTATCATTTTTGCCATTGTTGGCATTGTGCTCACAGTTGATCCTTAGATAGGGTGCCTAAATAATTTTATCCGCTAAAATTCAAGCTCATAAATGCCCTGCCATGCCAGACAGAAATCATTGTGAAGGTGGTGTAAGTAGAGCGATGCACTGATGAGAGGGTCTGTTAAGACGGCTTCTGCTGTACTTACAGAAAGTACTTATTTATATCACTTTTTCCTTCCAGAAAGATTATCATGTCGTGGACGTCAAGACTGGCCTACAACTAAATAAATACAGTGATGACAAAGAATTATCTACACATCAAGACTGATACATTATGTAAGATATTTAGGATCACCTTAATGGCATCACAACATCACATAGCCACACTCCTTGATATGGGGATTAATTTGTAGACTTCATTTGGGGTTTGTAGCTGTACAGGAGATCCATATCAGTTGAAGCAGGATTTGTATGAAGTTTGTCTTAATACTTACGTTCTAACATTCAAGAACAAAATCCAGAATTTTGGTTGCCTGACAATACTAACTGGGCATTCCTGACTGTTAAATATCATTAACAGGACATTTGAACACATGAATGTGAGAACATTTCTAATCTGACTTTCAAAATCTCTAACAAAACAGGACAGTTATAATTGATGACTAATGATTGGTAATACTGCATTTCATGTTGAAGACTTGGTAGCACAGTCTGATTGTTGTACTTTGATCATACAAAATGTCTACATCACAGTATAAACAAAATAGTATCCAACCAAAAATACATACTTTAAGAAAGTGTCTTTTATATATACTAAAAGTATGCACTAGATTTTGTATCATGGTATTCATAAGGCTGCCAAGAATGTATACTTTACATAGACATCATGGCTTTGATGTACATAGCAAACCAGTGCACTAAGCTTCACCATTCTTGTCGCAATGGCAAGTTGGCAAAAATTTTTGGCAACTGAAATTGCAATGAAGTTCAGCAGTTATGGGCCAAACCTTAGTATTGGTGAGTATTAATAGTCTTTCTAAAGGTAAAGTGAGATCATGATCTGCATAAATTATGCTTCACTTTCTAAATATAATTCACCTCTGATCTCACCATGGCGGTCTGGGAATTAATTGTTTTAAGGCAACAAACATTTGTCTAGTGATCATTTTATAATGTTGCCAAAAGGCAACACTGAACAATATTGATTTTAGAGCACTACAAAGTACACATCTCTACCTTGATACATACAATATGTAATACATCATGGCTACATCATGCTCCAGACATAGACACAACCGTTATAATAAGTAAAGGTAAATTGTGCATGATATACATTTGATACATACTAAACCTTTACATGTGAACATTGCAGTACAGAAGAGCCTCTGCCTGGTGTAAATGTGTACTTAAAGTTATATCATTTTTACTCTGACTAATTTGGATATTAAGGTCCCCCAAACTAGTTTCCAAACGGTTAGAAAACAATTTCTCTGGCTGTGTTTGACCCAACAAAGATACAGCATTAAGTGTATAATAATCTATTAAAAATGATGCTTAGCATTGAGCAAGAGAAGAGCATTCTTACACAAATAGGAAAATGTTTTGCATTTTGTTGTCATCCTATGACTTTATTTCAGCCTCAATTTAATAGCTAGTATTACAGAATCACTCTGACTTATCTCCTTATATAATCTCCTTAATTTAATAGCTAGTATTACAGATTTACTCTCACTAATCTCCTTTCCCTTTTTCTTCCTTTTGTTTTCTTCCCTAGGTATAAAAAGCAAAGTTGTTGCTTCTGCTGCTCTTCTTGGTACTTGTTAGTTTCATAGTCTAATAAAACCGCTGCTTTCATTAAAATAATAATTACTTGAAAAAGTGCAGTTCTAATATGGAGAGGCACATATTAGAAGAAACCTTTTTAACTGCTATTTATGTTGGAAAGATCATAAGCTTAAGAAACGAGAATGCTCAAAAAAGAAGAAATGCAGTTATTTCCAAAACCTTGACAACTTAGTTATTTTTTTGTGTAGAACCATTCAGGGAGGACGACAGTCATTTAAGTGGAACAGCCTCAGTCTTCTTCACGCCAATCAATTCTAACCAGAAAATAGATTAGTTTGTGCATTAACGAGAACCCTGGCAGCTGTAACTTAAAAGTTACCTCAGTGAGCCAAAATAGCTGAAGAGAAAAGCTGGGTGCAAGGAAGCAAATGTTGAAAAAACAATATTGGCAAAACAATTACAGATGAAGCCAACAGCAGCTTATATAGGAGTTTGTATAACACAACTTAGATTCTTGGAAAGATAATTATCAGCTGTAGGTTTGTGTTGCAAACAATAATATTGTTTTATAAATTTACTGTTCCACATATGTAGGAATAAAAAAAATACCCTGCTCTTGCAGATAAAATAAATTCTTTTTTTTCATTGGTTGTTCAGCAAGCCTGTGGCTGTTTTTTCACATCCTGTAATAGTATTTGCTAATTACAGTTGTTACGAGCAGAGGCCAGATTTTTATTTGGCAATATTCACAATAATCAGGATAGACTTGAATCATTCAGGTATAAAAATAATATTCAAATTATCACTGTCAATCTATCTAAATGCAAACATGAAATGATAAAAAATTATGTGTCAAAGGCAATTCATAAAACTATGACTTATTTTAAAACCATGAATATACTCCTTATATACTATTATTTTAGACGTGTTTTTAATCTTGTCACTTTTTACTGGCATCATGGTGACATTGAAGCACTGTGTAAAACTTTCTTTTTACTAATTTTTATAAGTCTTATGTGTAAAACAAAATTTAATTCGATTTGTAGATATGTTTTGACCATCAAAATATTTTTAATTATGTACTGGCGTTTTTTTAATTACAAATGTATTTATTTTGGACATAAAAGTTTAGGCAAACCTATCTCAGGAGCAACAGCAGAAGTGACAATTTTAAGCTCAATTTATTTCATTTTTATCATTACTGTATTTTTAAAAGGTATGCTGAGTTGAGTAAATCATCATCTTTTCTTGTCTTGAAGAGTTGGTAAAGTGTAATCTTTTTAATATTTAGTTGCAAAGGAGGAACAGCTTGTCCTCATCAAAACGTTATAATTTCTGTTAAGTTAATTACCATTCAAAAAGAAACTAGAAAATAATGTTATTGTTAATTATTAACAACAATAGTCAATCAATTGCCTCAGGCAAGTTGCCTGGACTAGTTCCACACTTTGTCCCCAAACATCTTGATCTTTCAAAGCTGAGTTTAGCTCATCTATGCATCCCAACATCTTGAGTAAGTTGATGGCACAACATACCATCTCACACAATCCAGGCGTGGTGAATACAAGTGATGAAGGAATAGAAGTTGGTCTTATCTTTTGGTGTCTGCGATCAGCGATCAGCCTCATCCGTGGATCACATGCTGGTTAAATCATAAATGGCAAGAAATCGACGTCTACTGCTTTCTCAGGCTCATACCGGGTAACTCCGACCGATTGTTGAAATAAACTTACCAAAATATTCCTCAAAGAATCCATGGTTGAAACCGGTAAAGCAAGAATCAGACTAATAAAATCGAAAAAAGAAAACTTGTTTAACTTGTTTAAGCATATTACTCAAAATCAAATGTTCACACTTGCATGATCCTTTAAACACGAAGATTCCTTGTAACTGAGCTCTGGTGGCCGAAAAAACTGTTGTAAAGACCCATGAAATTTCCAAGTATCAAAGAAATTTCAAAGCTGTAGAATAACATAATTATATTCTTTATTAAAGAGTACCTTGAATCCTCTATTAAGCTTCCCCTCTCAAATAACCCCCCCTCTCCAAAAAGCCCCCTCCCCGTTTCTCAGAGGAAGAAAGTTATTAAGCTCTGCCTTCCCCTCCCTCCTTATTTTTTCACAACCAAAGTTTATAAATGATAGACAGTGTTAATTTTGTTAATCATGGCTGTAACACTCAGTTGGCTTCAATGTTGTGGACTAAACCTTAATAATTTCTTCTGGAGCTGGAAGTTTGGAATGGCTTGCTTGCTTCAGCTTGTCACTTTTAGTTCTATTTCTTTTGATATTATCAAAAATGTTCTGGATGTTTGTTTGTTGCCTGGTTCGGGACAGGAAGTGAGTGCAAACTGTAACTCTGGCCTGGTTCTTTCTCTGTTTTTGCTACTGGTAATGCATTTCACTAAATTAAATACCCCCCCCCCCCCCTTCTTAAAATGAGCTCTCCCTCTCTATTAAGCCCTTCTCTCCCATAACGCTTAATAGAGGATTTAGTTTACGGTACTTGCTATCTGCTTACTTAAACTCTTTCGAACGATTTCTAGCTATTTCCCGTTCTTGATTGTGATACTATCATTCAGGTTTGTAAATATTATTTCTCAGTAGTAATAAATAGTTTTACTAACGACCCGATTAGATAAACTAGAGCTCTGGTGTTGCTTAATTGCTACCGATGAAAATGCTTAAGAACTTGACCTCCTTACAAAACTGCATATAACGGCTGTCAAATCTTGGTATGGCGAGTTTGTTTGCATATTTAGAAGCACGTATTATTCTTTTTTATTCCCAATTTTACCTTATCTTCAAAACCATCAGGCGTTCGATCGTCGTTCGGCGTTTTCCAAATACCTCTGAAATTTTCTGACGGCGTGGCAAAGGAAACCTTGCAACAAGGAATATATAAAATACCGTAGAACGTATTTAACTTACTTTGTGCAGGCTGATTGACAGAAGAAAGCGCCCTCAAACGTCGCAAGTACTATCGAACTAAGAACTTGTTCGTTACCAATTATCCTGTCGGTGTAACTGCTTAATTTTTCGTCGTTTTGGAAAGAGTGTATTCCTTGTTCTTTAAACAGTTTGAAACGAGCTAGGATCTGTACTGAAAATTCAGGTCCGTCACATGACGCAAGTAAAGGAAACGAACAATAAATATACGCTTGTTCGTCGTAGAACCGGTTGATACCGGATTTACCTGCGATGAAGCTGATTTTTTTTTGTCGCGATATGGTGTGATCGCAGGCTAAAACCTGATAAACCAGAACAACTTTTTACCCCCTTCATGATCAATATTCCAAACTGAAAATAAAACAGTCAACGAGTCGAAACAAGGAAGTACAGTATTTTGTAATTGACGGCGCTTCGCTTTCGATTTTTAATACTTTTAAAGGGGACCCAAGTTCTATAGAAAAACATCAGCAACTGCGAACCAAATAATTTATAAGCGAGAAAATTTCTGACGCAAGACACACGATAAAGAACGAACGAAATATAGTGGAAATTCTTCAATATGAAAATATCCACGATTAAGCACGTGCGGGTATTGAGGGGCCGTTCGGTATATTTCTGGTTTGTAACCAATTTTATACGGTATAGAGGGGCGGCATTCCTTAAAAGATTTCTGGTTTTTAACCAATTTACGGTGGATTCGATTCAAGAGAGCATAAACGGTGATGAGATGAGCTTTGCCATTATTTCTTCTCACATATAAAAGCCTGGCAACGAAGGTTTTTTGCACAACATGGCATGCCGGAGTTTGAACATTACGTTGTAACAATTCGGAACAATATCTTCGCAACTCTATTAGGCTGAAAATCATTATTTGTAACTCGTATCGTGTAAATCACATTTTGCATGTTAAATTCGTTATTTTGTCACGTATTTTGAAAATTTGTTTATATTAAATTATTGTTCTCTGCAGAGCAAAACCCAGAAGTATTAAACGAAAGCCGTTTGATTCACCTGTTCGTACGGGAACAGAACGCTCAAACATTGAATAAAAGTAGCTAACCTCGCTTAACTGTTATGTTCCGTTGCTGGCTGTGTGATTTTCGTAACCAATCCAGTCCCTGACACAAGATCGCAGCCGGCGGAAGTACAGTTTTCTAGCGGCCATCTTGGTCTTATTTTGGGGGGCGTTAGGTAGGCGTATATCAATGACGACGTAAATATCCCCACCCCTGCGCGCTTGGTTGATTTTATACTCCTCCCCAGTTTACACTCGGTATAAAGACCCCCGAGCATTTCCGCTTTCACAAGTGATGTTATAAAATTCTCAACTGAAAGTTTCAAAGAATCAAACCCTCTTCTGCTTCTGGCCACCTTAAGGTGTTTTGCAAATGCCCATTTTATGTTTTGACGCATTGCGCCACAGACGAAACTAAACTCTTGATTTAATATGGGATTACATTACGTCTACGACACAGGGTACCCAGTGACCTAGAGAAACCATCCACCGAGGGATGGAACGTGACCTACCTTGCATCGGCTGCTTCAGGTTGAAGAGTGATATGAAGAATTGAAGCACGTTCTAATGTCGCAAGATTCTGTCTGCATTTCGGTATATGACGCAGATGGGACAAATATGAATAGGTGAATAACAGCACTTGTTCAACCTACGTAGTATAGACCAGATTAACCTGCTATTAAACGTTTTTTTCTTATGTCAGGGGCGGATCCAGGTATTTTTCTCAGCGGGGGATGGGGGTGCTTAGTTGTCGCCATAGGGGAGGTGTTACTACAGGAACCCATTCATCCACACAATCTGTTTATGTATTAAAAAACTGTAAGTATTGAAAACTTAGGCCCGGTTCAGACGCCGAACTTTTCATGAGCCCAGCCTTATACATTGATTTTGAATTAAGCCAGATGAAAAGTTCGGCGCCTGAATCAATTAGGAACGACGGTCTGTTTCAATTTGGAACGGCTCAGTCATGAGAACCAAGGAGCTTAAAGACGAAGACCTCGAAATTATGCTGACCCTTCAACTCCGAAAGACGCATTTTATGTGGGGGACTCTCGCCCTCCTTCGTCAAATACGTACTCCTGTTGATGAACGAATTGAAAAGAGTATTGAATCCGCATACTTGAGAAACAAAGAAATTCATATCATAGGGGACTTCAACATCGATTGTTTAAAGACAGCAGCATGCATGTAAAATGCATCAGTCAATTCCACTGAGCTGCGCCCAGTCCCCTCCCCCCTGCCCACGGGCTACCGTGGGGCATATGCCCGACTCCTCCGTCACGGGGTGGGGCATTTGCAAAATTTGCGCTGCCTGTGGGCCGGGCATTAGTAAGTAAGTAATAACTTTATTTAACCACGGAATCCTTATCACTAAAAAGTGGTCTTCTAAAGAGCCGTGCACATTAAACTAAGACTCAAAAATAACAAACATTATTGAAAAAGTCCTAATAATAAATGCTTACTAAGAAAATCTTAATGTACAATAGCGGAAAAAAAAAAACAATTTAAAGTAGTGGCCTGCTTAGCCTCAGCTAACAGGCTGTTCCATGTTACTGCGCCCCTATAACGAAAACTTTTCTTTAGGGCCTCAGTGTTCGGTCGCGGAATAAACAGGTTATGTTGCGCACCTCGAAGATTATGCTTGTGAATGGTATTAATGCTGGCGAATTTATTAGACAGGTATTCGGGTACAAGGTTATTTACAGTTTTAAACATTAAAGATTTCAGTTGCTTAGCACGTCTGTCAGCGAGGCTATCCCATTTAAGGGCATGAAGAATCGGGGCAGAGCTGGCATCCCAGCTAGACCCTGTAATTATGCGTGCAGCCCTGTTTTGAAGCTTCTCTAGTTTTTGGCTGAGACCTAGAGACAACCCTGGGGCTATTCCCGAGCTTTTGGCATGCACTACTAGCAGTTTCCTATCTGAATGTAACTACACCGAGGATATTACTGAAAAAAAAAGGCAGATTAGCTCATCTGTCAAGGACAGGGGATTGTAAAGGCAAGTATGCATGCATTTCTTCACTGCTTATCAAGCCAGAAATACATAGCGAAACTCGGGATCGGAGCTATCGACGTAAATCAACGTTTTTCAGTTAGCGAATCAAATTTCTGTTGATATTATTTGAAGAACATCCTTTCATATTTATAACCTGTTCCTGACATATAACTTTACAGCGCTCTATTAATTTTAATGTCAATAATTTTATATCCATACTAAAACCATGAACTGGTGCATGTCGTCGCGGCGTGAATTAGAATCCTAGCGCCAGTTACAAAGGAAGATGTTACTTGAAACAAAAAATTGCACATTAAAATGTTTAAAACGGCACTATTCGACTGTGCAATCAATGAAAAAAGTTTCAGTGTTGACGGAGGACCGGGCATTTGCCCTCTTTTTTCGTCCCCACCCCGGGGGATTTGACAGCTCAAGAGTCCCCACCCCCGGGGATTTGCCAGCCAAGGCAAAAAAATGCTAATGACCGGGGATCAGCCCGGGGGGTGATGGGCGCAGCCGGAAATGGCTGATGCATAATCACCACCCGCTCTCCAAAACACTCAAGTCTATGCAACTCGTACAGCTCGCAGAAACAATGACCAGACCCCAGGGGGGGGGGGGGGGGGTACTTTACTTTTCTGGGTGGGGATGTGCTGCTGGGACCCTGGAACCCTTAACCTATACCAGAGCTAGTTCAGCTGAATTTTGCTAGCCTATACTAGAGTAAACTCCCCAAATCCTCCTATCATAGAGTAACTATTTTCCAGAAACCACTGAGGTCGCTAGCATAGTCTAGCCAAAACAAAACCTTATACCATAATCCCTAGTCTAGATAAAATCTTCAACCAACTGGTCAGTTTCCTGAAATTATACGCTATTCTAGACCCAAACACTCTGATTTATGTACCCTATCCTAGAGTAAACTGCTTGAAAACCATACCCTTCACAGCGGCTCATATATGGCAGTACCGCCCCCCCCCCCGGGACCAGACCAGCTAGTGGTGCCTGCCTGGACCACGATTATAGCTTACACCGTTGGGAAGTTTTTCCTATATCGTTGCCAGTTGGTTTAGCAGATCACCTCCCGATATTTATCTGCCGTTAATATACCAAGAAACCTAGGAAATCGGATTACATCAAGATAAGATACGCAGACATCAAGAACGTGCCTAATGAGATCATGGATTCACTTAATGCTATCCCGTGGGAGACTTTCTTTGCTTAGTGACGACATTAACACAAATTGTCTCCGCTTTCGAAACAAAGATAAATGCAGTTCTGGATCAACACCTTCGTTCCAAAGGAAAACGAGTCAAACGACAAAACCAGACTCCCTGGATGAAAACAAATATAAAACTGAACAGCCATCAAAGAACGTTCGGACAAACTTATAACGACTGTTCGTTTCCTCCTAAATTCACTTATAACGACTGTTCGTTTCCTAAAAAAATTCATAGAAAACACTTTTTAGGCTACCCAGAGTACTTTTAGATATCTACAAGTGCATTCTAAGCGGCGCTATAAAATTTGTATCTGTTCGGTCATTCTAGGGCAACCTGAGTCTTTTCGAAATTACAAATGCTTCATAATATTATTCTTCCGAAAGTTTTAGATCAAAGTTTTACAAAATTAATAATTTTTTTGATTCCTCTCTCCATCGCATTTTCGAATCCGAAAATTTTAGGTTTTCTTTTTCTACGAAAAATAGCCTAAACTAGAGAATGAATTGCGAATAATTAAACTTTAGAAAATCATAGGGAATTTAGATAAGGTTTGAAAATATTGCATGAATGGAACGGTCATCTAGAAATTTTTAGCCGTGCTCAAGTAATAGAAAATCCAAGGCAATATTTGCTTCTCCGAACAGATATTTTGTAGAATAAGTCGTTGAGTGTCCCTGCAAAAAATTGCCAGGAAGTCTAATCTTCAAAAAGAAATATTACTTTTCTCAAACTCATTAAGAATTCACGACGTTATAAGCCAACCAGAGCGCCTCATTCGGGTCAGGTGAATGACTTTGAAATTCAATGAAACACCAGTTGAAAATCATTATATAGTGTTTCTTCGCGTTTTCATCACTAGTGATAAAATTGTTCTTGATCTGCATAATCATAGATTACTCAAACACAGCTTAACATAAATCATTGATTTTTAATATTAACCAATGGCCAGGAAAGACATTTCAAATTACAAACTGACTGGCTCTTTTTCTTTTTGTTTCACTGAAACCAACGCCAACTCGAGTTCCATCCTTCATTTCTGCGTCCAATATTCGTCTAAAGATAGCAAATCTAAAGAGGAAAAGAGAAAAGTTCGATGCAATTTCCTTAAGTTTTAAAACTTCAAACGGCTCCCCTCTCCAATAACGCCAGTTCACGCATCTTTTGTCTGAAGAGTCAGAAAAGAGATTGAACTCGAAGGCTGGGTTCTTTTCCACCAAGAATCGGCGAATGCTGCAGACAATCTGGTACAACGTTTTCGGAGGGTATGGATCTTTGGAACACTTTGCCACCTCTTGAACAAATTTGGATAACCAATAGTTGAGCGTCAATGCGTCCATGTTGGCCGAGTAAGCGGCTGAACTTTGTCCAATCCATACTCTTTAAAAACTCCATCAATCCTCAAAAATGCCTACTGCCCCGCACTTATTTTTATGTCTGGTAGACTATGGTACTGCTCTCTCTACGCCAGAGTTCTTCTTCCTCGATTGTTCACGGAAAGCGAAACCTTCCTCCGGCCATGACAAAAACAATATGTAAATCACTTCAAGTCAGCTGTCAAGTTCATAACGCTTTTGGAATACAAATTTGGCGGTGCGACGCGAAACCCACTATTGGATAATTTATAAAAACAAAAGCTCACAAATATAATGAATGCCGACTGAATACAACAAATCACACATACAAGCCATTTTAAAGAAAAATGGGAAAAAGACAACACTGCATAATTTTGTATTGTTTCTTCAAAAACTCGTGCTTCGGGTTTCATAAGGTTTCCAAACGCTCGAAAACAATAAAACCACTGGGCCGCAAATGTTTTCTCGCGTTTGGAAACCTGATGAAACCCTGGCACCCTGGCCTGGCACTCGTTTCTGAAATAGTACTTCTGAATCAATCGACAACAACAAGGAAAACCGAAAGCAAGGAAGGTACAGTGAAGGTATCTGGAGCCGCCTCTCAAAACATTAAACGGGACGCAAAAGCAGGCGAATAAAATGGCTGAACTGGAAACGGAATCGAAAATGGAGTTATCACCGATCCTGTACAAATCGCTGAAACTCTCAACGACATGTTTGTTAACGTTGCATCTCGCCTGAACATAAATAACACTGAACTTGGTAGATTTAGCTAGATTTGGTACTCCTCCCCAGTTTACACTCGCTATCTTTCAAGATGCCCGAGCATTTCCGCCTTGACAAGTGATGTTATGAAATTCTCAACTTAAAGTTTTATATATTTAAACCCCTTCGGCTTCTGTTCACATTAAGGCGTTTTGCACATTGCCCACTGATGCATTTCGCCACAGACGAAACAATGAAACTCTGGTCAACTCCGGGAGTAGATTACGTCTACGAGGAAAACCATGCATCAAAAGATGGAACGTGACTTACCTTGCATCGGCTGGTTCAGATTGAAAAGTGAAATGAGGAATTGAAGCGCGTTCCAATGTCGCAAGATTTTGTCCGCATTTCGGTAAGTGACGGATATGTCATAAATAATATGAGTAGGCGAATAACAGCCATTTGTTTAACCTAGACCGGATTAACCTGTTATTGGACGTCAGGGGCGGATCCAGGTATTTTTCTCAGCAGGGGGTGGGGGTGCTTAGTTGTCGCCATAGGGGAGAGGAGGTGTTACCACAAGAACCTACTCACCACACAATCTGTTTATGTATAAAAAAACCCGTAAGTATAGTCGACTCCCGATAATTCGAACCTTTAATGGAAATAGAAAAAGTTTGGGTTATCGGGAGTTCGAGTTATCGAGGATAAAATTATATGGAAAATGAAAATTACTTCCAGTTACCGGGAGTCCACTGTACTGGACTTCCCAGTTTTACCGTTTGCTCGATCTGTAACGAGACATCTCGCCAATAATGTGTAGGGATCGATGTTAAAAATATAACTTATCACCTAATACCAAGTAGAAAAACAGTAAACTGATGCTTACGGCAAGAAGACAATTCAAATGGTAAAGTGCATTTGCCCGATATTTCGGTTTGCAACAAAAAAACATCATCATGACAGCATCAACTCCGGCTATCCTTATACAGATTTTCTTGGTATAGAAATATGAATAGTATATATGCTTTGTCGTTCAAAAGGGATATTCAATTTTGTATTCTCCTTGAGAATGCGGATGGATCAAGGATAGTTATCCGCCGGGGAGTCAAAGAAATAATTAGCCTGGTGTCAATGAACGAATTTTGAATGTGTTTGCTATATTATACTTACGCAAGTGGGCAAGGTTTATTCAGAGATACTTGCTTGAATTTGGTTGAGAGATTTCGTAAACGAACGTGCCGGGTGAGAAGTGATTTTAATAATACGATTCGCCATCCTTTGTTAGTACTATCTTTTGTTAATACTAATTGGTTGCAGTGGTTAAACAAAGGGATACATTCCGTAAGCCTTCATTGACTTTTACTCGACCAAACAAAATCTTTTCCAGAAAATAAAGTTTCGCCTGGAGGACACTGTTTTTACTAATATACTACGTTTTCAAGATCTTACTTTATTTCAGCTGGCTTTCGTTTTAGTGACAAAAACCCCGTCCATCGAAATCTCCTGAACAAATCATTTAGTTATACTTCATTAAGCATAATCGACAATGACTGCCTTTTTTTTTTAGGCTGGTTGTCAAGCAAACACTTTTTGTTGGATAATCCATGTCATTATTTGCGCTAATTAGTTCCTTCCGCAAACTCCCAAAAGACTTTAGGGTCAATGTATTGAATTGGGACCGAATGGGTCAGTGACCACTCCAGAAATACCATAACATACCATAATGCTTATTAATGTCAAGGACAAAGACAAACCGGAGGACAGACAGGGAGCAGTATACAAGATAAAGGCTGCGATTGCCAGGCTTCTTACATTGGTGAAACCGGTAGAAACCTAAGCACGCGACTGACCGAACACAAACGCGCGACGAGGAATGGTGACGTCAACAATCACATTGCTGAGCACCATTTAAAGACGAAACATCAAATTGACTGGGACTCTGCGACATGTATAACGTATTCTACAGACTACTATCAACGTCTTACTTTAGAAAGCTGGTTTACTAACTTAGAACAAACGCCACTGAATCGTAGCCAACAGGTACCAGCGCCGTACAAACGACTTATTGACGAGATCAAGCGAAACTAACTACGAGAGAACAACTGGAGAACTGACAATTTGACTATCAATAGACGACTATTTAACTGTGACAATACACGGATCGAAACGCACCAATCACTGATTACGAGTCTTCATAGCCAATAACATCACGGCTTAACTGACAGACGACCAATAACATCGCGACATAATTGACCAATCAGATCAATAACCAGAGTATAATACTATCAACTGACGTGATACAACTCACTTTGACTCTGAAGATGACTACCGCACAGGTTGTCGAAACGTCAGTCACTGTCAACAACAACAGTCCTATTCAGGACTACGTTCACCCGGACGATCAAACTCAACCTTTTGAAATGACTCCTGGGTTCAAACCTTTCACAATAATGCTTATTGTTTGTCACCCCAAAATTTTGCATAAGCATTGTTTTCAGTTTATCTTGGGGCCATTTTAACTCTCAAGAGAAACTGAAGACAATGCTTATGCAAAATTTTTGTGTTACAAGCAAAGCGTATTATGGTATGTTATGGCATTTTCTGGGTTTTCAATTGTTAAACTATTCCTACAAGACTTTGAAACGACAACTTATTGTAATGTAATGAATTGGCGCTTATTCGAGGTGGGCGCTTATTAAATTTTCAACATTTTCAGCAAGTATGGTATATTTATTTTGCAACAAAACAATAAATGGTAACAACAAAACGCGAAGAGGCAAGGTTTCTGTAAAATAATCCGAAGAAAACTCCGCGTTTGGGGGAAGTTTCTTATTAGTACTTTTTCAATTTTGGGGGGGTGGGAGGGGGAAAGCAGGTGGACGCTTATTTGAGTTTCAGTGGGAGTGGGTTCTTTGTAATTTTTATATATCTCTCAGTGATTATTTTGTTTTGACTGGACACTAACTAGAGGTATGTGAATTTTGGAGTTAGGCTAATTTTCTGATTACGCCACAACCTCGCGACTCCCCAAATGGAGAGCTTGCTCGCAGGCTCAAAACGCATAAAATGCACACAAAACAAAAAAATCAATACGGACACAACTTTATTTACTTCCATAAAAATACTCTCATAATTTTCCTGTTTTACATATTTACAGCTCTTTATCAAAAGTTCATGTACAACTGTCAAGTTCGTGAAAAATATGTACACGTCCATTTTTTTCAGTTTCACCTCGATGAATGATTGGTACGGTGAAAGCAAAAAGGCGCAAAGAATCGACAACTTTGGACACAGCGAAAACAGGTAATAGAAAGGTAACTTTTAAACTCAATAATCATTCTTGTTGAGCGAACGTTAAGAGGAAATCAATGCAAAGGACGTTTGAATTACATCTGACCTGTATATCGGTCGCAGATCACTATCCGCCAAATCCACAAGCCATTCTGTAACTTCTATAAAATTTATCTTACAAGCATCGGTACGCCGCTTTTGTAGTACACTTTCGAAGTCGTTTTCTTTTCTTTTTTATCTCGGCTCTGCCAAGGCACCCGTTGTTTCGATACTAAATGAAATTTTATGTGGAGAAGTTTCACAAGAATTAAAACTCAGGCCAGAAGCGGCAATTCAAGGAATGAGCAATTGTGCTCAAAAAAGAATGGGAAACTATAGCGTAAGGATGTACGAAGAAAAAATTTAGAGCAATGAATTTATAAATAACTTACCAAACCTGAAAAAAGAGAGAAAAAGGGAGGAAAGCGTCCTTTTCTTTACAATAGTTCTTAACTACTTATAACAAACCAAGACTTAGAACAGAATACCTTCTCTCTTCGCTGTTGACAAAGACTTCTTTTCGACAAGGGCGTAACTGCGATGAAACTACGATTTTTGAAAATAATCGTGATTTTTGTAGCGAAGAAAAAAAAGCTCCCCTTTAGGTTTCTCGCTCTTTGTCGCTTTTCTTGCTTCAGTAAAGGCATCGACAAGAAATCCTACGATGAAAAATAAATACAAGCAACCTGAAACGTGCCAGCGTGGTTTGTAGGAGAAGTTTCAAATATAACCGTACGTCATTTCATCTTGGAGCCGGGCGACCACATCGAGATCAAAAGAGCCAGCCTGTTAAGGAAAAAAAAAAATACAAGATACAATACAGCCTACTATTTCAACTGAAAAGAGGTGATAAAGCCAGACGTGAACCTGAATTGTTAGTGCGGACTTCTAAGACCATTTACAAAGGGTTAATACACGCATTTGAAAACTTTGAACCCGCTGCAATATTTCGCCAGTTAGTTTATTCTGTTAACGAGTAACATGGCTTTATCCTCTCTTGCCTTTGAATATTCAGCGACGGAGATTTTTCCTACATCACTAAACTCGATCAGCCAACCTTACAACGCACACGATAAAGTAAAGGTTATCGTCACAGGACCTTTATAAGGACACCGAGCTTCGGTTTATGATGGTGACGCAACTGGCTCTAAAGTCTATTCACAATTTTAGACCATCTTAGATTCCGGTAGTTTCTTTCTAGGCGTTGCCACATCAAGAAATGTAGTCTAACAGATTCAAATGCTGAATGCTTCCAACAAAATACGTTCGTCTGTCGCTTACCAATAGAGACCTTTAGATTCTAGGACGAGTAGGACTACGAGTACGAGATTTAATTTCACGTTTTTTCGCGCATCCTCAAAAACATATATACTCCGGAAAGTTTCATCGTACTTTTTTTTTACAACGATAGTTGGCACTGTTGTTTTTATTGAAAGAGGTTTAAGCCCTCTTCCGATCCCAAAATGATAAAACTTCCAACATTTGATAAATTGTTTCCGCATACTACAACATTCTCTCGCTAAAACTCGTAGAAGAATGACGACGGCTATCTCGTTTTCCCGCCAAAATAACGCTGGTTCAGGCACTACTTAGTATTGAGAAAATCTCGAACTCGTCTTAGAGTCTAAAGGTCTCCACTAATACTAATAAGTTTTAGAACATGATTTTTTGTGACATTGCCATACGTACAAAGATAGGTACATACCCTTGAGTACCAATATCTCGCCTGTTCCCTGTCCCGTGCAACTCCTAAGCCATGATGCAGACAGCGACCGTACACAAAGCATCCTAAAGCGATCCCTTTAGCTACATACTGTGGAAGACAGTCCGTCTCAAGGGCAAGGCCTTCAACGTCATCTTGCTCCCCAACACTAGATGCATTGAACAGAACACAGAGCAAATTAAACAAGGCCCTGTTATCCAGCTGGTCAGAAAGAGGAAGTAAATTTCGTCGTTGCTTGTTTACGTACTCCATAAAACGTGAAATTATGCACTTTTACGTCGTAGTCGTCAGTAATGGCAAAGAATTGTACAAAAAAGCGTGATGCACGTGCAAAGTTGTTGTTTTGCTAATTTAAACCTATTGCTTTTTGACGTATCTCGTTGCCGTGACCGACGTCGGATCCTAAGGTCCCTATTTTCGTTTAAAAACGCACACATTTCGCTGAGTTTAGGCCTTCCGTCCATACTAATACGCTGAGCGTTTTCATCGAAAACGCATCCATTTGGAAAGGCTCATGAAAGTAGATCAAATCGAAAACGCATACTTATCGCGACGGTATTAGTGTGGACGGTCGAAAACGCATCAAAATGAAAACGATGACCGAAAATATCGCAGGTGCGTGTGTTTGTAGCATGCGCGTAGAGTTCAACTTTCTTCACAACGTACAATTTTATCGTTTTCGAACGTTTTAGTGTAGACAGTCTAAAACGCATCAAAACGGTAGTGTGGACGCGAATCGATCGATGCGTTTTCCATAACAACGAAAACGCATACTTTTGAAAACGCGTTAGTGAGGACAGTCTATAACGCATCAAAACGGTCGTGTGGACGCGAATCCATCGATGCGTTTTCGATCACAACGATAACGCATACCTTTGAAAACGCATTAGTGTGGACAGGGCCTAAGACAAAACAACTCTGCACGCGCATCACGCTTTTTGTACACTTCTTTACCGTCACTGAACGGCTACCACGTGAAAACGACGAGATTTTCTTTCAATTTTTTTAACTTTGATTTTGTTCTTAAGAATACAGTTCCAGAAGAGTTCGCTTGCATTTGACAAAGTAAGCGAGATAGAGATTGAAAGAACGCGCAGTTACTTTTTAAGTGACGTTTTCGCCGCCCTCGCCGACGTGGTATCTTAAACTCTCTACTTATCAAGTCTCAAAAATTCAGGAACAAGATAATCATTAAAAGGGAATTGCTTGATACCTGCGATGTGTTTGGATAACTCGAAAAACCAAAAGGTTAGTCTTCAGTTCATTCACCATTTATTCAAAAATTTTACTGTTCCACAAAAACGATATTGTGACGTGAGGGATTTGTAGCTAGTTTATCTTGCGTTCGCTGATAAAAATATTAAAACCAATATAGTCCTAGCGGTCTTATAGAGAGCCGTTACTAGTACATGTTGTTAACTGTGGAGGCGTTAACTCTTCTAAACGCTCATAACTGTAATGTGCGTTGAGGTTGGTTCACTGGATACGTGTGGACGGTAGGCAGAACTGGCGGAAAAAATCTCCGCTTTCAAACAGGAACGGATACGGGAGGACGGAGCCAAGTTCTCTTGTCTTAAACAACAGGGTGTGGGCGACATGAACGATTTTTGTCTTTAACAGGGTCGGGGTCTGATGGCACACCTATACCAAACTTCCCTTGAGTGCAGCCCCCCCCCCCCCCCCCCCCGTCCCCCCCTCCGCCCAGAGCTTCCAAGCAGCAAAGAAGAATCGGGAAATGTGTATTTCTTACGTTTCCTTTGTTGAACGAATTTCTACGGCGTTTTTTCCGAGTATTTCCCTCAGTGGAACTGTTGCTATTACTTTCCAGGTTGTTTGAAATGATTATAGTTCTTTTTAAACTAGTTCAATACCTTTTAGCTACATCAGCAGCCTTGTTTAAGAGTTTTCTTCTGAAATAAAGGACAGCTAAGTTGCCTTGAGCATAAACATTTCCCCGGGCTGCAGCCTCTTTGAGACACTTAAATGCAGCTTGGCGGTCAGGCCGAACACCAATGCCATACTCAAACATAACACCCAAAGCACCTACAACAAGATACAATAAGATCACAGTGAAAAACACAATTAAAAAGAGGCTTTTGAACCATAATACCGTAAAATTCCGAAAATAAGCCCATCTATGTATAAGTCCCTCCAAATATAAGCTCTTCAAAAACCCTCCGTTAAATCACCCCTCAAAATATAAGCCCCCCGGGGGCTTGTACTTGGAAATTGCCCTCAAATACAAAGTAAAACAAAGCAAAAACGGTAAATTTCCTTCAACTATAAGACTAGCCTAATCGATTTTGAAACGCAAATCTCCCTCCGTAGATAAGCCCCTCCGAATATAAGCCCCTCCAAAAATAAACCCCTCAAAGAGGGCCTTTGCAAATATAAGCCCCGGGGCTTATTTTCAGAATTTTACGGTAAATTTTGTAAAATAATCAAACATTTTAAGCTAACAAAGCTCATCGACTTATAAACCCCTGCACCATTCTGCTCAAAGGTCTGCTCATGAGTGAAATTGAAGTTGCTCAGCTCAAGCCGGCAATTCTCAACCTACCTTGTGACTCAAGACTTCCATTTCCTGTGGCTTCCTGGTGCCAGAAATAAGCCTGCAAAGAAATCAAACTACCATTTAGAATCAATTGAAGTTAATACCCAGTATTTTACATGAGTTTAAAACTGTGCATAGAAGAGGGAACTTGGGAAGGGGCCTAGGGGGCCCTGGGGGGTACTCCTTGGAATTCTTGGTGGGGGTGTGCCACCTGGTTCTTCAAATCCTGACCCTATTTCAAACTAAAAAATTTCATTTTTATGCACCAGTAGTCAGGCCTGTACTCTTAGAAATTGTCATCATTACTCAGATTAGAATGCTGACAAAAAAATACAAAAAAAATATAAAAAATCCATTTTGAATTCCCATATTTCTCCTTCTTTCTTATTCATTTGGAATTGAAACGATAAATACATCACTTCTGTAGTTTCCTCAAAAACCATACCTGATTCCAGAAAAATAAAATGTCTATACCCATTTTCAGACCAAAACCGTGCAAAAACCATACCCTTTGGGGTGGCACATACCTATTTATAAAATAACTAAGATAGTACGCACACTCTGATTGGCCGAGAGGCATGTTTGCATGAGAGCATGTAAACATGGTTGTGAGGTCAAGATGTTTTGTTTTTCGAGCACTAATCTTGCAAGCACAAATTTGAAAAAGCTTTTGAGTTGAAAGCTCGACAAGTTTACTTTATTTACCAATTCCCCCATTGGTTGAAACTTGGGAAATCATTACAAAACATGCTGTGTCAATTCTCTTTTCCCTTAACTGACATTTTAAGCAAGAAAAATCCGTATTTTGGAAAGCCTCTTTTTTGTAAAAAAAAAAAAGAACTGATAACGCATGACTGATAAGAATTTCTGTTTTAATCAGTGCCATAACAAAGAGTTACAGTTTGCGTTTGTTCTCAGGAAAGTTAATTTATAAAAGCAATAGGAAACTTTTTTCCTCTATTTGCATAGCCTGATATAGACACCCAAGGTGTTGAGAGAATTCTCAACAGTTATGCAAACCCTCAACTTCGTCTCAGGTTTGCATAACTGTCTCAAATTCTCCCAACCTCTCTCATGTTTATATCTGGCTATGCAAACAAAGAAAACGTTTTCCATTGCTTAAATGGCTTTATTTATGGGAGTAACACCCAGCCCTCCTGGTACAAACCTTGTCTAAGTCAAAGGAATCCTCTCCTGGTCGTGAGTAAAACAGACCAAGGACTGTCTGTGCCCTGATGCTGCCATTGGGATCCCCATCTTGAGCAGCTGCCAGGAACCATCTCTCTGCTTCTTCATCTGACTGTTTGACTCCAAACCCTTCATAATAAGCTCTGCCAACATTATACTGGGCAAAGGGAATTAGATGAGTTGCATCAGGATTGGTAGATTCTGCAACCTCTTTGAGCAACTGAAATCCCTTCTCCTATTAAAGAAAGAAAATTATTAAAGGGATTAAAATGAACTCCAAGTAAAACGTCAGTGAGTTCATTCAAAATTATTTGAGAGCATTTACATTATTTGTCACCTATGATATTAAAAGGTAATCAAATGCATACTTGTCAATTAAGGAAATGATAATAAATTCCCTATTTCCTCATATCACCAACATATGGCAGTCCAAACATAGACAGGTGTCTGAGATAGGGTAGCAATAGAATTGTTTTAACTCTAACCCAGACAAACTATTGATACCATTCCTTTTGGCTAGGTAATACCAAAACTGATCTCCTTCAATTTTAAAACCTATCTTAGACTGATCTGCTTGAAAAGACCCAAACTTTCACATTGTTGGCAATATCTGATAGAATGTAGTTTTTAAAAGTTAGCCGAGAGTCATCTCGAGCCACCCCCAGAATTCATGTCGCCCAAAGCTGCTGACCTACATTGTTATGCAGTCACTGTCTTTTTACGCTCACCTCTACAGCATTTAGTTGCACAGGTTAATTTAAAAAACAACAAATACACATTGGAATGTGCTTTCTCGGTTTAGTGGCTATGTATTCGCGCTAATAATAAACTTTGGGGTTCAGGCGACATAACTTCATCGAGGTGACTTTTCAGTGGGCGACTTGCCCAGTTACCAATAAAGGACATGATCAAAAATTCACTCTATTGTGTGAGAATAAAGTAAGCTTAAGTCTTGTTTCCTTGATGTACACAAGCTCACCGGATATGATTTTGTTCCGATGCCATCATAATACATCACTCCAAGTTGATATTTAGCTTGAAAATCTTTGCCTTTGATTCTTTCAAATGCGATCAAAGCTTTATCATAAATTTCCCGCTCAAAATAGAACTGTCCAAGTTGAAACTTAGCAAGGTTATCTCCGCCACTTGCACGCTTAATCAAAATTTCTTCTAGAAGTTCTTCTGACATTTCACCTTCATCGTCTTCCTCTACGGCACCCATAGAAAACGGTCTTAAGTTAGGAAGCTTCTCCGCGCTTAATTTTCTGTCGGTGAGCGGTTGAACAGGACACGAAAAAGGGCGCCTTTCAAGCGTTTCTTCGTCCGCCATCTTGAACTGAAGTTGAGCAATCGACGTTACCATAGGAACGAATAGAAAAAACTACGTTTTACCTGGGAGGCCCGGCTACGGGGGAGGGGGAGGAAAAGCCCGCAAGGGGAAAAGCAAGGGTGCGCACCATTTTCACGCTGGCAAAATACAAACTGTTTATCTCCCAAAATTTGCATAAGAAATGCTTTCAATTTATCCGGGGTATTACAATTACAGACATTTCAGTCATCCCTACAAGTGAAAACAGTGAAAGTTGAAAACAGCTGCCAAAATGCATGCTGGGATAGACTGGTTACCAACATGGCGGCGGATTTGAAGTTGCAAGGTCAGAAGACAAGTGGGGATTCCACGACTAACGGTGGCGGTGATTTGTGTATTATTCCCTGTTTAAGACTACCAAAGCCGTTAGGATATGGAATCATTGCTTTAACATCGTTAACCTGTTATATGAACAGCTTGGACTATGATTTGGTTCACGATGATGTTTTTGCAATCAAGGAGAACTCAGACGTTCGTCCCGACACCTCACTTTATAATTTGTTTATAAATGACTTCTGGGGCAAGCCGATGTGGAGTAACACAAGCCACAAGTCTTACCGACCACTTTGTGCGCTAACTTTTCGAATGAACTACATGATCCATGGGTTAAATCCTTTTGGCTACCATGCAGTGAATATCATTTTGCATTGTATGGTTTCGTTGCTGTACACCTTTATGTGCGATGTGGTGGCTTTCAAATCAAGTGTTTTAGCACTTTTTGCTGGACTCCTCTTCACTACACATCCTGTTCACACAGAAGCTGTTAGTAAAAGGCTTTTTGTTTTGTTGATTCCACTGTATAATCAGTCATTAGGCCCCATTCATTGAACTTTTCATGTACTAAACTTAAAACTTACTTGGGTCGACCCAAATGATATAAGTTTGACATTTGATTCAAGCGTTGAACTTTATTAGATGGGTCAATTCATTTTCACCATGATGTACACCTGCTTACCAGTCAAAATAAATTGTGTGGTTCCAAAAATTATCCATACCTCCCCCATGGAAGGGATTTTTCCTTAGACCCTTCCCCCACCCCTCTGGAAATTCCAGTCAAGCTTCATACATTTACTTAAATTTTTGGGTTTTTGAGAACCCCCCACCCCCTAAGGAATTTTCAATCCCTTCTGTGGGGGGAGTATGGATATTTTCTGAAACTACACATTAGAGTAATTTATGCAGTAGATTTGGCATTTGAAAAGCATGGCGATTGAAACAAAGTCGTTCTGAGGTCAAAATTCCCATGTGAGTCACTTGAACTTAATTCATGGGTCATGCCAAATTACTTCTGTGGGACTTGATTGATTCAAACATCGATCTTTTCATGTAGTGACTACTTAATTGAGGGGATAAGGTTAGGCAAGTGAAACTTTCGACGATTGAACTGGGCCTTACTTCAGTACTGATTATGGTATAAGGGTCAAAATGATGGCAGCTGGGTTTCTTATTATAGATTTACCAGTTGTTTTGCTACAAAGTCATTTCACTGAAAGTTGTTTCACTACATATCAAAAATGTCTTTTCGCATGAGTTTGGAAAATTTGCAAAAAACAACTTGGTTGCTTCTGAAAGAACTGGCCCCAGTTGTTCAAAGGGTGGATAGTGCAATGGTTTCCAGAAGTGTTAAGGAAACCTTTGCACTATCCACTTCCGCTGGTTAGTGATTCATCCAGTGGATTTATAACGCTGTCCAACGTTTGAACAACAGGACCCTGTTGGTTTGTTACTCCTAGTGCATGACATCAAACTTAACAATCTTTAGACTGAGAGGTCCATTCCTATGGTACCAATTGAAAGAGATATGAAGCAGACTCAGGCTGTTACAGGAAGCAAAGAAAGCCAGTTTTACAGCTTGCCATTTACGCAAGCTGTAGCTAGCATCTACTAGCCCAAGAGACATTTTGACTTGCCCGAAAATTTTTTTTGATGAGCTGGAATGATTGCAGTTTTTCTGTATTTTGAAGTTCCCAAAAAACTTCACTTACCCATCTGTCAAGTTTGGCACAGAACTCGGTAGCCTGATCTCAAAATCCACTAGCCCTGAGCTATCAGACATGACGTTCTTTGCATGCTGTGTTAGTCTTGCCATAATAAAAGTATTGCTTAGGGGCTTTTTATGTTATTGAGCCATAACAATGAAACTATTTTGTCAACTGTATAGTCTTAATTGCTATCCAAAATTTTCATTGCAAGTTAATTTGTTTAGAATTGGTACATCTCCAGGCTGTGAAAGTCAATTTAAGCCACATTCACAAAACAAGATTCTGGTACCTTTGGGAGGTGTTAAATTTAAGTTATCATCATTTTCACTGGGAAGTACCCCAGGGCCTTAGTCTCTTATGGCAGTTAAATCCTTGCTATACACTAGTGTGCTTCTGATGCATTATTTTATTATTTCTTAGGTGACAGGTGTTGTGGGACGTGCTGATGTATTGGCATGCTTGCTATTTCTACTCTCATTCCTCGCTTTTGTAAGGTACTGAAGACTGCTTTTAATCCATAGATTTACCATCTTCTCAAAACTTTTTACTTTTTCTTCCAAAAATGAGAGCGCATTCACTTCATCAAGTAGACTCTCACTAAACAGCAGAGTAAAAAAAGCCACTCTTAATAGCCTCTCTAGATACCTTTACTGTAGGAACATAGCATGTAATTGAAAAATTGAAATATGAGAGATTTGTATGTAAGTATTTTAAAAAATATAAAGGGTGGATTCATTTTCAGTGTACTTGTTTAGCTCAGAGCTGTCATTAAGAGCTGCGGGCCGGGGATTTTCCCTGGCTACTATGAGTGTGGCCCCTGGCTACTTATTGGAAAATAGAATAAAAATAGAACCAAAAGAAATCCCTAGCTGTTTGATTCCCCCCCTACTTGTTGTATTTACCCAGCAACTTGAAATCTTAGTGACAACCATGATTTAGCTGTAACAGTTTGTTAGGTCACCAGCAATGTTATATCTACAACGGAATCCCAATTCTTTTAACTACCTTGGGAAAAACAAGTTAGTTCCAGTTATTAGTTGAGGTATAGGATCCCTTGACAGGTTTCTTGAGGGGCTGGTTTGAGGTGTACACTGTAACTTCTTTATCTTTCCATTGTGACTGACAGATCAACCAGAGAGAGGAGCTATTGCTGCAACATGTACACAATTCTTTGTGTGATGTTTGGTTCGATGGCAATGCTTGTAAAAGAGCATGGTATAACTGTATTTGGTGTCTGCGTCATCTATGATTGTCTTGTAATCCACAAAAAGTTAATATGGAGGTTAGAATCTAAGATACCATTCTCATTTAGTTAACTATGGGCTAGTCTGGTATAGAGCCGTTGTTATAGTCGTTATGCAATGCTCCTCCCAGGGGGAGAAGAGTTGCATGATGATACAAGCAACGGCTGTATAGCATACTAACTATTGGCTGTCTATTGCTAAGAAGGATTCTTTAAAGTTTTTGGCGTAATAAAAAATCATATTTTTAATTTTTCGTACAGCCAAATGTCTGGGAAACAAAGCCAATAGTCCACATTCAAGGGTACCTGTATTATAGAGGTGGGGATTGTTTGAAGTTTGGTATCTTTGGGACCAAGGGGAGAACTGTCTCAAATAAAGAGGTGTGCGAAATGGGAGTTGAAAAAAGTCAGTACATGTAGAGGCAAACTGGAAAACCTTTTAAGAATATTTATAAAGCTTTTTTTCTGTTTCTGTACCTGCAGGTTTATGACCAGTAGAGGAGCCTTGGAAAGTGAAACAGTGAAACCTCTTTTGTTTAGGATGATAATTCTTTCAAGCACAGTGAGTATGGTTTATTTGCTTAAGCTTTACTTTATTACATCTGTGACTCATGCATGGTTGCCTTTCACACAACGTGTAGCAAACGGTGTATCTTAAGGTTACTACTACTACTACTACTACTACTACTACTACTACTGCCGCCGCCGCCGCCGCCGCCGCCGCCGCCGCCACCACCACCACCACCACCACCACTAATTTTAATAATTATAATAATAATGATAATAAAAATATCTCTTATTTTCATGTTGGGTTCGCACGAGGTTTTACAAAAAAAGAGCTTGCTGGTTGGGGAGAATTGCTTGAGCCATGCGCAAAGGAAGGAAACAAAATGATAGCCTGGTTCAGACTTGAATCTGGACTATCATCAGATACGAAGTTTCTAACGCGTTATCACTTAGACTACCACACCTCCCAAATGAGTGAATCATGCACACGCTGTTACATTCATTACTGATATATGCTGTTTCATCAATCCTTCCTACAGGTCGTCGCCCTAATGATTTTCAGGGTATGGATGCTTGGAGGTCATCTGCCATACTTCACCAAACAAGACAACCCTGCATCGTTCTCAGACTCTCTAGCCACTCGTATAATGACCTACTGGTATCTAATTGCCTTCAACTCTTGGCTGCTTCTCTCGCCAAGTGTCTTGAGCTACGATTGGCAGATGGGTAGCATACCACTTGTGGAATCACTTTGGGACTCTCGTAACTTAGCAACGCTCATGTTTGTTGTGATTGCTGTACTTTTGGTTTACTCTTCGGTGGTGTCCAACAAAACTGACGTGAGTATAGAAGACTGACCCTCCTCCCCCGGGACCCCTTCCTTTGCAGTGCTCATTGTATAACTTCCTATAGTGAGACATATTCTGTCTACTGCTTAGAAAAGGGAAAATTGACTGAACAAAACGGTCATTATTGTGAAATACAGGAAAGATGTCAGGTACAAGGTAACGTCCCTTGCGACCCAGTAACTTCAAGACAACATGCGTGGCGCCAAAAAATACGGCCGGTTATCGTATAACTGATACGTATTTTTCATTTGGTTTGTATTAACCCAAAAAGAAGCCTTGTCAACCATAAAAACCCCATTCAAGGTGTCTGCCTATTCTAGCGTAAATTGTTCATTTGTGGGTCGTGGGCAAATTTTAGTGGGAGATTATCTAATGCGAGCGACTGTTATTTGCAGATCTGTGGAATTCTTGAATTCTAAACTATATCAATTACCAATTTATCGCCGTTTCAGATAGCCTTCCCCGGTGGCTCCCACTTCTTCGTGTTTTTGCAAAGATCCGTTTATTTTCTTTTATGAAGCTCCATTTTACCTGAGATATTTGTCCGGGTTATTTAAGTGCCCGTATCATAGCGTGTAAGACGTTTATATCCTAGGGACCATTAGAAAACTGTCAGCCCTAATAAAGATGTTTCCATTTTTTGAAAATGTCTGGTAAATTAACCTTTCCACTCGTGACTGATGAAACCTGTGGGGATTCTAACTTTTGAGTTTGCGAAGGAAACCTTACGGTGTGACCATCCATATGGAACCTCATTTTGAGTACTTTCACATCGTGCTGTTTTTTTTCTTCAGCATGTAAAAAAATAAAAACTTGGAGATTTTGTCGAATACTGACTTAAAACAATTTTAGGAGTGACATTTTTTAAGAGACATTTCTTCCCTTATTGTGAGAATTTTAGTCACGTGAAATCCACTCTTTTTGACGGTTTCTTTTACAGCCTAAAGAACAGGATATTCTCTTGCTGTCCCTGGCCTTGTTGGTCGTTCCTTTTATTCCAGCATCAAACCTTTTCTTTAGAGTAGGATTTGTGGTTGCAGAAAGAATTTTGTATGTACCAAGGTAAAAATCGACTTAAGTTTATGCCTTCTTTATAATTAACATAGACTTACATGAAAGAAAACACTGCTATCGGCCTCAAAATTAGTCGAGACACTTTTTTTCTTAACGGCATTTCTCACTTTTTGCCGACACTATCTCTTACAAGAAGGAAAAAGCAAGTCCTCTTTTCCCCACTCCCCAATATATAATGTTGTTCTTCTGTTCAGACTAGTCACCATTGGTTGGGGATTGAGGTGGGGTGGGAGGGGGTGTAGATTGTTTTGTTGCCCGATCCAAGGTCCATCTGACGAAAGTCTAAGCATTTGTGTCGCCGATTGTGTCTTTTTCAAACTTATTACTACTAACTCAGCAGCCGTGACTTTCTGACATGTCTGGATAATTGCAGGACAAATGCACCACTTGCAGCGACTGCTTTTATTGATTTTCCGGAAACAATGCCCCTAATGCTCATAACAACAGGAGGTGCTGGTTACAGGAAGCTTTAGAAATAGTCCACTCAGTTATTGTCGTCAAATCGCTATGTTTGAGAAAATACATCCTATGATCGAAGCATTGTTTTATCGCAATTTTAAACACCTTGAAGTTCGCCAACTCCTGTTCGGTGTTTGATATGTTATGGAACACTCTTTCTCATGTTTGATATGATACTTAAATACGTGTTTGATTGAACGCTGCGATGATGTCTTTCATTTATTTTTGTAGCATGGGGTTTTGCCTACTAATTGTTTGCGGGCTTAATAGACTGGCCTCGTTTGCAAGAAGTGACAGAACAATTTTTAACAAGGATAAAACCAAAGGCACGCATTGTGGCAATGGTCAACGAACAAAAGCTTCGACATTTTCAGCAGCGTCATCAACGACAAAGCTACCACAAAAGGCCTTGCTACTAGTATTTTTCATATTGACTGGACTTTTTTGTTGGAAAGTTATTGTCCGTAACCGAGTGTGGAGAAGCAGAGAGTCCTTATTTAGGTGAATATCAATGTTTTTTCTTGAATACTTCAGTTGGTATAAATAGTGATTTCGTAATTACTTTGACTTTGCATTAAAACTTCAACTAACCTTTATTTATAGATCTGGGGTTGAAACCCTTCCTCACAATGCCAAAGCTCACTATAACTACGCTAATTTTTTAAAGGACGTTGGAAGGAGCAAGGAAGCTATACACCACTACGAAACAGCGCTAAGGTGAGTCTTTTTTCATGAATACCGTATCACTGGTTGTACTTTGAACTGAAAATCTTCGTAGGAGCGGTTTTGGACTAGCCTGTGCACAGACGTCCCCCCTCCCTCCCCCGATTTTTTCTGAGGGAGGGGGACGTCTGCACACAAGCTATTTTGGAAAAGTATTCGTTTGTATATACATGTAAATAAGCTTAGGTCTATGTTTTGCTTAAAATGCCGTCAGAACATGCTTTTAAAATTAGTACTAGATTTCGCTTAAGTCGACTTACAAGAGATCGATAGTCCGGGTACTCCACTAAAACAGACTTCAAGAAGTCTAAGGTAACTTCGTTCCGTTGGTTTGGAAGAAAAATAAAGAAAAATCTTGAGTTGGTACAGAGTGTACAGTAGGTAAATGCTAACGTGACGATATCGCTGCCTTATAAAGTCAAGTATTTCTAAAAGAACCGTGTTTTTCTTTTTGGGGTGTGGGGTTAATATACTGGATGTTCTCAGGGCCTGTTTACATGAGATGAACCAGCCCGGTTAGCCGGGCTAGCCCGCTTAACCGGAATGGCTCGGCTTATCGTTCCGTTTATATCATTGGGGTAGTTTGGTGGTGACACCTATATGTCAAATTTGCTCCTCACAAAAATGTTATTGTCTATTTCTGTCTTTAGGTTGGCCCCTGATCATGTTAGCACTCATAACAATCTGGGTACACTCTTGGAAAACAATGAGGTATGGCCAAGAAATTTTAAAACTGTTTTCTCGTTCAAGGACAAACAACTGAACCGCCGTCCAGATTCGAACCCAGAACCTCCTTTGGTCGGGCTCTCTATCCTCCAAGCTACAGAGAGACTCGTGTGGAGTCGAGCAAGGCCATTTATTGATTTTTTTCAGAAACCTTCTTGCATACTCAGTGTTACGACCATTAGTGTTGAATCAGGTTCCTTCTGTAGGTAGCAAGGCACAGATTACGTACAACAAAAGAACCAAAGGAACCAAACAATAAAGCCCCCAGGAGAACTCTATTGTTTGTTCCTTTGGTTGTTTTGTGGTGACGGTACCTGCAGAAAGACCTAACCGTTGCCACTATTTTGAGCCGATTTTTAAATATATTAAGTAGTAAAATCTCATTCGGAACTCCGCCCAGTACGGAGGAAGGCCCTCTTCATTGCCCTCCGCTGGGGACACGAGAAGCGATTAGAAGAGGTTGTATTAGCTGGCTATAACTTATGCATAGTTACATGTATCACAACTTACAGTTGTTTCGCTCATAAAGAAAATAATGACTGAACGATGAACGACTATTCCGGTTATATGTCTTAATCATAACTATAACAAAATTGTCAAATCTGATTGGCTATCAACTGCCCTGATTTCAGCCTTAATTGGACAGTTTAATAGGACAGTACGCGTCATGCCTAAGTAATTGGACAGTACGCGCCATCACGCGCGCGCTTGAATGGCTTTTTTTTTTCCACTACTAGCAAAACAAAATTTCGAATTTCTTGTGTTTTGATTTAAAAAAATAGCCTATTATTTTACAAATTTTGTTGAAGTTATGATTAATTGGTAACAGAACTTCGTGTCGTCCAATTCGGTCTGTAACCATACTCGTGATTAAACAAATCGGACTCCCGCTACGCGGTCGTCCGATTTTGTTAATCACTCGTATGATTACAGACCGAATTGGACTCCACTCAGTCCTGTTACCATTACTAATTGTCGCCTTCAGAAAGCCATGGAGCATTTCTATCAAGCAATAAGGCACGATCCTTACCATGCAAACTCCTACTTCAATCTTGGAACACGTTTAGCGTGAGTACCTCATAATGTAACTTCAGATAGATCGTAGGGAAGAACTCTCTTTTTTTTGAAAAGGCGTGTTAAGTATAGTTAGCATCGTCTCTTAACGAGCTCCAGGTTAACGTGTAATAAGCGACGTGGCCTCGATCCAAACCTGCGGCGCGCACCGCCATTTTTGACGAAGAAACCCTGCCATTAATATAGGAATAACAGTACTGTTATTTTGTAGAGGCGTCTCTAATAACTTATACACAGCGAAAAATGACTTCACAGTGAATACCCTTTTGTCTAAGACGGGATTAGAACTTCAAATTCACCGCCAATTTTTTGCAGCTAAGATTTGGCAAATGTCTATATGACTGAAAACATTGTTCTAATCGTTACAGTTGTGTAAAAATAGTATCCTGTTTTTTTTTTCTTGTCAGGGCTTTGAAGCGTTTACCTGAAGCTGAAACAATGTTGAAAAAGGCACTCGGGTGAGTACACAGTGAACTAGACTCTTCCGCTCTCACGTTACCTAAATGTGATCTTAACAACAAGAAGAAACGATTAAATTTTATTTGGAACGCGGGGAGAGGGTTGGGGCGACTCGCACTGGCCTGTACAAGACAAAGACACTTTACGCCGCCGCTCTTTTTTATGGTACTTTTTAGTTATTTATTTACAAGGATATATCCAGCCTGATTTTTGAAAAACTACCTACCGAAAATTGCAGCCATTTGACTGAAAAGAGGTCAAAAAGGCAAGTTTCTTGCATCCGATAAACCCGAAAATCACACTACGAAAGGAAAAGAAGAGGAAATTTGAGAGATGGGAGAAATAAATAAATAAAATCAGTTATTGCAATCTTAGTTTTTATATTGGCTATATTAGCCAGTTTGAACGAAAAACACTGGTTGACGGAAGAGGTCTATTTTGGCTGTTACATGTTCAAAAATCCTGCTACACATCTTTATTTATTTATTTGTTTGTTTGTTTCATCTGTCGTGTAGCGTACTCTTCGCTCAGGTTATCCCAGTAAAATTAAAAAACAAACAAACAAACAAACAAGCAAAAACAAAAAACAGAGAAACACCTAATTGTACTTAAATACTTTAATCCTAAATCTTAAATCTGGAAACCAAACAGGATATAAAAATTTCCTCTATACGATGTCTTTGTTTCTTATTCTTAGAAAGTAACTCGAAGTAACCTTATCTTCGCCATGATATACTCATATCAGTTTTCTTCTCATCAGATTAAATCCAATTTATCTGGATGCGGTTATGAATATCGCTGGTGTTCTCAGCGATCAAGGGAAACTGGTTGAGGCTGAGGAGTTTTACAAAAAAGCGTTGACGTTAGAACCACAAAACGCTGATGCGCACAACAATTATGGCGTTTTCCTGGGTAAAATGGGTCAGACAACAAAAGCCTTGGAGAAATACAAAACTGCATTAAAATTGAACCCAAGTCACTCAGTAGCTTTGGTCAACATGGCTCGACAATTGCGTTCCTCCGGGAACATTCATGATGCGGAAAAAACTTATAAAAGGTTTGTGTATATATCACCACAAAATCCTGATCTAAGTCACTTAGTGGCTTTGGTGAATTGTTCACGATTTAGATGCCAAAAACAAAACAAATGCTGATCTAATTTCCTCGCCAAGCGGGTGATCCATGCATGCTATTCTGTTTTACAGCGAGGCGTGTTTTTTTTTTTTCCGGGACTTAGTAAACCAAACTTCAGTGCGCTCTATTTATGAATTTACATAGCAAGGAAATTTACGCAGTTCAAGTGAATTAGGGCTGTATTTGACACAGGCAGTCTATTTAATTCTCCTTTATCTACGAGTTCGCCTCTAATGTAGAATCAAATCTTCCTATAAACTCGTAGATAGGGTACTGGGGTTTGACTCGCCTTTGGCGAACTGTATTTCCACAAAGTATGTTTTATCCTACAGTTGTTCGCTTAAATGATCCTGACAACTTTGTTAGCTACAAGGGATATTTAAAAATGAGGCCGTGAGCCGTAAAGCTCACGCGCATATTCCCGTACCCTCAATAGCCCGCACAGGACAGCTGGCTTCATAGGCTCTCCAAGAAATAATGGCCAAGACGCTTTAGTGACACTGTCGTTTTCTATTATTTAACACTACAATGGGTAATTTATTTGTTTATTTTCACCATAGAGCTTTATCAATAAAAAGAGAGCCAGGTACTTTACAGCTTCTTGGTGTTTTATATTACCACAATAATCAAATGAAGGAAGCCGAGGCGACCTGGAAAGAAGCGCTGCAACTGGCGCCATCAAATGTCGAGACTCTGTCAAACTACGTGAGTGCTTTTTCTTTTTCTTTTGTTCTCGTCGCGCAGCAAAATTTTTTTGGGATTATTTCTTAAGGGAAAACAATACTGCGTTGTTTGGGAGTGAAACAAAAGAAATGATTAACCTCCGTAAAGAGATTGAAAACTGAGTTTTTAACGGCTAGCCCTTTGTTAGAGCGAATCCGATTCGCCTACTTGTCACCTGAAAAGTTTGTGATTGCCGATAAAACAGAGTAGGCGTAGATTATTTATCGCCTGGATTTTACGTGTCTAGCCCTAGTCTAAATAAAAATGATGATTGTGGTCAATAAAAATGATCGGAGCTAGCATGCACAGCCACTGGAAACAGGTCTAATCTTCCTAAGTCTTATGAATAAGTGTGTGATGTGTGTTAAGTAGTATAGTAGGGATCGGTCAGGTCCCTTTTCTTGCGCATTTATTTATGAGAAGAAGAGGTCATCGGCGTTAATGTATTCCTGCGCAAATAAATGAGATTCCTGCATAAAAATGGGCCTAACCAGTCCCTATCATGCTATTGTGTTTCACAATGGTGTGTTGTCACCCATTATCCATCCGGCTTGAATCCCCCTGCCTTCCGTTTGGTGTTTTTGTCTTTTGTGGCCTCGTTTCTGCCAACGTTTGATTTCTGTTATTTCTATTTCCAGGCCATTCTTCTCAGTCGAACAAAACGGCTCAGCGAGGCCGTGAATATTCTGAGGGGACTGGTGCGAGATGATCCCCAGAACCTTGCACATTATAAAACACTGGCTGGAATGTATGCTCAAAAGGGACAAGTGAAAGATGTGAGGTTTTTAGCCTTTTAAAGGACTGTTTTGTTTTCCATTTTTATTTGTTATTTTTTCGCGTTTCCAGATTTCCGTCAATCTGTTGTTTTCCGCTTGGGATTGCTTTTGAAGAGTAGATGATCTGAAGTGTGACAAGTCTTCGCCTATAAAGGTGATGTTACACCAGACGATTCGCAACGACTATTTTTAGCGCAACACAGCGTTGCATCATTGTATCGACATTGTTTCGAATAGTTATAACGTTGTTCCAATATTGCGACGCTGTGTTGCATTAAAAATCGTCGTTGCGAATCGTCCCATGTAACATCACCTTATTTATTTAGTTTGTTTATTGTTTTTGTTGCAGTCACTACAAGTTATTAACAACGCCCTTGAACTTCATGGTGGTGACGCAGACCTTTATTTTCATCAAGGGAATTTTTATAAAGATTTGAAGAATATGCAAGAGGCCCAAAAGGTTTGGGTTTTTTTAAATTGTCCTTTTGATCCACACCATTTACCCCCTTTCTTTTCCCGCTCCTTTATTTCTCTTCTTTGTCAATACTATGGCAGCCACATAGATCTTTTTTGGGCTCCTTATCTTCCTCGCCTCTTCCATTCTTCCTTATCCAGATTGTCCTGCTCCTTCTCTCCTCCAGTATTTTATTTTCCCATTCCTCCGCCACTTCCATACTTGTTTGTAACAAAAAAAGTAAGTAATGACCATTTTTGTTGCCACACAGAGCTTCACGTTGGCTCTTCAATTGGACCCGGAACACTTCAGTGCTCATTTAAACCTTGGAGTTATCTTTCATCTTGAGGTAGGTTGCGACTAGAGATTATGGAGATTATGACATGATATATTTAATCTGTTTAGACTTGCTCAGAATTCCTTCATCTTTGCCAAATCATTTGGCGACACTTGCTCAGGCGAAGAGACAATCATTGTTAAGCAGTCATATTGTTAATTTTATCTTGTCATGTTAGATCTATAATTAGAGAGCTTTAGATCCTGAGACGAGGACGACTACGAGTACGAAATTTTCTTAGTACTAACTAGTGCTTTTGCGTGAGCCAGCATCATATATTTTGGCGGGAAAACGTGATAGCCGTCGTCATTCTACTACGAGTTTTAGCGAGAATGTCGTAGTGGTGGGAACATGTTGTCAAATTTTAGAAGTTTTATCATTTTGCGATCGGGAGAGGGCTTAATCTCCTTCAGTATAAATAACTGTACTAACTGTTTTGGAGAAAAAAAGTAAAATGAAGCTTTCCGGGGTGGTTTTTTTTTTTGGAGTACACGCTCGAAAGCTTTAAGTTAAATCTCCTACTCGTACTCGTTATGGTCCTCAAATCTAAAGCTCTCTAATACCGGAACAGTCAACTCTCTCGACGAAGAACTCTTTGGGACCGGCACTAAGTGTCCGTCTAAAAGAGATGTCCGTCTGATAGAGAGTCAAATAAAGGGAGTAAAGAAAGGCAGGGACCAACTCTACGTGCCCGTTTTACTGACTTGTCAGTCTCATTAAGATGTCTAGTAACAGAGAGTCGATTGTATTACACAATGACAAATATAAGTGAATACCAGAGAGGAAACCTGTACCAGAGAAGAAACTTTAATATCGCACTTTACTTTTTACAGGGCAATTATGCAGGAGCACGCTTTCATTATGAAACTGCTGCTAAGTTGAATCCAAACGACAACACTTTGAAACAAAATCTGGCAAAGCTACAACGCCTTGAGAAAAGAAGTCAAAAGTAAACTGAAACAAAACATGAATATATTCACCGTGAAGGCGACCCACTCAAGAGGAAATGTCAAGGAAAGTAACTTGTGTTAGGAGGTTACTATGAAGAGAATATTTGCCCAAGGCATAGGTTTGTTAAAATTATGAGCGAGTTCTTTATCTTTTATTCAAGTGAAGCATCTGAGAAGGACCGCTTTAAATAGATATTACGTCGACTTTCTAAGGATATTAATGAATTTTCATTTAAGGCCCCTATGATAGCGAAGAAAAGTGACGATTTTATAGATTCTTAGTACTCATCCGAATTTTAATTATTTACTGATTGTAATTGTACATACTTTATTTTATTATTTCAATTTTTTTCTAAATAATAAGATAGCATGTCCACATCACCCTATGGCTGCCTAAATTAACCTTCTCTAACAAATAAAAATGTATGTATAAGTCCCACTTCAATTTGCGTGAAAAATCCTTACCTTAAGCGTCACTGACTCGGTTGGTTTTAATAAAAGCATCGATCGATTGAATTATGCGTGGGATTTTAGCTAATCAGAAACGGAGAAATATTTTGAATGAATAATAACTTCCTGTGGCAAATGCGCGATTGGGTTTGTAAGGTTTACTTTTCAGGTAACACAAGTATTAAGCATCGTGTGGTATAGACCGTTTAAACGAAACCTCTTCAGCAGTACTTTCTCGTGGTATATTCGGTACAGATCTTGATTTCACCAAAGCTACACTAAAACGGGCAACACAAAAGGTGCAACTTGTTTTGCAAAATTGCTGCAAAACGGATTGAAAAGCGATGTTGCGCGTTTTACCATCCACCTTAGAACCTGTCCTACAACAAATAAGGTTTCCAGTGTGGTAAAACGCGCAACATCGCCATTCAAGTCCTTTTACAGCAAAGTCGCAAAACAAGTTGCTCGTTTCACCCTACCTTAAGATGTTAAAGGGTTCTACTAGCAAAGCTACAACAACGATAAGCAGACTTTGTAAATAAATAAATTTTATTTTAATGAAAAGTAGATAGGCGTTTTAGTCGAATCGAGCTTGTGCCCCTGCAAGGAATAAAGTTATCGAGAGTTGGAATGAAAAGTTGAGTCTTTTTTGCTTTATCGAATGTTTAGTTAGATTGTTGGTGGCAGGGTACCCACTCTCCCTTCTCCCACACCCAACCCCCTGCCGGTTTAAACGCACCAAACCACCAAGGAAGAAGGTCACCTTTCGTTGACGATTTTCTTAGGGTTCTTAAGAATGTCTAATATTTGTTCTAATATCTCGTGAAAGGAAAGTGTTTAGTGTTCCTAAGCTGTCGTAATAATTACTTACCCTTAAAAAATTCTGTTGTTTTCTCTCTGAATTGTATCGATGATTTCAGCCTGAGAAGGCCGGTATACATATTTAGTGCAGTAATCGAAGTTTGTGAGGAAAACGGCGGCGGTCCTTTTTGGTAGCAGGGAAATTATCAAGGGTAATCCTAAACGAGCTAAAACGCGCAATATTGCGGTGGGGTGACTGCACTGCAATATTTTAAAAAATGCAGTTTAATATTCACTGAATATCGTAGCCTCCTTGCAGCAATATTGTAGTTAGTTAGTTCACATAACTTTAATTGATAATGTCAATACAGTAATTTTTGTAAACTTTTCAATGCCATTGTAGTACATTAATTGTAGATCAACACTTCAAGAAAGGTTTCTGATATAAATGAATAGCCAAAACTGATATGAATGAATAGGCCACAATAGAAGTGCTGTCGTAAGGAGTGCATTACAAAACGGAAACATTTTAAAATTTTATTTCTACTAGATTTCAATTACTGAACTCCTTACAATGGTGTCAGCTTTCTTAAATTAAATTAAATTAAAACTTTAATAAATACTCCCAAAAAAAGGTTTTTCAGTACCTATTTACAAATATAAATGCAAGCTATATCTAACAAGCTAATAATTGTTAAATGCTAACTGTCATTCGATCATTCATTCATTACAAGTTTCAGAGCTTTCGTAAAGGCCTTTACAGTTTCTTACTTACAGGAAGTGACAATTTTATTACTGTCTGTTAGTAGTAATTACAACTAACTGATTATAATCTTCATTCTGCTTTTCTTTAAAGACTTTTTTCGCCGGTTTTTTCTTTTCGTTTCCATTTCAACCTTTTCGTCTTTGAGTCATTCCCTTCAAGATTTCAGTGGCTTTTTGTTCCACTCAATTCGCCTGAATCTTTGCGGCTCTGAAGAACACGAAATACAAGGAAACCATCTTTAGTAGTTTCAAACTACTCGTAATAAAGCAAAGTTTTATATTCAATTATCTTTAACAACAGCAGCATTCTCTGACCTCTGGCTCTGCGTTATGGAAATAGAAGATTTTTCTTCCAAGGAATCCTCCATGCAGCTCAGTACGTTTACCGCAACGAAAGCCAAGCTATGTCTTCCTCTCGAATCAGCAAAACAAATGACGCAATGGTCAGCATTTTACTTTACACACTCAACATCTTATTATCCAGTTCCATCATCACAAATCCGGATGCAAGATTTTCCCACGATGAAGCAACAAAATCATCCATACACGCATTCAAATGATCAAGGCTTGATAAGAAAATGGGCAAATGACCATGGAAAATGCGTTAGACAACGCACAGTTAGAGGCAAGAAACCACTTAGTTCAAGGCTGGAACCCTTCCCCTGAACATGTATGAGACTGCTGTGCATGGAGGAGAGCGACTGGATTTTGCGCAAAATGAAGACAGTAAAGTGCCACAAGAAGATGAAAGACAAGGTGGATATTTGGAATTTCTCAAGCAGACCAGCTCCCTCAATACCATGACGACTCCTCTGATGACAATGATTCTGTATCAGAAGAAGATGGTGCCAAGCCTCAACTTCTAAACAAAGAACTCGGTTTCCTTTTCACAGCACCAAGAACCAGAAGCGGGAAAATGGTGAGGACATCGAACAGGGCAGTTCTTTGGTTATAGTTCTTAACCAAAGTAAGAAAAACTGAGTGTCTAAAAACGTTGTTTTTCTCGTGAAACGTGAAATGCTGAATTTATTGTCCGTGAAATGTGAAACGGCCATTTTATTGTCCACGAAACGTGATCAATACCCTCCCGCCCTTTACCACCCTCGAAGAACTGTCACCTGTGAATGGAGCGGGCAGTGTTTCCAAGTTTGTTTGTTTGTGTATTTGTTTAGGTAGATAGGTGTCGACAATTAGTTTACACTACGTGTAAGCTAGGCATTTGACACGTTAATTAGGTCTTTATTATTATTGATAATTATTCGTAAAAACTATACATCGGTTCTACAGCTGTTCTATCGTCTGTCACGCTCTTCAATATAATTGTGTACTGGACCATAAACGACTTTGCGATTTTAATTTTTCTGTGTTTGGTGCTTCCCTTCCAATCTCTTTGTTACCTTGAAACTTCGCTGCGGTCGTTAGTTTCGTCTTCAAGATATAAAGTTGACATTATTGCAATCTTCTCTTCTTTTAAAGTAAGTAAAAGGCTTAATAAGGCTTAAAAAGGCTTAATGAATCATACTTAGACGAAAGAAATATTTCTTAAGCCCTATTCACATGTAGTAACAACTTTATTGCATGCGAATAGAAGTGTTTACGACTGAATCATTGTTGTCCTAAGACTTCTGCGTGCGGCAATAAGTTTTCTCCTCTTCACATACGGCTTGACATTACTGCAATCTTTCCAACTTTAGTTTGTCAAATTACTTAGTCGCCAGTAGTATATTGCTACAGTACTGACAGTAGTAAGAGTAACAATTAATGCATGCGAATGGAACTGAATGGAAGTGATTACAATGGACACACAACCTCCGCCGTCACGAAATTTTGTCAATCAAACCTATTCACTCTCACTCAGGGTCAGTGATTGAAATATTTTATCCCGCATTTTAGGTTATTTCGCACGCGATAAGTATTAAAAAGTCGTGCCCAGTAAATCTTTCTTCATACTCCGTCTTACCAATTCGTTTTAAACTGAATCAAATAGTTCATGCATGGCATTGTTGTTGCAGTTGCATGGTTATTTTAGGTGAGTCGGTATTTATTATCAAGTCAACACGACAGTTCGTTGAACAGGGGTTTTTTCCAAAACAAGGATTCTTTGCAAAGCAAATACACTGTTTAGAATTTAGCTGAACAAAACAAGCCACCATGTTTTCTTTTCGTTGTGGTGGTTGTTGTTATGTTGTGGCTAAGTCAAGAGCGCTGTGTGTGTTGACAGTACTTTGTTTGTGAAGAGTTAGCGTCCAATTTTCCTCCTTTATCGAAAAAAATTAGTCGCGAATGCCTTGAGATTTTATTTGAACTTGATAGATAACGTTTTTATAGGGTGAAAATTTCTTACGTACTCATTTTCAAAGCAAATGCAAAAACTCTTCACCCGCTTGATCTAGTCCTAATCAATTCGGGTGCATTTCGTTAATTACTAATGACACAAATACATTAGACCAACAGGGGTCTTTTTTGCATGAGCATGCGCGACCGCTGACTTGTCAAAGAGCACGCAACCAGTGAAAGCGACCGTGCTGCATAGTCATAGGAACCAAATTGTTCACTTTGAAAGCTTGCTTGAGATTGAAATGGTAGCAGGAACTTAGGAAAGACCTTCGTTGTACAAAATAAGTAAAGATCTGTTGATTTAAAGTGGAGACTGATGCGCTGAACGAGGTGAAAGAGCAAGTTTCTCAAGGATATCTGACACGAACATGGCTGCTTGTTGTTGTTTGGCGCTCGACTCGTGTCTTGATTCCCCTTTAAGAACCGCAAAGTTTGGCATAGAATGCATTGCTGATGCGTAGCTAATGAGCAAAATGTTCTTTATTTAGTGTTTGTCTATACATCGGATGTAAATCAGTTTCTCGATGCCGTAGAGGATTTCTGTCAATTATTTGTTAATAGCTGATTTAGCCATATTTCGGGAGTGGATTAATAACGATCAGCGGGCGACTACCACGCCGTTTTCAGTTGGAATAGAAAGTTTTTGCCCTAAGTATTTTAGCGATACAAAGTTTGTCTATAGGAAAATTGTAGAACTTCTTCTTTTTGCGTGGACTAACATTGTAACGCATCTTTTACAGGAATTTGCTTTTAGCCAGAACTTAAATGTTTTAATGATTTTTAACTTTTGGTCGGAATCACATGTTTACTGTACTTCTTGGGAAACCTAACCGTTTGTTTCATCAAAATCGGTCACAAGATTGGACTTTAACTTCGGTCCTATTGAATGCAGTTTTGACTGTGTCTCATTGATATTCATTTTTTTTATTGTTCGAGACATACAGAGTGACTACCACCAACATCTCACCAGATGACTAATCTACGTCTCGTGTGCTCTTAATTTTGTAGCTTTAAAGTGCTGGGAAAATTGTAGAACATATATTAATTCACTGCTGAACTGAACATCGGCTTTCGCGCACTTCCAACCCACTCGCTGAAATTTGCTATGTTTTTCTTTTTAATATTTCTCTTCCTTTCCGATTTCAAAACAAAGAAAATTGAAAGTGTTTACTTGCGCTTTGTTTAGACTTTGATGAGGCCATCGCAATCCTCCAGGCACTACATATACGCGCGCGGTTGTCCAGGTCAAGTGGGGAGATGAAATTTGATAGTAGCTCGAGTATGTTAAAGCCGGTCTACTTCGCTTTTGTTAAGACCATGTTAGAGTTTTTTTTTGCAAACTACACATTTTGTTAAATCACGAGCAAATTCGCCAAGACCAACGAGCAAAATAATCGCTATGATAGCTTTGAGACGCGCCATTTTGATGAAGCCAAACCCTGTGGTGAGCCTCCATGCACATCGCTTGTTCAGCAGTCGCGCATGCTCATGCAAAAAAGACCCCTGTTCATTAGACCATAGTCGAGAAATGTTTTTTTAACCTACAATCTCAATAAAACTTTAAGTTCTTCGCAAGTCCACTTGTTACAAAGCCGTATCTCTATGGAATTCTCTTGACAATCATACGCGTTCAATCTCAAGCCAAAAGTTTATTTAAAAACTCTCTTAAACGCAGAACTTCATGCGAACAGCTTAGTTTATTTAAGATATATATATTTTTAAATAGGTTAAATCTTTTTCTTAATTTTAATTTTTTAAAGCTTTTTATTCATTTGTAAACTGTGTTTAACTTTTTAATACACGACCACATCAGCTCCGCTGTAATTTTATCGTGTTTTGATATTTTAATGTTGTTGTTGTTGTTTGTTTTCCCCACAATTCAAGTTTTCGAAGTATTCCTTGTAATTGACATTTTGCTGGCTTTCTTCACACGAAATATTAATTAAATCTCACTGAACAAACAGCCTCCACTTCAATCTCCCACGATGAAATCGTTGAGGCCTCCAAAGTAAGGCCTTGACCAGCGATTAAGTGGTAATCCGCAGTTGGTAGATATCATGTGTGGATACCAGTGTTGACAAAGAATATTGTTTTTTTTGTTTGTTTGTTTTCGCAGCAATTATGGCTGATTACTTTTTGAGTTTGAACGTTGCGTCATCTAAGCAACTAGTCGACAAAGCAAGGGGCGTTTTTCACAGGTGAGACTGGTCATTGAATCAGCGGACAACAAGCCGTGCTAACATTGCTTTCCTCTTTTCTTCTATTGCTGCAGCCATTGTCTCTATGTGCTCCTCGCACCAGTCTGCGGATTTTCAATTCTTAAGGTCAAAAGTGGTCATGACTGCACTATACACACTTACGACGTAAGCATGAAAGCGAGGCCTAAGGGCCACATCGCAATTAAATTGTATGAAGAGGTAGTCAAGCGCCCCCTACAACTACGACAAAAAATAGTTCTTACAAATGCTGCGCTGCTTCGCTTTGTAATAATCGTTCCGATAATAGGAGAGACTTGACGTTTCATGTATTTCCCAAGGATCCTTGCCGAAGGTTAGTTTCTCCACTGTCCACTTTCCAACGCATGTTGTGACTATGACTCCAGGAATATCCTTTGGGGTTAAATTTTGATCTCTTAATCACAAATTGTTCTGACTTGTTTTCGCCGCCCCATTTACTTTTTTTTAAGTTTGCGAGAAATGTGGTGGCCCTTAGGCCCCGCTTTCATGCTTACGTCGTAAGGTTGCTGCTAGTGAAACGCGAGAATCTGTCGCACTGTCGAAAGTCATAGTCTACGCCAATTGAGCTGAAGACTCATAACCAGTAGACGGCTGCTTTCGGTGTTGTTTCGACGCCGATCGGTGAAGCGGAAGTGTCATCTCCAGTGCGCAAAGCCTGGATGAAGATATGTATGGAGGATGAACTCACCCTAAGCAGCAGATACCCCCTCTCAACGACGCTGAAATGGACCAATGAAAAGGCAGAAGCCAATACACATGGTTCCAACGCCACCGCAGGAGTTGCCAGAACGTTGCTTAGTACATCAGCGAGCCACCTTACGCATAGAGTACTAAAGTGATGACGTCATAAAAGTGAAATTTCTGAAATTATGGGATTTGTCAGGATATTCTGAAAGAACAATGTCTAAGAGGCCTACTTGCCAAAAATGAGCACTTGGGGGCAAATTGTCTCTGAGATCGTAGCCCAGTTATACTCAGAAAACTCCATACAAACCCTTCTAATTTTTTTTTGGGTCGACCCAAAAAAAATTTAGAAGGGTTTGTATGGAGTTTTGTAAGCATAACTGGGCTACGATCTCCGAGACAATTTGCCCCCAAATGCTCATTTTTGGCAAGTAGGCCTCTTAGACATTGTTCTTTCAGAATATCCTGACAAATCCCATAATTTCAAAAAATTTCATTTTTATGACGTCACACTTTAGTACTCTATTCCCAACTCCAGATATGTGCTTGAGGTTTACTTCCGAAGCCTTGCCTGAGAGCTGGTATAGTCACAAGGCAGTAGAGGTTGAAATCAGGGTTTTTTTCTTACCCTGGACTGACTGCTGACAGCTACTCTCCTTTCTCTCCTTCTCCTGTCAGTTTATAACCGGTTTTGCCACGTGAATGCCAGGAGCTGAACTTGGTGGCTGACAGGAATTTAATTTTTGACGCACGTCATCTGGTGTCTGGGCATTTATATAAAGTGAGAGCTCATCCTTTGAAAGGCCACCATGACAAATCAAGCAATATTTCATTAATCTGCCGGCATGCAATAGGTATAACCCTACTTTATCTACTAACAATATTTTTCATTATTTTTCAGTCGTGGCATCACTACCTGGATGTGCACAGACATTGATGGTGGCGATTCGTTTCGTGAGGAAATTTTGGCAAATGTCCGAGATGCAAAAGTGTTCTTGATCTTTGTCAACGAAAAGTGGGCCAAATCACAGGAATGCGCTTTTGAATTTAACTATGCGATGGTAAGACACTTGGTGAATATTACATATGGGAAAAAAAGCAAAACTTTTGTACTGAGTAGAGGGATCTATAATCAGACGCTGCCCACAAAAATGAGGTTCTACTTTATTTAAAGCTTTCGCCTTCGTTTTTACAAGAACTAAGGCTCCTCTGTCGCTGCTTTCGATTTCTCAAAACGTTACCAGCCGTCCACACTAAGCAATGGAAAACGCATACATGGCGAACGTTTTCGTTGTAAGGCTATTTTCAGACTAATGCATTTTCCAGCAGTGCACTTTTAAAAATCTAATTCATATAGAGTATCGACCCAGTAGCTATTACGCCGTCAGAGTTTTCGAAAACGTTCCGTTTTTGACGATAGACCCCCTGTTATCAAAGACTCTAACTTGGAGATCGTTTTTCCCAGCCTCCGTTCTTGACCGTTTATGTGTGGACCATGGCGTTTGGCGTGCAGCTAAAACGAGTAAAAATGTATTCCATTTTTCTAACGAAAACGATTTAGCTAACTTTAGCCAACGATGCAATCGACTGTAAAGTGATCTGTTGCTTAGGAAATCGCTTCTGCTTATAACTTAATAACACCGTCGTTGTCGTATTTGATAAAAGCTTCCATTACAAATTGTATGACCTGTTTAAAATTGTAAAGAAATTTCCAAATTTAGCTTACTCGTTACTCGTTACAAACTTAGTAAAAAGGTGTTTTTAAAAAGCAAGACTTTGTCGCCATAATTTCTAATCTATTTCATTTTTTATCACAGCGCAAAAATCTGGTCAAGAATACTCCAAAGATCATGCCATTCGTCATTGAAATGTTTGACATGGAAAAGTATCCTCATGTGGACGCTTTGCTTGCAAATTGTCAGGGAGTGTTCTTGAACTCGGTAAGGCCACGCCTTCTTGGGGGCGTTCAAGGTTATTTATTTATTTATTTATTTAATTAGTTACGGCCAATTGCCTTCTTTTTCACATTTTTTCGCCTTTTTTATTTTGTCATAAGTTTTATTGACTTCTTACATTACGTTACATCACATCACATCACATCACATCACATCACATCACATCACATCACATCACATCGCATCGCATCATTGCATTACATCTGGCTCGTACCCAGACGTCTCTCTTTTGATGAAAATGTGCGCGCAAAGGAAGGCGGGCTCGCCTCTACCATGCGAAAAACGAAGCGCCTGAGGAGGAGGCTGGCATTACATTACATTTCATCTCACTAGAAGGGTCACATGCTTTATCTTGGAAACGAACCTGTGACATGCAGCAATTCTACCCGGGATATTCAGCGTTACTGTGTTAACTTTAACTAGTGTCTCGCTGTATTCAAGGCTAAGGGATATGATTGCTGGGGGGTGAGTTTCTATGCTTTCCGTAGAGTTAGAGAGATACTGCGGCAAACTAGCAGGGACTGGATCTACGGACTAGCTACTTCAATATGGACCTTACAAGTAATCAATACTTTTTTACAATATTCCCCTCGCGCAGGAACTTTCTCCCGTCAATTAACTTTTTCCGAAACTTTCCTGCAGTGTTCCTCTGAGATTGATGCATTCAAGCAAATTATGGACAAACTACAAGGCGTTGTGCCCATGAAGGCCGCCACCGCTGCTGCAGCACTGAAGCCAGTTCCGGCTAAACTATCAGACGAAGAGTCTAAGGAAGTTTCCATTGTTAGAAAATCACTCACTACTAAGGGGGCCCAAACATTGCCATCAGGTGCAGTATCATTTGATCTTACAGGAGTCAGTCGGCTTATAAAAGAGTAATATTCTTATTCAGTAGTGTGTTGCCTCAGACGAAAATTGTAAATGGTCACAGAAAAAGTCTCAGAAAAAAATATGCATAGTAATTAAACAAAAATAACTACGAGCGTCGCGTCTCCTCATGGGAACTTACTAAGATTACCAAAAGCGTACGTCTGTAGTTGCCATATTGCTGGTTTGTAGGTTACTTCACGGCGGCTATGTTGGTCAAGGACAAAAGCATTTTCTCTCCTCTCGGAACTAAAACCCATTTTCATGAAAATAATTTTATTACAATGACCACCAACATGTCAGCTTTGCCACGTGATTGCCAATAGGTTGTGCTAGCATAATTTTTGAAATAGTTTGTCATTACATATTTTGAAGAAAAAGCACGGCTAGCACAATTTGCACTTTTATTTAATTGGCTACTTGTGCAACATAAAATTTCATTTATTGACCATGCAACTAAATTTTTTTTGGCTCGAAATCAGTGTTGTGGGCAAATCTAAGTAATAAAATCATTTTTTTTGTCTGCTTATTGTCACATTCATGGGACCTGGGTCCTAAAAGAAGTGACCCAGGACTCTTTTCACAGGACTCGACAGATGTGCATGACTAGCTCGGTTACCCAAGATAGCAGCTGAGTGCTGGTTGTTAATTGTTTGAGTTTTTACAGTTGTAAGACAATAAATTATGCACTCTAAAAGTTTCAAGATGTAACTAGGGTAAATGTGTTTGCCATTTACTTGTTTGTTACATAGTTATTAAGGTGTTTTTACCAAATTTAAAGCAAAAAGTAGAAGCAAGTTATGTCTGCATTTTTTGCTAAAATGAGCATAATTTACAAAAAGGAACATAATTAGTAGCATAATTTTAGAAAAACACGAGCACTACTGGTGGTATGATTATGCTACTCTTACGAGTACATCTATCAAAGTCTAGTCGACACTGCCCAACCACTTTCTCAGATGTAGTGTTACCCCCTGTCAAGCGGTCGTGCCTTGTTGTCGCCCGTCGGAAAAGGTTCGTAATGTGGCCTCTGGGAGGGAGATTGATCACTGCACAAGTGATATGGCTGTGGACACGCGTAAAATATTGCAGCGTAAGATTGGACGATTCTCTGCGAGCTTGGGTGTATCTCTCGCTTAAAAAATGTCTGAGATAATATTGAAATTTTATACTGCTGAGATATTCAGAGATACGGTCCTGATTAGTCTCCTTGTAAGGCTATAAAAATAACATGGGAGAAATTAAAATGATTCGCCATTCTGTGATTTCCTTAGCACCTGCTGGGTGGCCCAATGACATTTTGATAATTTTTTTTGATAGGAAATTGGCAGGGTTACTTCATCGACGGAAGGGCACTTAGAGGAAAAGCCTCAGGAAGCAAATGGCTTATTAATGTCAGCATGAACTTTCAAAATAGCAACCAGTTCACAGCAAAAGGACAGGACGAAATTGGTCCCTTTACGTTTGCAAGTGGGAAAATCTCAGGTAAATGTCACACAAAGTATGGATAAAGTTTTGACGATGAGCAACGATCGGTTTATACGCCGGTTTAATGATACGCGATGTCCCGAAGCTCGTGTACCTGATTTAAACTAAGCTAACTTTGCTGATTAACCAGGGTTATTTCCCTCAAAGTTTAAGAGTTTATTTCCTGGTGTATACTCCACATTGAAGTGTCATTGTTAAGAATTTCGTTAGCCGGCCGGTTGTTTGGCATACCTTGTTTTCTACCGAATGTTTAGTCTCTGAAGCTTATGTATCGGTCAAATCGAAGCTTCAACATGCCCCCCCGGGCATACCCCGGGCATTTGACACCTTTGCCGTCCCGGGGAGGAGGGAATTTGATCATCAAAGTCTTCCAGGGGTTGGGAAATTTGATCCCCATGCTTTAGGGGTGGGGAATTTGAACTCCACCCTCGATTTCATGTAAAATCTTTGGCGTGGCGAGCTATCATGGGGGACGCGGTGTTAGAGGATTTTCGTGGAAAAGATTGTGCCTTTGTGGCCAATTGGTTACGAGGAAAGGGCTTAACCCTTTAAGTCCCCATGGTGTCCAACATCAATTTTCTCCTAACCATATCCATTGATTGTCAAGAGATTTGGTCATGAGAATTAATAAATTGATCACCTAAGAGAAAATGCTTTGATCTTTCATCAAATTCTCTCAACTTATTCTTTAAGAAAATTTATAAAGATCAGTTTGGAGAATTTGTATGTGGATATTGGGGCTTAAAGGGTTAAACAAGCTTTGTGCCGTATTTGAAGTATTTAAATTTTAAAATTTTTAATATTGGATTCAGGCTTTGAATGTATGAATGTATTTTATTGTTGTGTTTACAATGAAGTACAATACCTATACCGGCGATTCAGTACAACAACATAAAATAAAATAAAATAAAATAAAGCGGTCAACTACTTTGACCTACTGCAAGTATGTTAATTAATAAGGTGAGCGATGATGCATGTCAGTGAAATGGTCATGATGCAGTAATCTCAATAGGTGGGATCTTTTTTTTATAGAACGCTTTGTATGTTGCATGACGAAGAAAAGCTGAGCATTCAGTGACCTTGTAGCAGCGATTTCCGCCGCTTTGCACGAGACTTTTGTTCGTAGTAAATACGCTAGCAGTGTTGTTCAGTTTTTGTTATATTTTATAAAGACTTTGTTCGCCAACTGAAGGCGTTTCCGCCGTTCTTCTGTCATTTTTGTGCCTGTGAAATGTCCCTAGGGTGGGGGCATTTGATCACCTGAATGGACCCTAGTGTGGGGCATTTGAACGGCATTTTGGCCCGGGTAGGGGGGAATTTGAACAATAATTTTCAAAAAAGTCAAATGCCCGGGGGGGGGGGCATGTTGAAGCTTCGATTTGACCGATACATTATTTCATGAAATCTTTCCAACTGTTTAATAGCTATTCCTTGTCATCAATAGCGCCAACATCAAAAGTCAAAACTCACGTCAAATACTTTTTAACCTGGCCCAGACGATCTAAGATCTAATCACACATGCATCTGCTGATGAATATTAATTTAACTTGTTAGCTGTTTTTGTGTATATCTTTTCCAAATTTCCCACCAAACGTACAACGCTGAACTGAAAGACAAACATCTGTAAGTTTGTAACTGATGAGCGATCTTTTCTTAGCTATGAAGTCAGCAGTGATCGGAATTTTTATTGATATAAATATTGTTACGTTGCCTGAAAGGAAAAAATTTCGCGTCGATTTGATTTTTCCATACAAAAAAATACCTGAGTAAAGCCAAGTTGAAGAAAATTTGCGACCAGTTCCACATTTGGGACAGTCTAAGAGGAAGAACGTTCTTCTGATTATTTAATTCTTTTTTAAAAATCATTTATCCACAAACGCCACCCCCCCCCCCCTCCCCTACATGATTGACTCAGTCCGTCGAAACCTTAAAAGTGCCTGAGCTTCAAAAAACACCCGACAGTACACAGGGCGCAGAGTACTACTTTTAGGCGGTTTTGCCTAAATACATTCAGGACTCGGACCACCAACCAAGCTCTTAAAGAAACTGGTGAAATCATGCTAGCTGTGACTAAAACCCTCTCTCTGTTCAGATGATCGGTATCGGGCGGTTACGTTAAACCTTTGGCCTTGTCTCCTTTATCCTTACACATTAGTTGGAAGTGGACATTAATAAAGAACCGGTGACGTTTTTCGAAACTCCTAGTAGGGAATTTAGGCCCCGGTGTCATGGTCTCTCTGACTCGTGCTGTCATTGGTCTGGGTGGGCGTGGTGAGATCAAACAAGGACTGAATGGCCTGCATAGTGGGCCTATAAATTTTGACGGGGGTACTGCCATATATGGGCTATATAGGTATGTGCCGCTGTGAAGGGTATGGTTTTCAAGCAGTTTACTCTAAGATAGGGTATATAAATCAGAACGTTTGGGTCTAGAATAGGGTATCATTTTTCTGGAAACTGATCAGTTGTTTGAAGATTTTATCTAGACTAGGGATTGTGGTATAAGGTTTGTTTTGGCTAGACTGTGCTAGTGACCTCAGTAGCTTCTGGAAAACAGCTACTCTAGGATAGGGGGGATTTGGGGAGTTTACTCTAGTATAGGATAGCAAAATTCAGCTGAACTAGCTCAAAACTAGCTCTGGTATAGGTTAAGGGTTCCAGGGTCCCAGCGGCACATCCCCTCCCAGAAATTCCTAAAGTACCCCCCTGGGGTCCGATCTCACCTCTCTGCATGGTTCCTCCGCAATTCAGACACTGGCTGCAAGTGAGGAATGTTGGCACCGTTTATTCTTACCGTTAAACCGTAGTGTCCGAAAGACTTCCACTGTAATTGAATTGAATTCGAATTTCGTGCGATGATGTAGCAAAACGGAACAGTCACGGACGACAGTCGTGACATTCTAAGCGATTTCAATTGTGTGTGACTATGCCTTTTGTACTTCTTTAACAATCATTTGCACTGACCCCTTCACAGGTTCTAAAGTTCAATTCGCTAAGCAGTATGCAAGGCACCGGGTACTGTATGAAGGAGAAGTCAAAGGAGTGCAGATGATAGAGCGCTGGCGACTGGAATCAAGCCCAAGCATCAAAGGAGAATGGGCCATGTGGCCTGTCGGCGGCGGTCGCTGATTTAATCTCAGCTAGGTTTATTTAACTATGGGCAATCCTATCATAAGGATCCTAATTGATACTAGCATTGTAAAACTGTAATAACACTGACACGGCTACACTGCATAAATATATCAATAAACCGCAAATATAAAAAATGCAGAAAGTATTGCTACATTTAAGACAATACTTAAAACATTTTTATTCAGGAAATATTTCCATTGATTTTTGTGCTTAACATTTGTTTTGTTTTAGTATTTTAAAGTGTACAATACTTGATGTATAATATGTCACATGGGCTAGAGATTTTTCTCATTTTTCTCTTTTTCTTATCATGTCTGTCTGTCTTTAGGGACAGAAATGCACTTAATAAGAACCTATATTATATTATTGTTATTACTATTTAACTGCCGACTGTGGTACGTCTGTCCTTTTTGTTAATTATAGTCAAGCAAGCAAAGGCAATAATATATATGCCTGCAAAAATTTTTAGACTGTTCACTGTCCTCTCTTTTTCTGTAAGAACGTCGTGGTCGAGCGCTTTGATATACGGGCTGCCATCTTGGTTTCAAATGTACCGAGTCTAGCCTGGGGATGAGGGTGAAAGCAAAGCGCTCGATCTTGATGGTCTTACGGAAAAATAGAGGACTGTGAACAGTCTGGAAAAGTTTCAAGCCGTTGAAGATTTATTAGGTTCTGATTACCATGACCCGGGCTGGTTCGCAGTTATAAGAACTTTTTTCCCCTTCCCATCACTCCCTTTATCCAGACTCGTACCCAGTCGCTATTTATGTGTTTTTAGGGTGAGAGAAGATTGGGGGTTAGGTTGAGGCGCGCGTGGGGTCTCCGCGCGCTCCTCAACCTAACCCCCAATCTTCTCTCACCCTAAAAACACATAAATAGCGACTGGGTGCGAGTCTGCCGCTTTCCTCAATAATAGGGAGCTTAAGATCCGACGACGGCGACGGCAACGAAAACAGCAAAAAAAAACAATAGGTTTGATTAGCAAAACTACAACTTTGCACGTGCATCACGCTTTTTTGTACATTTCGTTGCCGCCGTTGCACGACTACAACGTGAAAGTGCCCAATTTCACGTTTTGTGGAGGACGGGAATACAAGACAGCAACTTTTTTTTTCTTTTCCTGAACGTTGATTCAGTCCTTTAGAATCAACTCCAAAAAAATTTACCAGCATTTGACGAATTAAGCGAGATAGAATAAGCGCCAGAAAGTTTAAAGCAGCAAGCATTCACTTTTTAAGTGACGTTTTCGTAGCTGTCGCCGTTGTCGGATCTTAAGCTCCCTAATATTCTGAAAAAAAAAGTGATCGCGCGTTCCTATGAACAGAACGATTAGGCCAATAACTTGTATCTCGTAAGCCTGCCTAAGTACAAAAAAACTGGGGAAACGTTTGAGTCGAAGAAAATCTAGTCTCGCTAATTATTAGTATAGCCAAACAGCAGCTAATTAAGCGGCGAGGATATTTCTTACGGCTAATGCCGCATGTATTACCTAACAAACTCAGCAGCACTTGGTAAATCAGAGGTTTTTCATTCCCTGTTGGAACCCTGACAAATTCCTTTCATCGTTAACTTCGGCCGTAGTTTTTATGACATGCGCTATTGTTCACCTGCCATTTTCTTCACTCCAATCACACCTAAATCCCTGCACTGCTCAATCTCATCCCCAGAGTCTTCGTTTCCCTCTGACACTTGGTGCTGACCAAAAGGATCGCAGCCTCTGGGAAAGAGATTGTACACCGATTGGAGTCAGTGACGCCAACTAGTTGTCGACAGCCGCAAACTATTGCTCGTAACTTCTGAACAACAAACCGCAAACTCTGCATATCGTCGTCAATCGGCCTCTCTCAATATGATAAACTTAAAGCAATGGACACACATACACCAACCCACGGCTTCGTGAAACCCACGGCCTGGCTAGTACCTCACGCATGCGCACAGCCATATCACCCGGGCAGTGACATCCATGGACAGCGGTTTCGCCCTTATTTGGGCTCATAAGCATGGCATAGCCGTCGGAACTCAGTACGGACAAAGTAATGCTGATGAGCCCCAATAAGGACGAAACAGCTGGCCATGGCTGCTACTGCCCGGGTGATTTGGCCGTGCGCATGCGTGAGGTACTGGCCAGGCCGTCGGTTGGTGAATGTGTGCCCCTTACTTTAAGTTTGTCTCTCTCAATATGGCGCTTGAAAAGCGGTCACGAGTGCAGTTTCAAAAAGCCTTTTACAAGGAACGAAGACTCAAAGTCCTGCGGCTAAGTTTGCCTTTTTTAAAAATTCCAGCACCGACAATTCTAAAAAGAGTACCCCGGTCCCAAAGGGTTTTTCTTGAAATTTTTCTCCGCGTGAAAGAGAGCAAGCCGCGGAGCGGCGAAAATGAGTCGCGTCTAGAGAGGATCTCATTATTCTCTATTGACCAGGCGAACTGAGTGAATGGGGAAGACCTTGGATAATAATGACCTCAACCGGGTTGTGGCGTTCAGCGGTTTTAGTGAAAACAAAGCTTTGGGTGCCGGGTGCTCAGTCTCGCGGGTTCATAAAACCTGGTCTCGGTCATTGTTAGGGATGGACCATTAGAAAAGTGATGGGGGCGGGGATGGGGCAAAAGTCAAAAGTTTCCCCGGAAAATTATCAACAAAAAAATATATTCCTGCGAGTTTTGGCCAAAAAAAATATGCCCAAGGAGGATCTGTGCAGGTAAGCCTGACTATTACAGGTCAACTATGAAGTGAGTGACAAGTCCAAATTGGAAAAAAACAACGTGATATTTTTAATCTCAACATGACTGTTGAGTAAATATTGTTAAGGACTACCTTGATTGATACAGCTGAAGGCCAGACACGGAAATTGAAGAGTTCAACATTTTAAATGTATTATTCACAAATCTTTACTGACCAAACAACTAGGAACCTTTTGGAATACAAGTTATCCTGTGTATTAATACATATTCACAAACCTCTTTGCAGTGAATATATGTGCTTTCCACAGCAACAATCAGTATTACACTGACTTTCTTTGTTGACAGTAAATTGAACAACCCAAACACTCTTCCTCTACAAACATCCTGCGTATGCGGGGCCCAGTCAGGTGAATGATGTTCCATATCAACTACGAAGTGAATAACACTGAAATTGCAGGCCAACTTTTCTGGACTGGTGTGATCTTTCCTCCTAGTTCTTGATATCTTAGCCAAGTCTTGATTGTGTGACATTTATTAAGTAATAAAAATGTATTGCAACAATAGACTTTGTCGGGTTCAAAGGAATTTATGACGAGCAACAGATCTAAAAATAAACGGACCTTACATGTTACGCCGACCGCTGTCAGCAAATGGAAGGCTAGCGGGCTCCAAAATGAACTCTACTCAACTTCCGCCCCAACTATCCGCTCTTCGTTTTAGTTTCGACGATGGAACCAGAAGAGGCACCAGTACAAGATGAGCAGTACTTCGATGAACTCCCTTTCGGAGGGTACGATTTTGTGTTTGTTGATGAGCCTTCTCCTGGGCAAACTTGCTCTATCTGCCTCACCGCTATGAGGAACCCAGTGCAGACATTTTGTGGCCATCGCTTCTGTGAAGAATGCTTGGTAGGGGCATTCAGGTCGGCATGATTATTTTTTAGCTTGACCCATTTAAAATACGCATGTAAAACGTAGTACCCGTCCACATAAAAAACTGCCACCGCAGTTCCGCCGTAGTCTATGATTTACATATTTTAATACAGCTGTAGACATTCAACTGCGTCCTTTCTTAGCGATAAGCAATAGAGTGAATTTGTATTACCCGCTTCTTATATGCTAATCAGGCGCACAATATTGTTGTGACCGGCTTCTGTATTCACGAGCGATTCACGTTGGAATGTACGGCACTTTTCCAAAACAAATGGTACTTATCTGAACCAAGAACATTCTGTACGAGGCAAAATTGCTGATTTTTGTGAACTTTTCAGTTTACCACAGCCGGACGAAAATTGCCGCATCAGCGACATGCGTTTCCCATTATTTGCATATTTGTTCGGGAGAAACACGGGTGAAACTCCGGCGTCCTGAGAAAAATCAGCAACCGACATGATCAAGAATTTGTAGCAGTCGGTTTAGTTTGGTGCATGCCTTCTTCACTGTTCTTCTCATTAGCTTAGCGATTTTCATTAGCATATAGGAAACGAGCTACACGAATTACGTCGAATTCACTCTAACGTGAAGCGAAACAAGCACACTACACAGTATACACATGTAATGTACCTCGTTCTTTAATCCACAAACCCCAACCAAGCCAGCTAGCTTAGGTTAAATAAAGAAGCCATTCTACTAAACTTATTATTCGGCGACTTCCGCGGGACTGCGGACGACGGTGGCAGTTCGTTTAAAGGCTTTTACCTGAACCATTCTTGCTCATCTCGATTACGGGACTACGTACCGCGGTGGCAGGCCATTTAACTGCTTGTATTTAACATTGCTCGCGTATTTTTATGTCTACTACACACAGAGATTTTCCGAGATTTGTCGAATTTTAACTTTGGTGTGATGCACTCAACAACGGTTTTTGTGGCTTAAGCTTGCGTCGCAGACGTAAGTGTGGCCCCGTTGTAATTTCCAGCACTGTGATCTATGACGAACTTGTCTCATAACTTCCTTTTTCGGTTTCAATGCAAAGGCTGCGAAAACTTTGAGGAAACCTGCAACTATCAGTCAGCAATAATGCAAATCAATGCGATTTGACTGATGATAAATGCATTTTTGCGATTTTTAAAGTGGACCCTTCCTATTCAACAAATCGCGCCGTAATTTTTTTTACTGGAAAGTCCAGTAAAAAATTAAGCTGTTTGTTTTTGTTTTTTGCCTAAATTTCTGGTATCAGGTCCGATTAGGCCTGTCCTGATTGTACTCGACAACTTTTGGCTTTTTAGTTTGGAGCAACTTTCTGAGGTCCTAGTAACCTCGAGCAATTTTTTCCTTTTTGAGCAATTTTTGAGTTTAGAGCACATATCAAGCACGAAAAATTCTATTTCTGCGAAATTCTTCAGAGGGTTAAGAGAGGATTGTCTTCTCTTGAAAACATATAATTCAATCTATGAACATATAACAAAGTTTCGCAGGCCTAAAAATCTAATTGTGGCCGTATGAATAATTATTAGTACCCCCGAAATTTTCCCATAATTGCGAGCATCTCTTTAAAGTTAACTTCAAGCTATTTTTCTGGGCCGATGTTAGTAATTATTGTAGAGAACAAAAAATAAAGCTTTAAATTGGCGTTTATATAAAAATATGGGGAAATTTCGGTGCTACTTTTGAAATTTAGGTAGCAACTTTTTAGCATTCCATTAAGCAACTTTCCAGGAGTTTACAACCACAACCAGGAGAGGCCTAGGTCTGATCACACATTGTATCAGGCCACACAACGTTTTACAGTGATTAAAAACGTCTATCTTTTAATAGTGAATAATAATGAGGGGGAGGTGAGGGACGCTTAAAAGAGAGAAGGGGCTAATTAAGTTTCCTTTCCTGAAAAAAAGGAGGGCTTATTTGAGACGGGGGGTAGCTCATTTGAGAGGAGGGGCTTAATAGAGGATTTACGGCAATAGAAGTATGCCAGAAAAAATTCCGAGAAAACGTTTACGTTGGAGAAGACTGAAATCTGCCTTGTAATTCACACAGGCAGACCACCCTCTGTTCTTGTGACAGTTGTTGTTATTGAAATCTGAGCATCGATCTTTTGTACTCAAAGAAAACACATAAACATTAGGGAGGCTACAATTTACTTCAAAGTACAGATTTGAACGTAACTTTTACACCTAACCGACTCGTGTCTCTCGCTGTGCGATCCACGCACATTCCACGCACGATGCGAATTTCTACAAAATTATAAAAATTCGTTACGAGAGGATCCTAAAAGCCCTCGCTTCGCGAATAATTAAAATCGGTTACACAAACAGATTGTGTGGGTGAACTGTGGACAGAAAAGGTAGGCAATAATCAGCCGCACAAAAGATCGATGTTCAGATTTCAGAAACACCAAATGCCCCACGAACAGAGGGTGGTCTGCCTGTGGTAAACACGTCCAGTAAAGTAGAAGAAATGTGTGATTACTAGGGTAACCCTCCTGCTTGGGTGACCCGACTCTAAGGCCATTTTAGAAACGGCTCATTGTCGACAACCGACAACGAAAAGACAGCGGTGGATCTGCTCTTTTTCTATTTTGAGAAATTCTCAACTTGAATCTGACGTTTGTCGTTTGCTGTATACGTGAAGCTTAAACCCTCTAAATTTACGGTAAATAGCAAACGTCAGATTCAATCTGACAATTTCTCAAAATTGAACGGAAATGAAAGCTGTGCAAACCGATTCTTATGGATGAAACTGGCGTGAAACCAATTATTATTTTCTTTTTGTAATGAGCAGTAAACGACAAGTCACGTGATACAAATTGACGTTTGCTGTTTGCCGTATACAAGGTGATTCTAAATCTTACTTCATTTGAATGGCCGGCGCTGACTCTTCCACTTTCTATTTCAGGGAAGGTCATCATCCTCTCTGCCCACAGGATAGATATCCTATTCCCCATGAGGGAGGGTGAGTAACTTATTTTGCTACAAACTTTTGGAAGACAGTCTGTCCCATCCGTACCGAGCGGCGCCTTTCCCATTTCATGTGAATTTTTTTTCAGTCAAGCATAAGTCCATTTCCGAATATAATATACTTATATCATTTACTGATGATACTAAAAACACCTGGCCCCATTTGTTCCAAAGTTTGAAAACACTATCTACTGGATAAATCCCTATCCCGTGGGTAACGCAATTTTTTTTTACTAATACTTATCGGCTAGATAGTGATTTATTCGTTGGACAACACTATCCGTCGTTTGAACAACCGGGGCCCGGATTTTTGAAAACCGGCCGCGAAAAAAATTACTGAACTCCTCCCACTACTTGGTAGTTTAAAGCAATTATAAATCACTCGAAGGACGATCCAAAAGCTTTAACTAGAGTCTGGGTGTAAGTTCCCTAGTAGCATTTCATTGAGTCCAAAGCGTTTATGAGTTACATTTTTTAACAACAGAGTACTCTGACTTCGTGGAGTTTTAAACCGGTGTCGCGTAAGTCCGGAAATTTCAGCTGTGTTTGAATAAACCTTCTCTCAAGTTGAAGAAGTCCAAAAGTGTTTAGCTAGGGCCTAAATGACAACTTGTATACTAGCAAAACACTACAATTACCTCGGGCCAAAAGTGACGGCATACCCAACAAGGAGAACTAAGCAGCTTGACTGGCTTGAAGTTACAAGGAAATTTTGAAGTGTCGAACATGCACTTATGTTTTTGTTTTTCCTTCTTACTACAGTTTTTTCGTGACGTGGCCTGGGAGAGAGATATACTTTCTCACCGTGTCAAATGCAAGGTGAACGAAAGAGGCTGTGACTGGATGGGACAATTACGCCATTACGAGGTAGACTAGGCGTACTTTTTAAGGGTTTCTTGGGATATATACACGACGTCTGCAGTTTCCCGGTTCTGGCTGAATAGTCCTCGAAGGCTGCCCGGTGTCTTTGGGGATTTATAGAAACTGATCGAATCGCACGGCCTTGCGCTGGCGATGTTTTATTCTAGACCTGGAAACTTCCGCTATTACCTTCAGTTTATAAGTTTTCTAGCAAACTCAAAGTTTTACTAGTCAATGAAAAAAAGTAACGAACAGTAGAGGAGGACAACAAAGAAGTAGTAGTAATAATCACAGTCTGAGATTAAAATTTTTAACTTGAGCAGTTGAAAAAAGAAAAAAAATCCAGGCTCTTTGAAATAGGTACGCCGACAGTCTTCATCATCATCATCATCATCATCATCATTATCATCATCATAATTACTGAGCTGGAGTAATCGGCTCCTGCACTGACTTGTTTTTTATTCGGGTCACCCATCCAGTTCCTAACCCCGCCCTAAACGGCTTTACTTGAGTAGCGCTACTAAAAATCCGAGTTTTGTGAGGGTTGAGGCGACATTCGTATTTCTAGTTAGCTAGTTGGTTGCATATAAAACGTATACCAGGCTTGGAATTAGGCCTGTCCCGGCTGTGCTCGTCAAGAATGCTGGAAAGTTGCTTATTACTGAAATGCTTAAAAGTTGCTAAAAAATTACCAAAAATCTAAAATTTGCTACCGAAATCATTCTGCATATTAAAAAAAACGTCAAGTGAATTTAAGGCTTTATTTTTTGTTCTTCACAGTACTAACCATGCTAACATCGGTCCAGAAAAAATAGAGTGTTTTCACATGACGTCACGGCGGCCATGTTGGTGTCCCAAACCAATCCTCTGGGAGTTGTACTCTTTTCTTATGCAAACGCTTTCTTTTGTTCTTGTAAATTTGCATAGATGCTGGCCACGTGAGTGAAAACACTCTATAGCTTGAAGTAAGCTTTAAAGAGATGCTCGCAATTATGCGAGAAATTTTAAGGGTAGTAAATATCAAATTCAATTCATTATTCATATGGCAACAAGTGCTTTTTTTGGCCTGCGAAACGTTGTCATGTGTTCAAAGGTCGATAATCGTCTTAACAAGAGAATTCAAGACAATCCTTTCATAATTCTCAGAAGAAATTCGCATAAATTGAATTTTTCTATGAAATCGTTGACTCTTTCGCGCTTTATGTGTGCTCTAAACTTAGTTTTTGCTCAAAAATTGCTCAGAAAAGCAAAAATTGCTCGAGGTTGCTCGAGGTTGCTATAACCTCAAAAAGTTGCTCGAAAAGCCAAAAGTTGCCCAAACGTTGCCGCACACAATCGGGACAGGCCTACTAGGAATAGACCATTTTACATTAATTTTGTGAGCTTAGCAACCCAGCCTCTGAGTGAACGTGAGGCTTTGGGTTGACCTTGTTTTGATACAAACCTTTTTTTTTTGCTAAAAAATACTAGTTAACATTAGTTAGCATAAGAACAAAATGATTTACATGATAAAACAAAGAGGGTTGTATCAAAACAAGGTCAGCTCCAGCCTCGTTTGCGCCCGTAAATGTAAATTGGACTATTCAAACATAACCAGGATCGGAATTATCATTCGTAAATCAGTGGCTTTTTATACTTGACGCAAATATTTGTTATTTATATATATTTTTAAATCTGATGATTGTATTTTCTTGGACTGTTTCCATTATTGAATCTAGAGTCATTCCTACGAATGTAAGTACAAAGATGTGGTTTGTGATGATTGTAATGAAGAGATGCAGAGGAGGTTTTTGGACAAACACTTGACGGAGTGCAGCGAAAGGATTGTGCAGTGTACGCTCTGTGAAGAAGAATTTGCTTTCTGGCGCTTAAAGGTGATAGCATGCCGCGATGATGTTTTAGAAAACTATAACATGAATTTTGTCGAAGCTTTCTGCCTTATGCCTCCTCCAAGGGTTGCTATTTCTTTCTTTCCTTTTTTCTTTTTTGTTTTAATTTATCACACACAGATTTCGCTGTATTTAAATATAACTTACATAGTACATCAATACAAAAGTTACTGACTGCAAAGATCAGATCTAATTTGTCGGTTACCGTATTGCATAGGAGGGGCACTTATAAGACAAGAGGCGTGCGTCTTTTAGATTATTACGATATTTTGGAGGCGAGTGTGTATTTCAATAGCTAGTCAAACTGTTGATAAGGGCGTCAACTGTGTAACGATAATCATTTGCAGCAAAAAAATCTTGGCCCCAAATATGACATGACAATTAAGAGCACTGAGTAAATGTGTAGTTTGCTGACGAAACGAATAGCAAACTGGACTTGAAGTTATGATCGATCTGTATTGAATCCATAGCAGAGATTACACGATGAAACAAGCGGGTATGGAAACAAGCTCAATTCTCGTGCGGGGGGGGGGGGGGGGGGGTACTCAACATGATTTTATACGGGAAGGCTCTACCCCGAGGGCCAACCCCTTTACAAGGTACCTCGTTCATATGCCTTTTATTGAAAAATGGTACTCCGCCTCTCAGATACTAGTTTAGAAGGCTCTATCCAAGCTTTTAACTGCTGTAAATGCACCGTCTTTTGAATATGAATAAATCACTAAACAAGAAAGTTTCAGTTCTTGTCTTCTTCACTGAACAGATGTGATTTAGGGCAAAATTTAGTGTGATTCGTAATTAAATCACACTGCTGAGAGCCAATCAGGTTGGCTAGGATCAGCAATGATTTTAAAAGGGATGTAATAAATTCTGTTAGTTTAACTGAGTACGGAAAAAAATACCGTAGTTAATACAATTCTTTATCTCGTCTAGCTTTCAAACCACCCTCAGATGAGCGCCGCACTTGAGGCGTTATAGGCACTTATTCGGGTGAATACGATGCCTCTTTCGGGCGGAGCCTCCCCGTATAGGCCATTATAGGGAGTACCCCCCCCCCCCCCCCCGGGGGGCTCACTACCTCTTGCTTTATTCGTTTGATACAAAAACATGACACCTTTCATGTAGCCTTCTCGAAATATTGATTCTTATTAATAATTAACCATTACAAATCCCCGTTCAATGCTGAGCTAACTCTATTAAAATCCACAGCATCATGAAGATGAAGAGTGCACTCGTGATCCTCTCAAATTTACTGAACGATGTAGAGTGCAGAGCGTATCCCGAGAAGAGGTATATAGAATTACAGTAACTATGTGCACGGGTGATGTATTTATTGCTGGTTTGCACGTGACTAGACTACGAGTAGTCCCCCATTTTTCCTCAGGGAGAGTAGAGCGAGCGAAACGCCAGCGCGCGTGAAAATCACCCCGCGCGAGCAAAGGCAACACGCGGCGACACGCCTTTTCTCGCGTGGGGTGATTTTCAAGCGCGCTCGCGTTTCGCTCGCTCTACTATCCCTGAGGAAAAATGGGGGACTACTTGTAGGGGCTAGCACGTGACGTCATCAAAATTCAAACTAAAGAATTATCGATCATCCTGAGTTTTTACTTTCATGACTGAAGTATTAGAGTAGCTAAAAAAAACCTTCAGACAAATTTTCACCTCGAAAGAGTTTTTCGTTTGGGATAGAGTGCGCTTGAATTTCTAAGCTCTGTCTAGGCATCCGCGGGAAGGGCACCAACATGGCGTCTCCATGCAAAACTCTATAAATTTGGGTCAAATATTAATCATTTCTAATATCTCGCCTATGAAAAATTGCACAGACCTGAATCTTGGCGAGGGTCTTTGCATATTCACTTCCTTTCGTTTCCCAGATTCGGTTTTGACTTTTATTTGTGATGGCGTGACTGAGGAAGAACCAGCAATAATGAATTTCCACTAACCCCGTGAAGGTTATTAAAGCGTTAGGCAAAACCTTGTAGGTGTAGGTATTGATGTGGATTAAAATCAGTCATCTCGCAAACATTTACCAACCATGCGCCATGCTAGACAAAACAATTTCCCCGTTATTTTGCCGTGCACCTGTTTTTAAACAAATCCTTTCCATTTTGTCCTACCTCGTTCCCGGAAAAAGAGAGGATCCTGGAAACGAGGTTGCCATTTTGCAGTGCGTCAGTGGTCAGTTATAAAACACAGATAAGGCCAAAATGTAATACGAACAAAAGAGTGGAACACAAGCCACTGGTGAGTGTAACTGATATAAACCGGGTCGGGGGGTGGAGGTGGGGGTCACTCTCTTATAATAAGGTCGGAGATGCTTGTCGAAAAATTAGAATTACCATTTTTCCTTGAATAAGCGCTCTAGCACTTATTTAAAATTTCGGCTGAAAGGATGGGCGCTTATAAGAAGGAGGGCGCTTAATCGAGGGGGCGCTTGTTAAGTTCTCCTGTTGGTAATCAAGCCTACGTCAATCCCATTTATAATTTACACACAGAGTTATCAATATAGTGGCAATAGAAACAGCTTTTCTTTGCATACCTTCTATTAAAAGAAAGTGATGGGGGAGGGGAGGGAGGTTATTCGAGGGGGGGGGGGGGGGCGCTTGTTTGATTTTTTGGCCTAGGGAGTGTATGCTTATTTGCGGGAGGGCGCTTATTCGAGAAAATACGGTGAACACCTAAAGGACACCAAGGGTTATGGGCTCCTGACCCCTCACCCCTGAAAGAAGAGCATACTTCGACAGTGAAGGAGTTATGGTTTCTTTCTGGGTACAACCCTAAGCAAGAGAGGATGAACTCATCTTCTCTTGCCCTGGGCGATACCTTAATAGGCTTTTGGCTTGCCGTCTTGAACACACCCTAAGTCAGGCCAAAATCCGCAATTTCTTTCCCTAAAGAAGACGACGACGATAATCCCGGTCACTTTTGTATGCGAACCCCCACCTCCGTCCCCGAGGTTAACTTGGGAAAGATATCGAATAGCAAAAGTACCGATTATATGAAAAACACCAGCTTGCGAATGGCAGACGTTTCTCCTCGCTCATTGCCGCTGAGAGTCGTTTTCGCGAGGAGGAACGTCTGCGACTCAGCGACACAAATTCCATACTGATGACTTAAATCAATGTTTACATGTTAACTCCGGTAGTCATGCGGTTCCAAATGCAAATTTGTTCAATTTTACGTTTCTCCTGCTCGGTTTTGGCAAAGTGTTGTGTTCTTTTGCAAACGAGTTGAAGCAAAACTCAAATGCTTCCTCTAGAGAAGAATATATTCCACAAGTACTGACTATGTTGAATTTGTTGTAGATTCATCACGTTTATTTTACCTTTTGTCTTATGTCTGTCATTTGTAAACAATAGCTAGAACAATATAACTACTCCGACGTCCAATCAGCGCTCATGACCGGATTCTGGACAGATTTTACGTCATCAGTACGGAATTTCTGTCTCTGAGTCGCAAAAGTTCTAGCCTGCGGTGCAGCCGGCCCACGTATCGCATATAGTGTGGATATAGGTTTTAAGTGTCTGCGCGCAGGCTACAGAAGTTCCTCCTCGCGAAACGTCCCTCAGCGGCGATGAGCGAGGAGAAACGTCTGCCGTTCGAAGGCGGGAAAAACACGCGGTGTTGATCGAACACGACCAATCAACGTACAATAGATCCCTTACCTACTACCGATCTTTTTCTTCTAGTGTGCGAATGAAGCGTCGACCCTGTCAGAGGCAAAGTGGAGGGAACTGCCCAGAAAATCACGTGCCACTAAGGGCGCACAAACCTTGCCATCAGGTGAGGTCTGTACTGTCTCCGGCTCGACCATTATCTATCGTCAGGGGAAAGCGGGTGGGAGGATTTTGCTCTAAATACAGCGGGGGTTATTTAGCTACCCTCCCTGACTTTTTCTGCCGGATTTGTAAGTTTCTGTCAAAATTTTCGGGAAAAATTCCAATTTAAGGCACACTGTATATCATTTTTAAGCCGTCTGAATTGGTTAAAAGAAGACGAGAACATGCTTTCAATTTTTCATGTATTCTGTGATACGAGGACGTCAGGAGCAGTTTTATTTGCTCAAATTGGGAATCTGTCAAGAGATTTTGATGTTCCACTGGCCATTTCTAAGACCAGTCTTTGTCAACTCGATAACAAATTGGCTCGTTTGGTTATCAGTTATTGTCATCATCTGGACCAGGGTTTGGATTTACATCGCCATCATGGATGAGAAGTTTCAACGAAGGAATTACAGAATAATAAATGTTGACATCCTATTTACTGTATACTTTACTGCAGCAGAAAAGAATCTTCTTTTGACGACCCTTAATTCAAGATACAGGTCAATGATCCATTCACCGAACATGCCCACAAAGCGAATTCCAGAGGCAGACATCAAATTGCTTGACCTCGTGGATTCCCTTAAATTTGGCTGGTATCCGTTCGCAATTAGGTTAAAATCTTTCGAGCGAATGTTGAGCGACTATCTTGGGAAAAAGTGAGGCTACGGTTGCGATGAATTAGTTCGTAAACATCCAGTAAGAAAAGCAAAGTAATGAGAGGCACCAAATTCGTGGCCGCCATTATGCTAGGTCCACGAGAGCTTGAAGACTGGTTTGATATTCTGTGATTAGCACGTCCTGGATAGCCCTTTGACTTTTTTGATAATTATTTGATAGGAAACTGGCAGGGTTACTTCATCGACGGAAGGGAATTTGGACGAGAAAGAGCTTCAGGAAGCAAATGGCCCATTAATGTCATCATGACCTTTCAAAACGGCAATCAGTTCACAGGGAAAGGACAGGACGAAATTGGCCCCTTTATTTTTACAAATGGGAAAATCTCAGGTAAATGTCACACAAAATATACTGATAAAGTGTTGCCGACAAGCAGCGATTGGTTTTACGTTAACACCACACCTTTGCTCCAAACGTTTGTACACTTTAAGCTAAGTTAACTTTGTATTAATAAGCGTTCTCCTACTTAGACCTACTTAGTTTAAAAATTTATTTCCTGATGTGTGCACTGTCATTTCTAAGAATATCAGAAGCCGGTGTGACGTATTTTGTATTTCTTTGTTTGGTTTAGCCATTTTTTAGTCACTGAGGCATATCTTTCCATCCTTGTCATCACGATCAAGTCACCAACCCCTTCTAACCAACGCTCACTTTTCACGAGTAGTTGTATGTTATGAAGAGGTTCTTTAACGGGAAAGCACCATCTAAGGAAGCATGCTTATGCCGGTAAATAAGCTAACTTGTTGGGTAGTTTTTATTGGACTCATCTTTTTGAAATTACTCGCCCCAACACGGCGGACGTGGTGATAGGGAGAAATACAAACGTCTGTCAAAGTTTCATAAATATAAGTTTGCAACTGACGAGAGCAATCTTTCATCGAGAGTCAACCTGCAGTGATAGGACAGTGACGTAACGGATGCCTCAGCCGAGTTAATATATTTACCCATACAAAAAAACTGAAACGTCGTCAGTTGTCTCTCAGTCTCCTATTAGAAGCGCGGTCAAAGGGAGCGCAAAGGCTTATGGGAAGGAGGAAAGAGGCTAGCAGTCAACTTTCACGTAAGCGACCACCCTTGGTGCACGACAAAGTGGTCGCCTACGGGAGGGGGTCGTCTAGAGGAAAAATTAAGAAAATAAGCTCAAACTGAACTGATGAATGCAGTGATGACATAATTACCAAACAAGTTAAACTTAGGCGAACAGACAACTGCCAAAAATGTTTCACATCAAGAGAGGATATCCTCTCTAGCTTACATCCAATACCGCTTGGAACTGTTGAAACTTTGTAGTCCATAACATTTTGCATCAATGTTACAATCCAACTTTTTTACTGCACAGATCGTATTACAGCCATCTTTCTCTTAAGTCAACTGCTATAATCTCTTAGCACGCTTGGTGAACGCTTTTTAAACCTTAACTTTTTTGACATTCGAGCAATCATGACTGTTCTTACAATCAAACGTGATCCTGCCGGGTGGTCGCTCACAAGAAACAGAAAACAGAAGAGTATGTTGAATTGAAGAAACTATCAAGCTGGTTTCAGGCTAATAATGTTTCTATTAACATAAAAAAAATCCAATTTTATTTTATTCAACTAAACAAAACAAAATAGGCAAAAACGTGACTTACATTTTTCAATAAATGATATTGAAATTAATCGTGTAAATGGAGTTTTGTTCTTAGGAGTTATACTTGATGAACACTTATCTCGGAAATCTCAAATACAGAACGTAGCAAGAAAAGTCTCAAAATCAGTAGGCATTTTTTACAAATCAAGTTTCTGCCTTAAAAAGACCTCCTTATAATGTACTCTCTATTATAGTTTAGTTTATCCTTAAGGATTCACATCACTGTGCGAGTGTTTGATTGGGGCTCAACTTATCAGTCAAATCTTAAACGTTTGATTACTCTTGAAAAACGGGTTATTAGAATAATTTCCAAGAGTCCTTTTAATGAACATGCCAATCCTATTTTTGTGAGCTTACGCATTCGAAAATTTGAAGATCTTATCAAATAAGTAAAGTTATGTATCTTTACAAAAACGGGCTTCTTCCTGATAGTTTCAATCACATGTTTTTACTTATAATATCATAGGTGACGAATTACTCCTTAATTTTGGCGCGAAATTTCAGCGTTAATTTGTAATTACACATGTGAAATTACCAAATTGCCATGGCAACCTTCGTACTTCTCCGTTTCAAGATGGCGAGGTAGTTTTAAAATGTCATGAATGAAGATGTCGGGGCATAAAAAGACGCATTAGAAAACCTGAACACACGAAAGAGCACATCAAGAAGGATTCTTAGAGGTATGTTGTGGAAAAATTCTGAAAACTTAAGCCAAATTTTAGCTCTAAACGTTTGAGAGAGTGGAGTTCACGATCGATCGATACGATCCAGGATAAACAAGTCAAAAATCCTCGATTGCTAACGTAATTCGTCACCCATGATATTAATAGGTAATCAAATGGTATACTCGTGAAATTATTCCCTAATTTCACTCGTCACCATTTGATTACACATACTAATAACTGTGACGTACATTCATGTAATACTAGAAGTAAGAATTCCAACAAGTGGACCCAGGACACAACGTATACCAGGAGCTTATGTGCTCTTGCGTATACTAAAAGTGTCCGAAAGTCTTCCACTGTAATTAACTGAATTGAATTTCCCGCAACGATGAGTAGAAAAGTCACGGACTTCAGTCGCGGCATTCTGAGCGATTAATGCGTGGTTATGTTTTATACTTCCTTTTGAACTGACCTCTTCACAGGTTCTTCGGTGCAATTTGTTAAGCAGTACGCAACGCACAAGGTATTATATAATGGAGAAGTCAAAGAAGGGAAGATGATGGGGCACTGGCGACTAGAATCAATCCAAAGCGTCAAAGGGGAGTGAAAGATGTGGCCTGTCGGCAGCGGTCACTGAACAGTTCATCTCAGCTGGGTCAGTATCTTGGGCTTTTCTTTATCTTCAGGATCCTTCTACTAGTATTGTAATATACTGTAATGTCATTGGCATGGCTAACTATGTATAAATTAAATATTAATAAACTGACTGTGATACGACATTCTATGTAACCAAACTGTATGTCTCTCCTTTCTGTTAGTTATAGTCTAGCAAACGAAGGCAATAGCGTGCAAAACTTTTCAAACCGTTGAAGATTTAGCGTGCCAGCCCGCCCGGGCTCATGTCAGTCCCTTCAGTAGTTTTTGCGCGGGCAGCCTACCAAGAGGTAGACCCTTAGAAAAGTTATGAGCAGGGGATTTTCAGTTTGCATGATTACTTTTTGGGCAACATGCCTGTGGATGAAATTTTTTCGGGATGAAATCCTCTGCACATCTTTTTCTATAGGTTAAACATCACTGATTACATCATTTAAAGTCTTTTTTACATGCAAATGCATGCGGTTGGGGGCCTGCCGTTGGTCGGCGTTCGGCGGCCATTTGGCGTTCTGCAAAATACCCCTGCCAAGCTAAATTCTATTGTCCGTTACACAGGTTTCAATTTCAATCAGTAACTCCTCCCTCGTCCTTTACTGAGTAAAGAAAATCGGCCTCAGTTTTTAAGACATGCGCTGTTGTTCACGTGTAGTTCACGTGCCATTTTCTTCACACCTAAAACCCCGACACCGCTCAATTTCGTCCCTGAGGGTCTTCGTTCCCTGATCCTTGATGGTGACCAAAAGCAGCCTCTGGGAACGAAAGTTAGTGATTTCAAGTTGTCGCAGCCACAAACTGTTGCTTGTAACAATCAATAAACAACAGCAGAACGTAGTCGCTGAAAGCGAAACTTCCAACCTCGTCGCCAGGTTTTTCACGGATGCCCTCAATATGGCGTCTGAAAAGTGATCACGTGTGCAATTTCAAGAAGGCTTTTTGATGGAAAAATTTTAACACAAATATACAATATATTGCATTCGGAGAATACTTTATATGTTGAAACCCCCTTAAAGATAATTTAACAAAGCTCTCACAATGTTAATTCGTAATCTTTTATTATATTATTGTTATATTAACCTTCATTATTGTATCTTCTTTTATATTTTATCAAGTCCCGTTGTGTTTTTTCTTTCTTTTCCTTATCTTTCTTCCATTTTTCTGACTTAAGTCATTTCCTCTGTCCTTTTGGCGGTGGACCGCCAACTTCTCAATTAGCTCAGCAATTTGTCGGCAGAGGATATTTAAAATATGTAATTATGCAAACTTAGAAATAAAGGAAAAGTTAAAAAAAAGACCTGTATTTACAAGATAACCGGAATTGTTTGTTTGCAGTGTAAAGAACTTGCTAACCAAATGAGAATACAGCTCAATGAGCATCAATGTCACGCTCCATGGCCTGTTTGCTTTTCGTAAACTTTATTAGTTTTGCGGCATGTTGAAAGGGATTACACACAATAAGCAATTTAACACAAGGGCCCAAGGCTATCAAACACCGAGGTATTATAAACACCGCACAATAAACTGCGTCTAATTGTTCTTAAAGGTCGCCAGGTCACGATTGAGAGCCGCAATTAATAGATCAAATTGATTGAAAGGTAATTTATACCTATTTATTACACTTGAAAACAATAGGGTTAAATTTAAGCAGCATTCATGTAAGAACGGCGAGTCTTATTAACCTTTTACCCCTCAAGGGAGATACCACTTACATAGAAAAGCCGCCATGAAATAACTTGTTAATATTTAGTTGATGGGTCTGGTTACCGATATCCCTCCCGTGCAATAAAAAATGAATTTCCTCCTAAATTTTGTGTACCACTATGGATTTCAATGCATATTAAGAAATTTCCATACTTCAATTTGTAAACATAAGTCCCAGTGCTTACTGATACCTCTTGCAGTGTAATAAAAAGTATAACCGTTTTAGAATTAATTATCTCGGCACGAACTAAATGGAACGTTTAGACAAAAATTCGCCCACAAAAGGATACAGTGTTTGGAATCAATGATTCAAATACAAGAGTTTATTTGCCTTTCTCTTTTCAAAAGAGTGCTGTTTAAATAGACTGTTTAATCTTCACCGCTTGAAAAAAAAAAGCGTGTCACCAAGATGGAGCGTGGCAAGCCAAGTCGTGTTTTTAAGTCAGCAGGCGTCCCACACACGTAGGTTTTGGTTATTACGCAACGAGCAACAAGAATTTATGTTAAAACATGCAGAGCTCATCCATACTAAACTGATAGTACACTCTCTAAGGAACAGTCCGAGACCTTAAAATTAACGCACATTTATAGCACCCGTTATAGAACACGTGTTTAGCGCGAAAACAAAGCATTCTTTAGGAAAGCAAATGAATTTTTGTCGTTGAAGTCTGACAAGATAATGATAAATAATATTAATTGTCAGATACGCCTTTTCTTAAAAGTAAAATTCTCTAAAGAAACACGAGGTATTACTAAAGTTAGTCTGATTGAAAGGTGTGCGCACTAAGCACCTGTTGATTAAACCACAATGACGTTTTACGATGAAGGAGTCCTGAGATGTCGTAAAAAGGACCAATGTCAGGTGTTTTGGGTAATTACTGAATATCTGATTTGAACTGCCCTCATGTACAGTCCTAGAAACTAGTGGAAATGTTGTGAATTTCTCTGACAATGCCCCCAGCCGGGTAGGTACAAAGACCCATCGAGGTTGGAGCGGAAAGCCTTCCCTGAAAAAAAAAACCGCCTGTGTTTACAAAAGACAACGAGTTAAGCGCAGACAGCCACAGACTATTTAATTAACCTATTCAGGGCTGGGCGAAAAATCGGCAGCTACGTTGTCAAGATTAACAAAATAAAACAAATCACTGAGGTCCATGAACAAAGAACAGTTTGCCTTTAATGTTTGCCGACAATATAATTACTTTATCAAACAAAACCAAACGATTTATCCAACGGTAAATACTAACGTCAAGGTATATTGTGAAACTTCAAGTATAAAAATACGTGAAATAACATGGCTCCGTTTATTAATAAATAAGATGTATTGACATTTGTAACAGATTCTAATGTGTGCCAATAATATCTCGGAAAATAACTTGTTCGCTTTCGTCATAAGTCAATAAATGCTATTAGGACTGTTCAAACATCTGACAAAGAGTTTCTATTAACTATTCAAGTTTCTTACGGAGCACTTAATTACCTTATCACTATCAATTAAAATCAAAATTAAAATCAAGAAGCCAGCAATCTAGTATGCGGTACAGCTACAGAGTAAAACACATGCCTTAGTAAACTCGAACTGAAAATCACACTGAAAAGTTCACTGAACTGGCTTTAAGATGTTGTATGCGTACTGTGATTGATAACAATGTGTTTACGAGTATATCAGTGGAAAATTTTTTATTCTAGCTAGAACCAGTCGTCAGCGTCTTTCGGGTCAGGTCTAGTGAGGAACAAAGCTGTTCCACGTCATTTGGACTCTATCAGCCGACTGTGCTTAACTTGATAAGCATGTCTCTGTTTAATATTGCTGTATATTTTTACTTATGAAACAAATAAGGAAGTTCATTGCGTCTCCTTCGATTCAACCGTATCACCATAAGTATTCTGTTCCCAGTACTGATTAAAGCATGCATGTCCTTTGTTGCAAAGCAACCACAAGTCGCGCCCACTCGGGTAAACCGAGATGTCTTGCCAAGCGCGTTAGAGAACACGCGAATGTAAAACTACTTCTCTGCTTTAAATCAAACTTTCATTTTGTAGATTCATGTTTAATTTAGCGATAAATCATGCACACAGCGTGATTCAAAACAAAGATTTTAACCACTGATACATCACAACAGTGTGTTAACAAACAGGAAAACAAGTAAAAAAGCTACACTGTATCTTGGAATGTATCTAAACATGCCTCGTACACCCATACATCGAATTATACGAATTATAGACGTTTTTTCTTAAAAGTACTGTAAAGAAAGCTCAACTAAGGCATTCTTGCAGTTTATCAAAGTTACTGATTTTGACTTCTCTTATCATAGAAAATGCTAATAATTAGTGCTCTTAAGGCAAGGTGCGCGTTTACCCTTTTCGTTTCTAACTCTCTGAGTTCCTTTACAATCAAAGATGCTCGAAACTGAACTGAGAGACTACTAGAAGAGTCTGTTAATGACTACTTTTTTCACGTGTTCGTTTTTATGAATAACGTCGCTGCAATCTAAGTTTATTAATTTCAATCCTTGCGCAAATTCCTTGAAATGATTATGTCACGTCAGCCAATGAAACTTGTAAGCCTTAATATCATGAACTACTTGGGGTACATTTGATCCCACTCGGGACATCACTCAGTATATACGCTCGCCGAGCGAATCGAACAAAAATTTACAAAGTTAAACTGTATTGCTTTTCACTTAGGAGAGTGCCCAAAATCAATGTCCGCTGCATTAGAAACTGATCGGTTAAGTTTGAAGTTCACCGAGTTTAAATGACCCCCTGGCTTGTTCAAGGACTTCAAAATAACAATGTATATTATATAACTATGCTATAAGATGAAAATCAGTCATCGTGCAATCACAGCATACTAGTAAGCCAGTTTTTGCTGTTCACTGACTGTAGGCCGGAATTTATGTCTTCACTCATTTCACTGACGCGCCCATAAATAAGTGACTTAAAACACCAACTTAATATCTGTGAATTAAAGTTAATTGAGCATTTATCACAAATGTAGCTCAAACAGTGCCTTCAAAATATAGACGACAAAGTGAGACTCTTATGAAAACTTATTTTCCGGTTGTTTTGAACAAGCGCACCAGCGCTTTCCATTCTTGAATCATTTGTTTTCTTTCATGCCCTCGTTTAACATACTGTAAAACAACTTACAAAGCTCTCATTATGGCAGCTGATATTGCTTCTCTGATATCATTTGTGAGAGGAGTTCGGCAAATGATGCCAGTATTAGTAGTTCTTGTTTGGTTGTTTCTTAGACTAAGAGTTTTACCTCAGTTTATGGGCTCGATGTTAGTACAGGGGATGCATACAACCTCTTACAAGACTTAGAACTCCTGCTTTAACATAGGTTCAACATTTCTTGTAATTCAAGCGTTCATTTTCGATTCTATCGTATTAAGGATAATTAAAAGACTCAATCGTAAGGTATTTATTCATTTTGGTAAGTACTGCTTCAAGTTTGAGGATACGCAAAAACTACGCCGGACCCAGTACGTACTTCGGTCACTGAGTTGAACGCCCGTCAAAGTCAGGACAACCCCTCCAAGATGACACCATACATGCAGTACTCACATGAGATTTCGAGAAACATCAGAAAGACATTCAACGTTGTTTGGCCGCAGTTTTTCTTTCACCAGTAGAAAATAAACAACTCTCACTGTTCAAGAACAAACCAATGATCAGTGAGTATGTTGAACCTTGTTGAATGGCAAAGACAAATAAAAGACGTACCTCCATCAGTCTTTTTTTCCCCATGAATGTCAAATAATTTTAACAATCACTAAAACAACGCCTCCTTCGGCGCCACGTTTGCCGGCTGTTTAGACCACTAGGTGTGTGCGTCTTTGCTTCAGGCTTTCAAGATAACATCTTGACTGGTGGTTTCCGTCTTCTAGTTTTCTTTAGAATTCGGCGCTTCTTATTTAGCCACCAACGAGTCAATTCAAAAAGTGTGAAGAGTGTTAGCGCAAGTTTTCTTGATCATACCACTGAGGCGTCGACTGCAAACTGAAGCAGGCACAAAACAACTGTCCAAAGATATAAACCCACAAACTGCACTCCCTGTAATCATTTCCTATAGTTAACTAAATTTCATTGATATCTCTTTTAAATGATACTATCGCTACTATCATGTAAAAGACTTATTTTTATTCGGCGTGAATTGAACCCAGATAGCGCAAAACAAAGAACTGACAGTAAAATTGTTCACTTCGTCGACATGCGCTTTTGAGGTCAACAAATTTTTCAAGGACAATCATAAAGCAAATCAAGAAATTCTATAATCACAACGTTGTGACACTAGAGAGACATCTCCATGCATATGAAGCTGAATTGGCTAACCGTAACGTCGTTTAGGACGATAATTCAGCGGGCTGAAGCTTTTCGACAGACATTTTAATTCAGGTAATTTGTCCAATTGCTAGATTTGAAGACGCAATCAAACATCTGCTAAATAATATATTTAGGATCATTATATAATTTTGCTTTGGTAAACAGAAAACTATTTTTATCTTACATCAATATAAAATTGTAGGGCCCTCTGATAAAAGCAAACAATCATTAATGATAACCGAGTCTTTGGTCACATAAAACGATAGAGTGTTCATAATAACTAACAGTTCAATTTGACACGATTAGCATATCAGGAATGTTGACGAGTAGTGAATCTCGAATATTGTGGGATAAATTTAAGGAGCAGGCTTCAGAACGAACATATTATTTGAAAACAGAAATTCCCAAAACGCCTTTTAAGAAAATGTTTTGGAAATATCGAAATGAGGCAATTCTTGGAAGTTCAAGGTCTTGCTTTGAAAACTAAGACTATTTTGTGTAACGAGAGACCAGGTGTCCATGTAAGACTATTTCCTATAATGTAGGCTTTTCCGCTGGCTCAAACAAAGCCGACATCAGGAAATTGCTTTAAATTCAATATTTGTTGAGAATTTAAAATCTTATTGTAAAAAGAAAAAAGGAAAATTGGGGCTGATGAGTCCGTCAGTTTACTAACAACATGGCAAAATTAGAGCGTAATAAATCTACAAAAGAGGTGGTCTTTCCTTCATTCAAAGAAGCCTTTTTACCAATTAGCAAAACAGATTTTTGGCAGGATAACCAAAAGCTTTGTTTGACGAACCAATAATTCTACGAAAAGCTAAGCAAAAGTAGATTTCTTTAATGAAGGCGGACTGCGTGGTTAGATTGGTCACTAGCTGTTTTAAGTCCCAACCTTGGCAACGCAAACAAAAATAATAAAAAATCAAATATCTCTTCTCAACATACATATTTCCTATTCACAGATAACTCGATTTTAAAAAAAAATCAAACGAGGCAACGCTGAAAGAAACAAATGTTATTCTGTTATCTCTCACTTACAGCGAGATTGGAAATTACATTAACACACTTCTTTTCAAAGTTGCAACTTAGGTTCAGTTCCTGAGCCGAACAGAAAGAAAAGAATTTATTGCAATTTTATTGATATCATTGACAAACTTTCTCGACTGACATTGTTATACATTAGGTTTTATACAGTATTTACAGTTATAAATCTTAAACATATTATTATTATTTCCATAACTTTCTCGTTTACGCCGTGCGCCCATTGCGAAAAGCAAGCCGTATTCCTGCCTACTAAACAAAACTGAAGCAGCGTTTTAAAGTAAAAGATCTATTTTAATTGACTGACCAAACCTATGCAAAAAAAAAGTGCGCGAACTTAGTTCCAATCTAGGGATATATCTATTTTATGGCGACAAAATATTCGAGGAAATGGCCTGCAATTTGGCAGTTTCCGAGCTTCATTGTTCGATTGATAAATCGTTACATTACCCATCAGGATACTATTTTTTTTTTACCTCGACAGCCGTAGGGGCTAATAGGAAAAGAAGTCCGGGACGGAAGCATAGTACAATAAGCCGCAGTTGTGTGGCCGATAACCTTCAATTAAAATATTATAGCACATCTTAAATAGTTACATTTTGATTCCTGTGAGGGCTTATCCTCTGCAAGAAGCTTGCATCGATCTCGGCGACCAAAGAAGGAATAGCTATATGTCTTTAATTAAACTCCAGTTAGATGTGTCCATAGGTTGGATGTGGTCGGATTATACAGGGTAGGGCATGTCCTGTTGCTGGGCTTGGGTAGTGTGAAAAGTGATGCATTTGAGTAGGACACTGCGATGTGCACAAAATCCCTGCGCTGTAACCTGCCAGAGAAGCTGCGTGCGGCAGAGTAGTCGGCCGCGGTGGGGCGGTCACATCGACGCCAGGATTTTGTTTCTTCCATTTAGTGCGTCGATTTTGAAACCAAATTTTCACCTGTGTTTCTGTTAGACTCAGCGATAAGGCCAAGTTAAGTCTCTCGCAAACTGATAGGTATCTAGTACTCTTAAACTTGTTTTCTAACGCGACCAGTTGTTCATACGTGAACGCAGTTCTTGCTCGTCTGGGTTTTCCCTCCTTTGAACGTTCAGAGCCGCCACGCTTTCGCTTTGATTTAGAGCTCAGTGAAGTAGATTTAGTTTCTTCATTCTCTTGAATATTTGACGATTCCTGAGCACTTTTCTCTTTTTCCAGGCATTTTTCAGTTTCTGTGCGAACATAATAAGAAGGTAAATATTTAAAAGAGCTCCTAAAATCAGAACTTCTTCGGTATTTTAGATTAACAGACATAATTCAATAAACAGGTTAATTCATGATTTAAGAGACACCGCTACGCCGCCTGGCGAAATTACATTTATCAACGGCAAATTAGTTGGTTAAACGGTGGAATCGCAGTAGTACAATGATTTTTCTTAAGACATTTTACAGTGATTTACGCGTTGCTTTAAATGGTTTTTAAGCTGAACGGCTGCGCTAAATGCAATCTCAGAGCGAGTAACTAATAAATTAATGTAAAGGAGAAATTTACGCTTTATCTTTAATTGATTTTTAGCGTGTTACATAGTATGATAGAATTAAAGTAAAACTGTTCCAATAAAAGTAGGAAAATGTTGATACCATGCCCAGTAGATTGAATTTTAACGTTAATTAAACAGCCGGAGTGATGAGACGTACGTTTAGAATTGATGAGCATTCTTACCAATCGTCTTTTGTGCTCGGTTAAATCGCGTCGAAGCCATCCATGGGTGCCACGGAGAATTATTTCTCGATTCCTCTCTGCTAAGGCTTTCAGTTTCTGAGTCGCTTTCACTTGTTCGCCTCTTTAGGTTGTTAAACTTGTGTGGATCCAAAATGTCTTTGACACTAAATGATGTAACTGCGTGTCTTGATTCTTGCAGCAACTCATCCTCTGCTCCTGAAAGTTCTTGTGCATCACCGCCATCAACGCTGGTTACACTTCCTCTACGCCTGTTGTCAATAAGAGAGTCGATAGAAAAGCGATCATTGCCTTGCATGGTGTTATCTACTGCTCAGTGTCTTAACAATGCACGGCGAAAGTGTTTTGCACCCTGTCGCTTCCAGCGCGCATTCACGGAGTTACGAAACCTTTTGCCTTATCCTGTTGGGGGTGGACTAAAGTCGGTGTCTATACATAAGTTAAGTAGTGTGTGGCGGTACAATAGAAGTCACTGTCGGTAGACGAGCTTGTTTTGATTGCTGTGTGCACGCATAATTGTCATCCAAATTAAATGAATGATTTGACAGCGTCAAGTGGTGATGAGTTGTTATAGCGATTAGCACCTAATGCACACTTAAGGCAGAAAAAACCCCACTTTAAAATAATTGTTGTAGTGAAAGATAAAACCGTTCCTCCAATTTAGGCAGTTTTGATGACCATAAAACCAAAAAATAAAAATTCGAGGGAACGTATTTAAGCTCAAGGAGGGGTCGAGCGAACAAAGACTCCCATCTTGAAAAAGGCTAGCATTCATTGGTTTATGTAACGCATTGGCTGACGCACGAAAAGGTCTGCTGTGATCTTGCCGACAAAAAAATTAAATTCATCAAGGAAGTCTTTTAAAGATTTCCGTGCCAATAAATTGCTTACGAGTAAATCCTGTTCGAGTCTAATGACCGGCTATGATATGCTCTGTTTCTTCGATTTGTGAGTTTCTTCGAAAGCGACCAATTTCCGAAAATGCACCGATTTCTCCGAAAGCAATACTGAGAAACCCTAAAAAATAAATATTTTTGCTTGTTTATCATTACACACAGAATAGACTGCAACTTTTTCAGCCAAGCTGCGTTATAAATAGCCTGCTGTTAACAAAAGATAAACTGCACTCTTTCTTGGATGTTTTCGAAGAACGTCGATAGAGAAAAACAAACACATTAAACTTCTTAATTGAGATGCAATCACTGTAACAGTACCTTCTAGTAAAATTTGTTTAACAATCGTTAACAAGTATACGTTGAGAAATACGCTTAAGACATTTTTAAGAACCGTAACGAGAAAAAAACATCGTTCGCTTCCACTAACTTTCCATTTCAAGAAACTGAGTATTTTTCTTAGAGAAAAACCCAGGCTTTGAGAGGATGTTGGTTGTGATAGGTGCGACACTAAAAGGCCGCTGTTTATTTACTGGCGATTTTTTAACTAATTAGTACGTATCAGAACCTTATCGGTGTAATTTTCTTTGAAATGATCGTTTAGGCTTGCCATTTGCCGAACGCTTTTTCGTCCGCGATAAGGCGGTCAACGATAACAACAACGCTAATAACCGGAGCAATTAGGAACAATCCGCGAACCACAGAGGAGATAATATCTAAAAATATTCCCTTCCCCTTGTGTCACACTCTCTACAACGGGACTGTTAGTTTTTGATATTTGACGTTAATGAGCTTTCCCGTGTCGGTGCCTGTGACTCAAACCGCACAAGAATTCAATAGTTTTTTTAAACAATAAAGCATTATACAATTCAAATATTATGAATGTCTTATATAAATACCGCCATTGTGGCTTTCCAGTAGGCAACTTTAAAGGCCTTGCAAATCTGGATGTGTGGTTGACATAAATAGGGCGTTAAATGCTTGCTTGGGCAGACAGTGTCATTTAGTAATCTAATAGCCTTGTAAATAATTATTGAAATAGAGAAGTTGCTTTTCTGTTACACATGACACTGCAAATTGCTTTTATTAAGTTTTATACAATTTCGATTAATCCATGTGAGTAGAAACCGGTTCAATGATTTGCATTGTTCTTCACAAAAGAGCCACTTGCAATGAAGTTATTATCCCAAGACAAGCACAGGAAATTAAATCATTAACAAAGAAAGGCTCAAAGCAAAACGCTTTGCTAGCCTCAAGGGAAATTGAACATCATTAAGAAAAAAAACCAGTAACAAAAAGCAACGTTGACCACACTATATTAACGCCAAAGTCAGATGTTGGCGCAAAGGTTTCACACATCGCTTAGGTTGAAAATCATGAACGAAAATGAAACAAGTCGTACAAAAAACGAATATTAATGCAAATATCCCTTGAGTTATTTGTTTATAATCATAAGAACAAGCAAGTCTTACAGGTCCAATTCACCCTGCAAATATTTGTCCAAGATTATCTTTTTAATAAGTTTATGATTTGTTCACGAACCTGAACGTGCCAGCTGGAGGTTATAAAAAGTAAACAATTTCGTGTGAAATGAGAAAAGAATCAAAACAAGAGTGGTTAATTTACCCCTAAGTAACCAGAAAATATAATACGGGTGTTATTGATACATGACGAAGGAGGTATCGCAAAATAACAGGGTTTTGAATGTAGCTGAAACAACAGGTTTGGACCATGCGCGACCGTTGATTGGATACCCAAGGCAAACACACGTTCAAGGAAGACTCAAAATACCAATTATCCTATTTTATTGTAAACAAATACACTTAACAAAAAAGGTTTTCGTTACAGAGAGGATATTGTTGTAAAATGATGACAGTGTACCTTTAATTACGCTATGTGTTTTTTCACTGTTTTATTGTTTCACAGAGCACACATGGGCTGCTTTGTTGTCAACAGATGGATTCACACGCCCGAGCGCATCAAAGTTTTTTTAGTCTGTAAAAGTTACGCTTTGCATCATATTTCTTAAGGTTGGAATGTTTATTTCCTTTCCTTGTTTACGCTCAGTAGGAAATAGCTAAATATTATTTTGAGCCATAACTAAAACCAATGCTGTTAGTGACACGTAAACGAAAGATAAGAGCTCACAAGGCCTCCATTCACTCTTAAGTCACAGAGTTCGCCGGTTTACTTAGTACACTGGGCTTTTTGGCAGAAAACAAGGAAAGAACTAAAAAGCTTGGTTATCATTTACACAGCTGAAAGTAAAACATTTTGCCAGCACCCAGCTTTTTTTTCTTCTAAAAAGACGGGTCACCTTTTAATACAGCGAAATTTGGAATCCATCAGAACCACTTTTCAAAGTCGTTTAAAGGTTTAAAGGGGACACAGAAAAATACTCTTACAATGTAACCAAATTGCTATTAAAATTATATTTTGCATATATTTCAAGTCACATTTCATCTTCAGTGTCATCTCACGAAGAAAACCAAGGAAAAATAGCTAAGGCGGTTGACATATGTTTGCGAGTGCTAAAGGAAAGCAACAAAAGTATGTTCGACAGCTACAGTCGTCAGGAACAGTGTATTGATCATATCCCATATTACCTTTCGGGATTGTCGCGTGCACATTTTTTCCGACAACCTTTCTCGAAATAGCTGTATGTAACAGGGCTCTGAGTGTCATAAGAACCCTCGGCTTTTTCTTGCTTTGCTTGGTGGTCTCAATGAATACCTTTTATCCTTCCTACTTGGCTTCAAAAATTTCTTTTGAGAGCTTTTGAGTCCCAGAAAGGAAGTGTTAAACTTTAAAGGCATGGTAGCGGCGGAAGAACGTATTCAAAATATATGAACAAATGAATAAAAAACTAAATATTATATTTCTAATTACAAGCCATTTCCAATTTAATCCGCATCCATCGCCCAAAGGTTTCAGAACACTGCTCAAGCAATTGTTAACAGAACGAGATTCCAACATGAAAACACGAGATGGCATTGGCCTCTTCAAAGATACCGTCACTTAAGGTGCATTCCAGTGTCCCACACCAGCCCAACCTTCGTCAAAGAAGTGTTAGACAATTCGACTTTTGAGGGTGGGGTAAGTGGGGTAAGTAGCTTGGCTAAATATACAGACAAACCCCAAAGCGGGGTTTGACTCTATATCCTTGGAACAAATAAATTCTTCCGTGTAGTCTTATGTTTACACCAAAAACTTAGGAAAATATTTTCAACAACCTGCCCCCCAAACCCCCACCCCCCTCCCCTAAAAGGTCAAATAATCGGTTCCTACGAAGACGGAGCAATAAGCCATTTCCGAGTTTCCCCGGGTCTCTGTGTCAAAACGAGGTTAAGTGCTCAGCCTTTGATATGGAAATAACTTTTCATTCTCATGCAAATAAAACTCATTTTCACAAGAAAGGTTGTGCACTTGGCCTCATTTTGAAAGTGAGGGTTTTTGGAACTCGGAAGTGGCCTATTAAACAAAGGGGTTCAATGAGGTTTGTAATGGGGGGGGGGGGGGAACCCCTCTCAGCTTCTCCTAAGCTTTCAAAACGCAAACCAAATATATTAATTCTCACATGTGGGTTTCCGCAAGCGTTTGTCATAAGGGCCAAGGTGAAAAGTGGTGAGGCTTCACACAAGACGAACTGACTCGCACCTTTGTCAACGTGAGTTCTTAGATAGGCGAAAATTAAAATGGGGTTTTTAGATATCTAAATGCGATGTGACAAATGGATAAAGACTGGCGGGCTTTAATTTAGTTCATGTACAACGTACGGCTTTAGCTTAACGACAGCCAGCTTAAGATGGCACAAAAAGAATTCTGTGCTTTGGCAACTGAGAAAACGCTAGAAGAACTACACATATTATGCAGGAACAAATTTTTTTGTTTTGCCTTAACGATTTTCTCTTCTACCTTTCGATCCGTTCCTTTTCAAAAATACTTTAAATTTGTACAAAACAAATAGGAATTAGTAAAACTATAAGAGAGTATCAAATCTTTACAAAAAAAATATAGTAGCATGCGCAAACTTATTTTTCAGGTAGAATACTTAAACACATAAAAGCATGGGAAAATACTGCCAAAAAAGCTCAAACTATATCAATTCAGCCATTACAGCATCCTCGGTTTAGGGTACTTAAAGTGCTATTCCTTATCCAAAGACTAGGGTAATGTCAAATGTGTTTACCCCACAATATGAATTACCCGAAGCTGCAATTTATAGTAATTTTAGGATTAAGGTCTTGCGGGCTAGGCCTGCCTTGTGCATGGTCTTAGAATTTGTCAAGATTTTTATTTTACGAGAGTTGACAAGTTTATGACAGAGGGGTTAGGATTTTGTAAAATTTAATTATTTTGTGGATTATTGTTAATTCGGATTAAAATAATGGTTCCTATGAGATTAAGTCATTCTTTACCCAGAAAAACAAAAAGTCGGTTGGCTTAAATAAGCAACCACACCTAAAAAAAATAGAACAGCTCTCTTATCAAAAAAGGGTTTTTTTTAGTTAAACAGCGACATTAAGAGACTAAAAGAAAGTGATAAAGAACCCAAATGAATAATAAAATAAATAAATAATAATAATGTTTAATAATCATTACATCCACATTTATCTCTGACGTGCGTTTATAGCTGTAGAAGCCAACATGACCTTTATCACTTCGGTTGAAGAGTTTTATACTGAGTTGTCTAACGTAAAGGAGGGTACACAAATCGTTAATTTCTGTGCAATTTGCTGGGCAGCCCAAGGAAAAAGGAGCAAATTAAGAAAAGTATGCTATTAACAATAACATTTTCCAAAAGAAAAAAGCACAAATTGCGTACACACAGATTTATAATCTTCAACACTAACAGTTGCAATTACGTACTGAACGACTAACTTCATTACGTATAATGACAAGTAAACTAGGATCCATTCTTAGCGCTAGCCTTCGTTGATTGTGGAAAGGCAGAGGGATATAAGTAAAAATTACCTGGATGTATTCTCCATGTTCGCCTTCGAAAAGAAATTTTCTAAGGTTGAAGAAGATCAATTTTTACGTGTATCAACCCTCAACGTCCTCACACACTTTGCCTCCCACAAAGTTGTGTCGCTATTTTATACCATGACAGGTATTGTCCAAAAAGCCCTCTGTCCTACTCGGATCTAACCTTTATTTCCTAGTTTTGTTTTTAGGGCTTTTTGAAAAGCCGGCCGCCAAATGGTAGTTAATATAGGCGAGTTGATAACATACTTAATAATCCATCTCATGTAGAGACTACTCTCCATCAGAAGCTTATTACATTGTCAATACAACAAAAGCTTTTCATTAGTACATCCTTATTTAGACAAATGTTCCCTTAAAGAAAACTCGATTATTCAATAGAAGTACCTTTAAGCGTGCGTTATTGTGAATTCCGGTATCTTTAATTTGATTTATCGAACACTAAGCTTCCTTTAAATGTTTTATGCAAAGCTCAAAGCCATTGATATTGACTTTTGTTTGCCTTTCAGATATTGAACGTGTTATTGTAGTTCAATAACAGGCTTCTCAAAACAAGTCGATGTTAAAGTCCTAATCATATATCCTCTTAAATGAAGCCCTCGTGTTTAATTTTCTTTCTGTTCTAATGAATCATTTACTTTTGATTACTTTCCACTCTAACTTAGAATTCTATCAACTGTAAGCCCCGCCAAACGGAAATTTTCAAAGGGCCTGCTGAAAACCTTGAAAATTACGCCTTTCATTTGAAAATTTGGGTCTGCGACATTGAATTCCTTCCCAAATAAATTAATAATATTTTCGTGGCAAGTTTAAATAATAGATGTAATAGCATAGAAATATAACTAATATGGGTTGTACCCATTGTTAAATGTGATTCTTCTGTTAGATAAGGCGATGTTTTCAGAATGATTTCTGTGATGACTATGGTTATTTCGTCGGCTTTGTTTATTATAGTGAATCGTGACTTCTGTTAGATAATGGAGAATCCCAAAAGTTTGCTAAAAGCATTTTGCATCTGCCATTGATTCCAACCTCATGTTGTTTATCGGTCAGGTTATAAACCAATATGCCTAAAAGTTGATATCAGAGACCATTTGTTGTAGTCCGCTTTCATACAAAAATAAAACCCCCAATTACGAAGACAAACCTGTCTTCTCAGACGAAGAAGCCAACTCAAAACACAGATAAAATACCGAAAAATTTTACTTGGTTTACTTCATCGTTGTTTACCCGTGGTAAAAATTTAGTTATAAAACTGTGAATCTTTCTGTGTCAATAATCGGATAGATTATAAACCTAAATCTATAAAATCTTAATTGATTTCCTCTAAATCGTAGGCATTCGTATTTCTGTCACAACTTGTACTTGAAAGAACTTTATCACCTCAAACTGTGAATTGAACGATTACAAATCGATTAAAATTAAACCCATGGCCTCAGCTCGAAAGTAGAGCGGTTCTCGCTTCCGTCCATGATGATATACCTAACGTATGCTGTATCTTTAACACCAATCGTCGGTCAGTGGCGAGGAAAATAAAAATTATTTTGCAAAGTTGTACACTAAGAAAACCGGTAGAGACGAATTCTATTGCTCTTAGGCATCTGAACATTTTAGAGATAGATAACAGTGAATTTACTTAAAACGAACAATAACATATAAATTAAATCAGCAAACATTTTAACGTAAATGGATTTGTTTCGTACAGATGCGGTACATAAGTGAACTCAAATTTTACATTTCCTGGCATTTTAGAAACGCCTCCCCACATTGCCACACATTTTTTTAAAATCACATTCTGTTCCTCTGACAAAGATTTTCACCACCATACGAAAACTATTAAAATACTACTTTCGAAGTGGTCGGAATGTGAGAAAAGTTTTGAATGGTCGTGCTTGTTTGAATCATTTTTTTCCTTCTAATCATTTCGAGATCGAAGCAAGTGGACAATATTAAAATTTGAGTCAAATAGTGCAAATAATCTTGAACTATCACCAAGCTAATTTTGTGAGAATCAGTTCTTTTGCTAATTAATTAAGAGAGTTGAAATTACAATTGATTCCCCTCGTACGCGTAAAGTAAAAAAAAACTGATTCAGAATTGAACCATCCCCCGTATCAGTGGAAGTTAATTACTAATTAAGACTAGGTTATTTTATCGTGTACTGTAAATACAATTTAGTTTTCTTTTGGTGAAAACGAACGTTCACGTATAATTCTCACCGGGTCAATAAAAACCCTCAGATCAGCCCTAATTTTTTCCCTTGTCAAAGCGTCACTTTCTCCTTCAGTTCAAGTCCAACAATGAACTAGAATGATTAAAATTTTTTTTATGTTAGTTTTCTAACGTTCTTGACTTTTGAAAATCCATGAAAAACTAATGATGGCTAAATTCGCCCTCTGTTTGATTTGTTGGGAAAACAAGTAATCTTTTGTAGAATGATCTATCAGACATTTTATTTCTCAGATATAGATCCAATCGGCGAGCATTTGCTCTGATTCTGTGGGTTTGGCTCTGCCCATCAAGTTGCGTCAAAAACAGGGAATTCATTTGTTTTTGTTTTGTTTTTTCTTTTAGCTGTCTCAATCTCTGCTCTGAGAGGAAGAACAATATTTAAAAAGAGATCTAGAGATTTTTTGTTGCCACTTCACAGCACTGCAAGTCATGTCAAAGGACCGTTGAAGAGGGCAAGGGGGCGATGGTTGAAAATACCACCAAAAGTGCATTTTTACTGTTGCAATTTTCAAGCTTGGAGCTACAAAAGTTTTGCTTTTAAATGAAAATGGGCAGATACAAAATCTTATCAGCCTACGACCTCTTTCGTTAAAATTTAAGTAAACTAAGGCTTCTTAACGTTAAAAATTCCTTTCAGGCGTTTAGTCATTTCCCTAGCTTCTGGGCAAATTTTAATTTCCGGGATTAGCACTACCTGACTAGCTTTGGCCATAACTCTGTTTTCAATATTTTTAATGTACTAGGAGTTAGTTGAATTGGCAAATGGTAGTAATAAATCGATAACTGATTCTCAATCAAGTTCATGCCTTACGGGCGTGTAGAAGATCGAACGTCCATTTTGATTTTAATTTATCCCGGCACTCTGTCACGCACTGGTGGTAATTTTCCTCTGAAATTCCTTTATGGTGAGTTTATTTTTCTTGGCTTTGCTTTTCTTTCATTTATCTCCTCCCAACTGAAACGTCAGCAGAAATTCACAGATAATGTTGACCATTTCTTATAAAAAGGTGGATTAATCGAGTATAAGAAGTGAACATCTCCAGCCACATTCTAAGTCGTAATTAATAATTGTTCAGAGAGACGAGCTGGCTAGGTATAAAGTGTAAAAGCAGACAGATTTATCATCCCTGCTGCATTGTTTAGTCGTTGAGTTTAACCGCAAAAAGGGAAAATGAACTTGGCTCGTTATAAGCAGTGATAAGACAGGCTCTACTCCGTCGTGCAGTTTGACAGGTGATGGTTACGAGCAGAGAGCGGGCAGGCAAGTTCATCGTTGGGTATACAAAATGATGATCAGTTCCACTAGCATCACACTGGGGACCGGACGAAGAATTGAAGAAGATTTCAGCTGTTAAACAGAACAACACAGGTAAATTTCTCCTTTTCGGTAACCCCTACATGATAACTAAGGAATTGGTTTACTTTGCTCGGCGCAAAACGCAGTGGAGATATTCCCTTGAACTATTTCACTCCAAGGTCATCATCTTCAGGAAAAGTTGAACTTGACTGGAACTCAGTTGTCTGACTTATCAACCGCAACATTGCGGTTACCTTCAAATAAAAGAAAACCCGTGTTTTGTGGTAAATTCAAACATTTCCTTTCTGATTTTTAAAAGAATGGACACTATCAAAATGATCAGAGCAAATGATTAATCTTTGATTATAATTTTGTTTTTTTTTTCTTCAGCGTGAAAATTACAACCATTTTCTACCATTAATACTGACTTCCACCAAGCGCAAAGTGCAGATATTTCTCAGTTAAAGAAAACAGTTAACTTTCTTAGATGTTACAGTCAGCGCGGTTTAACCAAGCGAATCCTAACAAATATATGAGAAAAGTATATATCTTGTTTAAAAATAGCAAACAAACTGACGTATTGCCAGAGAAATGTACAATGTTAATTATTAGCTTTCATAAGGGGTGATAATTGGTTTTGTTTTATTTGTTCTTTTCCCTAAGATCTTTCAACTGAGGATGGTTTTTGGTTTTGCATTTTGAAAACTGAAATAGGCTACTATCAAGTGGTCTCGAGCTCACAAAATCTCAAGTCTTACCTATTTGCCATCACATGGCATCATAATCGACCATTTAAACTTTAAGTTATTGTCTTTTGCGATGAAGTAATAAAATGAAATTAGTATCCGGTTACCGCTGGAAATAACTTTAATTCCGTGACTTTTTTCTTACGTCGTAGAAGGATAGGATTTCTTTTATTTTCTTCTTGTAATACTATGATAAATAATGTTGTAGTTTATTTCTCAGTTTTTTATTCTTTAAATTAAACATGGGTAAAGTATAGGTGATGATTAATTTAAAATCTTTGAAAGAAACACTAGTAAACATCGTTACGCCTAGAGCTGCTAATCGAATCTACTTCAATTAAAAAAAATTGTCTCATCCGAGGACTAGCCATTCAACGGAGCGGGGCTGAAGTTTTCTGAAAGCTTATCTCAATTACAAAGGAAAATTTCGGTTTACTTATCGCTTCATTTAATTTTCTGCATGAAAACCGGAACTCAAATAAATAAATGGTGAAATCAAAAAGAGTACATCCTTAAATTGCCTTGTTCAGATAAAGTTATTAGATTTCTGCTCTTTTTATTTAGGCTTCCTAGAAGGAAAACTTATGTCATCCACCGATATCCAGCAGTTTGCGCAGTCGTCAGAGGATATTAAAGGCGTTATTTCCGAGGTCGATTTCTAAATGCTTTTGTTCAGAAGAAGTTATTAAACTTATGAGAAACCAAACTTTAATTCATGCTGAGATTTCTTTGAATTTATCGTCAATATTTTTCGCTTATAAAACATGTGCTTTTAAAAATTCTCTTGTAAATAAAACAGATAACAATATTTGCCATCCACATTATATTTTAATGCTGGGAATACTTCAAATTATGCGCAAATTGAAGAAACATTTACTTTCATTAAATAGGAGAACAAAATACTTATAATCGCCGGCGCTGATGATTTCAGTCCGTGATTTTCAAGCGTTTTTGCTAATGGATTGCGTTGACGGGAAGTTAGGGCGACAACTGGCAACTTTAGCCGACGTCAAGTTCAAACTGAAGAGATAGAGACAAAAGGCAACAAAGGGCATTAAAACTCAATTCCATTTATGCTCCGGAAGCCTGGAGAAACACGTCAAAACTTAGATAAATTATCACTGATGATTTTAACTTGGCTATTGTGAAAATTCAGTTTGATAAGCAGGCATTCAGCTGCAGGTCTTTCAGCAAAGCCGCATGTTGTCGATTTCTATCTATGTCGCTGCTGCCTCGAACGTCCTCTTACTTAACCCGTAACTTGCTTTTTCTTTTGAAAAGCTCATTATGATGTACAAACGAAAGCATTATTCTAGTAATTGTAATTTCCCTACCTTGGTTAACGCGAGAAACACGTTTTAACAATAATCTTACAAAAGCAATTTTTAATTATATATTTGCCGCAATACAAAAGTGATAAAAGGCAATTTTTCTTTTAAGAGAATACGATTACAAAATTGAAAATCATAAACGGTCCTCAGACTGGCGTATTTAGTCGCGAAAGCCAAATTTGCGAAAAAGCGTTTTTCGGTATTCTGTTCAACGCCCCTTTAAAGAGAAGACTGGAACAATTGCGCCTAACGTTTGATGCGATTATCGTAAATTTATCCTTTTTGGAGCATACTTCAAGTGATCACAATTTGATAGTAGTGTCAGATGAAACATATAAATTTCAATAGAAATGCCTTTTGCTTGTAGTTATTCTGTGATAACCACGTCATTAAAAACTTTGATTTCCGGTCGAAAGTGGATGCGTTATCAAAGATTTAAAAAGAGGGCCACTGAACGGGCAGAACAAATACAAGAACATTGGTGCTGCTAAATAATAAATGAATCATTGACTTTCTTGCGGTTCAAAATTATAAATGACAGATTTTCAGATCTTGTTGGACAAAAGTTTATACAAACTGCTTATTCCTAATATCTTGCTTCTCATTCGATTAAGACTGAAGAAGAGAGAAGGCTTACAGTTACGTTTACTTTAAATTATTTTTTCCGTGACTTTTCTCCACTCTTTGCGTTAAAAAGGTTATCACATTATTATTATTATTATTATTATTATTATTATTATTATTATTATTAGGCATTTATCCAATATTACTGAGTTAAACATTAGCCTGACAAGTTCGAAAGATCCGTTGTCTGCAGTGTTGTGTTGGAGATTTATATGCCCTGTAAGGGCCAGTATATTGGAAACTAAGTAAAAAGTTATTTCAAAACTAAAGTAATATTACATTTGACCCTCATCACGGTATCGCTTTAAGGGAATTGTTTTATCATCAGTGTTTCCATGCGCAGGCGGTATTCGAAAACTGCACTTTAAAATAAGTGTTAGCAGTTTTCTGTACAAGACAAGCAATAATAGGAATGGCTACGAAAATATAAATGTGAAAACGACAACACTATTTCTACAGAAAATTCAACATTCGTCTCTGGAACAATCTAAAACAAAGTGGTAGCTTTGCACTATTACTGCAGCCTTAAACCACTAAAAACCATGCCTGCCTGGTAGGGTTTAAAAGCAAAATCTGACTGGCTTGTATCGTCGGGCCTCTCTTAACTCGTGACATGTTGAATATCCCCAATTGTTATATTCCTAGACTTTCACTCAACTAAACAGGGACTGCCATTGGTTGATTCTTAGTCACGTGGCCTTGACTAAAATCAAATGTATCCCGATCGTGATACATTAAACAATGTATCCCGCTCGGGATACATTGCAGCACGTGATCAAAACATGGTGGAAAGTGGTGTGACAGAAGGCGGGAAAAACACCGCCAGGTCCAGCCAGTTTTCTTTTTCGTGAATGAACACAACAACACAAAAACGAAGCCTCACGCTAAAAAGCAACGATTTTTAAAGTTATCCCAGAAGTTCCCAGAAGAAAAACAGCAGCTAGTGGAGGAAAAAGATGCAGATAATATGAGGAAAGTGCTTTTGTTTGTAAATCATTCATTCAGTGGTTTTGGGAATTAAATTTGTGTTGTTATAAGTACCGAGTCGACTGTTTTGGTTCGCTCCGGTTATTCTTTTGTTGCTGTTGAAGTGAAAGTCTAGAAACATCAGGACTCTTGGGAAAACAAAACTAACTGTTTCCCTCGGGATCTGACATTAAGTGTATAATATAAGATGGTAAACTGGAACGAATCTACTACTTTCCCGGTTAAAGCATCAAAGCTTTATTTATCTTCTTAGGAATGGTTATTTTCTGGGCAGATGATGTTGTCTAATCTCAATTTGTTGTTGTTGATTGTCTTTTCGCGGTAAAGGAACAGTAAATAGCTCTTACAGCTGCAGTCCTTACTTTCTCTTGACCAGAGCTTTGTTTGCTTTGGAAGATTTCCTATGATATGATTAGTATAAAGAGAAAGTAACTTGTAAACTGTATGAACTATTGTAGTTTCAAACCAAAACCTAACTTATTATTTGACCAATCAAAGCACACGCGTACGTGAGCCAATCAGATCTTGCACCAAAAGAATGTAGTCAGAGCATGCGCACCAAACGCGAGATAACTGGTGTGTAAGAAAGTCAACATTGGTTTTGATTGGTCAATTGGTGGAAAGTTGTGCAATCGTGAAATACTGAGACTTGAACCTTTGTTACTTCACTAGTTATTAATAATAATTAGCCTAAAAATGCCAAACAATTTGCTGCTAGGTTTTACTCTTAAAAGGACTGAAGTCTCTTAGGATACATTTTTGAATTTACACATTTCTATTACATGACGGGTGATATTTTCTCATCATATAAAATTATTAACAATTATTGGATGAGGCTGAGTATCAGCTGGAGAATTATAAGGAGATGGAGGGTGTTATCGGGGGATAACACCCTCTGAGATCATCATAATTGTTCAGATGATGCGAAAGCCGAATTCAATAATTGATTTATTACTCATTCAAAATCGCTTCTACTTTAAAAACAAACTAAAACATGCTTACCTCCATCGATGTTAAGTTCATCTTCAATTGTCTGTTTATCGCCTCGTTTAGGAGATAAAGGGTTGTTCAGTACTGTAAATATTCCCCAAACAGCAGATGTCATCCTTCGTGTTGGCTCCTTGCTGTTCTTGCTATGTTTTTAGCCAATAGTTCGCCTATTTCTTCCTCGTGAAACGAGTGAAATGTTCCGCCATTTTGTACTCACTGCCAAAACAACTCAACCTCGTTCCCGGGTCTTCTTGGTTAACTGTTCAGTTTTCTGGCAATTATGCTACACAATTGACGTCATTTTTCACACATCGGAAAATTTTTCCAAATTTGGTCGACAGTATACCTGATTATGCGCGGAATTTTAGCCAATCAGCAACGGATAAATATTTTGAATGAATAATAAGATAATATTATTATCACATGACTACAATGGTACGCTCGCTCTGATTGGCTGCTAAGCGGGCAACATTTTCTTGTGATGACCGGCCATTACTAGCTAGATGTCCAAGGTATACACAGTCTGTGTTTGACTTGATAGTGGACGTCTATGTTAATTGAGAGCTGTCAAAAAAGGTATCCGCTGACCAGTGTCACAAGAGTACAACTCGGCCTTGACATATTGACCGCGCTATCGCCAGGTCAATACATAGAGGCCTAGGTCTGAGAATTTCCTGTTATAACTGTAATGACCTCAATCTCGGCTAACAAGTGGTATTTGTTAAGCTGACGGTAACCGTATAGAGATCTTCTGGATCTTCAGGCGAGTTGAAACTGAATCGTATTGAGTATCCTCATTAAGGGAGTTTGCATATTTAATCTAAGTAACCTTTCACACTACCGATATTAGGCAAGCAGACGACGATGCTGTTCGGCTCTCAGCACTTGGAAAAAAACAAGCAAATGAAAAATCCGCGAATAAGCAAGGCGCTTTTATAAGATAAAATGATTGTCAATGAATAACGTCAGGCATGTCTCTGGTAACAAGGAAATCAAATTAAAGCAGAAAACGACATACTCCTTTCTAAAGCTTACGAAATGGCGAGATGATTGTGAGAAGAATCTTTGCATTTAACATAAAAAACGCTGACTAAACACTGGCAGTGTTTCCAAAAGATTTCCGTTCACGCTGGTGGAAAAATAGCCTGCGAAAACAGCCGCAGTCTCTCCTCCCTCCTCGCCGCAAAGAGAAGTTTCGCCAGGAGGGAAAACGAGGCCAGAAGCGAAGAGAGAGGGCTGTTTTCGAAGGCTAGTGGTAATAGCCCTTCGCGGAAACAAAAACGAAACGAAAGGAATTAGTGAGTAACGCTCAAGCCGCCCTTCAATTCTTTACCGTTCAAATCCTTGTTCGATAGCCTGCAAAAATAACCGTTTCTCCTCCCTCATCGCGGCTGGGGACGTTTCGCGAGGAGGAGCGACAGAAATTCCATACTGATGACGTAAAATCTGTTCGGAATCCGGTCATAAGCGCTGATTGGACAACAGCGTAGTTACATTGTTTTAGCTATTGTTTACGAACGACAGACAAAAGACAAAAGGCTACAAAGGTCAAATGTAAACGCAATGATAACAAAACAGTCAATATTTGTGGAATATATTCTTCTCTAGAAGAAGTATTTGAGTTTTGCTGGAGCTTGTTCGCAGATGAACACAACACTTTACCAAAATCGACCAGGAGAAACGTATAATTGAACAAAGTTGCATTTGAAACCCCATGACTACCGGATTTTGTTATGTAAACATTGATTTACGTCATTAGTATGGAATTTCTGTCTCTGAGTCGCAGACGTTCGATTCCTGCTCGCGAAACGTCTCCAGCGGCGAGGAGCGAGGAGAGACGGCTGTTTTCGCTGGCTGCTTGTTAGATTACTGTATTTCCTCAATTGTATTTCCAAAGCAACCATGAAAATTGACTTCAGCTCAGTTCTCACCCTTCACTGCCTCTAAAATGGTCCCAAGCCAGACACACTCCTTCCTCCGCACCGAGGGAGCTAAAAGTATGCAGTTATAGTTTTCAGGTTTTGTCGGCAAAATGTCGTGTTGTTCGGTAGCTAATTAACCTACCAGGTAGACCATTATGTCTTTCATCGAATTAATTGCTAGTATTTTACACTTAATTTCAGGAAACCGCCAAAGACATGCCGATTTAACGACGAAACTTCATCCTTGAAAAACACCATTTAGCAAGGTAATAGCCCTCAATCAGTCGCATCAATCAACGAGAATTAAGACTGAACGAAAGATAACATGGGCCATTATGAGAGTCGATGAAAACTATTTTTTTCGTAATCCATGTAATGGAGAGTGAGTTGTACTTATAGCCACAAAGACTGAAGAACTCGAACTGGATTTAAAATGCGAGGAACATTGTTTGTAAGTTTCAAATTGGGAGGCTATATACGAATTAGCGTTCTGCAAAAAATAACAGTGATCACAATACTTTTGTCGACAAAAGTATCACATATGTTATTTGAACACTGCTATTAAACACATCTAATTTCATCTGAAAGTACTCCAGGAAAGGACCCCTTAGGACCAAAAAAGCCGGAGCCAAGAATTAAACAGACTGAAAATAAATCTTATCTGCCTCTGATGCGATTTCCCCGGCTGATTTGTAAGATAGAACCTAAGGAATCAAGCGGAAATCCTGGCAGGGGCTTTCTTATTCAATGCATATGCAAAATATACTATTTATGTAAATAAGCAACACCAAAGGAAACAAATCCAGACAAAGAAGACTATGTATGCCTGACTTATTGACCTTTAGCAAGTAAGTATCAAGCGAATAAGCCTAGGTGAGTTACAACTTCATAATTGTGACCGTTGAAAAATCTCCCGAGAGAGAATAAAAAATCTATTCTTATAAGCACAGCAAAGTAAACAAATCCAAAGAAAGTATAGATGATGTATGCATGACTTGTTAACATTTACCAAACACTGGAGAACAAGCCAAGGAGGGTCGCGGCTTCACAATTTTAGTTATAAAAAAATACCTGCGAGAGACAACACAAAAGGAGCTCGTTACATGGAAAAATAAGGATTTCCATGAGCGAAGAACACAAACGAAACACCGACAATAACTGCATCTTATGCAATTGAAGTCATTAACGAGTGGACGGATAGAATGATTCAAAGAACCTTCTAACACTTACAGTGCCAAAAATTTGTTATTGTTCACAATGATGCATGAATAACCGTTTGCATACAGTGTCTGTGAACTACTTAATCACAGACAGTGCATCGCAGTTCAGATGCCCAATACACTTTATGCCTTTTTTAAAGGCCGACATACATAGCGAGTTATAGATCAGCTAGTATCGGAACACCTTAGCTTTTCCTTCTTTTCAGTAATCACTGAACATCACTTGCACTGATCAAAACTGAACAATGCTCGAAAGGGGACCAACTTTAAAACTCACCGTTGAGTATGAAATGTGTGAAAATCATCTTTCTTTCTACATCTCGGTATCAAGTTGGTAGCCATCATCTGAGCGACTGAAATGAGAATTTTGATACAGGCACGTCCTTATCCGGCAGCAATTATAACTCGGCCGGGACTTCAAAGCTTTTGCGGTATCATGGGTTGCCCATGGGTCTCTCCAGGGGACTTAAGACCACGTTAATGACTACGGCGTGACATTCATTAGGAAACTGTAATGGCATATACAAGGAGGCTCCGCAAAGGGGCACTAGTTCAAGTATCTAAAAGGACCTAAAACGACAAATAGATACATCTTGTGTCTCGGAAAAAGACAAGAAAACTTTATGGTTGGCAGATTTTTTCTAAACTAGGCATGTGAAAGCGATACCATTTGTCAATAGAAGTTAAGGCAATCGAAAGGGCTACTTTTCTGTTAAAAATGGTATATAAAAGGGTAAGGGTTTGGGCTTCGGGGTGGAGCCTCCCCAAATAAAACTCGCGGAGTTCCTCCCTACGCCCCCCCCCCCCCCCCCTCCCCCACTCCCTTAATAGAGGCTTAACAGAAAGGATTGTGGATAGTTACTTCCAATTCCGTGTAGTTTAAAGGGGAACACGCCTCTGGCCTTATTAATCTAAATTGCTCTAAAACCTTGTCTTATCATAAGCCATTTTCCTTTATGGTCTATCATTTCAGCCAGCATGATGTAATAGTCTTCGCAATTTGGTGGATTCATTAACTAAGACCGACGCGCTTGATTTTCTGTGATTCGTCACTTGTTAGAAAAACATTTAACTGAATTAAATGATTTCGGTAAGCACTGCAAAACGTCGTCAACATTCCTCGAAAGATTTGTAAAACCTGCCGTCCAAGTAATGCCGCGTTCGTTAAACCATTGCGAATGGTTACACGATCTCGTTTTACTGTGATTATCTTCTAATTCATTTTAGTATAACGATGTTTTAGGACAACCTTGCTTAATTTATTTTCCAGCATCTCTGAAAGGAAGGTTTATTTTGTTTCTATAAACCTAAATGAAAATTTTGCGATGGTAAAAACCTTTTTAAAAACCATTTCTTTTAACCATGAAAGCTACATGTTCGTTTTATAGAGAAGGAGAAGCCCCTTAACGTCGTCTGAATGATATTGCACATTTTATATCTCCGGAAGATCTAACGGGCGTTCCCGCTAATCCGATTATACGTGAACTTCTTACACTGAGTGCAATCCCGAGAAGGTACTCGTTAAATAAGCAATATTGGTATGTGAGAGGCCGAAGGGTGGAAATTGCAATGGGTTTCATTGGGAATTGAAATTCATTGTTTTGGGTCTTAAATCTGAAATAGGGAGGTTTTTTTGCTCTCTGGGACTAGGGCTTGGCATTGGAGTTCTTTCATTCTTCTCTTGAAAACATTAGTTCAGGTCCGAAATTAGCCTGGGAAAAATCACGAATTTTTGTCCAAACTAGAGAAAAGATTTCATAAACATGCCTGACACTCCCACCCGAATTTTCCAGATGTCATATCGCACATCTAAATACTGCCTAGCCTGTTCCAGTCTCTCAGATAGTGGGGAAGACGCGAAGAGTAAAAGGCACGCGAAAAGTTGGCAGTTTCCTTTCGTTTTATTTTCGTCTTCGCGCTTTCTTAATTCAGCGGGCCCGACTATCTCGGAGCCAGGAACAGGCTAAATACTGCCTTGAACCCAGGTGCGTTGTGGAAAAAGCTAGTCTTTTAGAGCTTGGGAACCAATTTAAGATATGAGCAAGAAAATATGGAAAGCGGATGCGGCAGGCCTATTTAACGGTGGGGAGGAGCGTTGCGTGACGAGTGACGACCCTTATAACGGCTGCGAAGGAGACTACCCTTTCCATGGCCCTTTGGGCTAATTATAACTGATTTGTTTATTCGTTGTTCATTACAACGCTAAATTTCTAGAGGAGGTCTGCACACTTATTAATGAAAAGTATACGTTGCTGAAATCTTAATCAAACCCACGAATTTATTTCTGGCAAATAAATGAATTGAAACTGAAGCCTATTGAGTTATCACCATCTGAGTGCATCTCCAACTGCGAGGAAACTACTACTCAATGCTACAGGTAGTTAGTCTCCCCAAAGATGGACCTATTCAGAAGCCCCTTGCACATGTTGGCTTAAAGTCCTGGAACCTTTCCCAGGCAGCGGGTGAAAGATGTTCCAAGGAAAAGGAATTAAGCCTTAGTCAGAGAATCAGAAAGGCTCTCATCTTGGTCACTGCCTCTCCGAGTGCCTTACGTTACATGACGCTCGGGTGTGTAAGCGGAAGAACAGTTTTGAAGTGAAATTAATGATGAGAACATTTCTCCTATGCCGGCCATGGACTCATCTTCAGAGGCTTATGCTATGCCTTCTCCGTTCTAATGGAGAGTTCTAGGAGTGCAGCTGTCGAGCAGACATCAAGAGACGGCCGCTCAATTTGAGGCAACCTGTAACCAGTGGGGGATCCAGGGGGAGGGTCCGGGGGGGTCCGGACCCCTCCCCCATCAGACCTTACGCTTGTTTGAGAAAGGGCCAGAGCCTTAGGGAAAAATTGATCATTAAAAAAAAACAATATGACTTTTCATGAAAAGAAATGGACCGAGAGACGAAATTATCTATAAATGACATACTACAAGATAAAATTGTCTCAAAATACCTGACGAGAACGCCGGAGGAAACATTTACTGACTTTCTTCGTTCTTTCAGATTATTTTCTAAATTTACGCTGTTTACTTGTATCCAGCCCCTTTGGGAGCATCCTTACCTCGGTCCTTGAGTGTTTGAACCTAGTGCCCAGGATCCCACAAACTATGCTTAATCATCGAGAAAATACCCCAGTTGCGTCCGTTAACCTGGGTCTTCTTCTTCTGTGACAAAATAATAATAATAATAATAATAATAATAATAATAATAATAATAAGTATTAAATCATTTGCAGCTTTGCCTGTTCCTGCCAAACAATTAGTAGCCTTCACTCCAAAAGAAAACCATCTAGTCAAAATGGAGCACAATGAGTGTTTTCACTGCGCGGCAGTTCAGCGAAAGGAAGTGATTTCCTTTCGCTGAACTGCCACGCAGTTCCCACTTAGTGGGGAGTAGGAGAAAATTGGGAGGATCGAGAGCATAGCTAACACATAGCAGTCTTGAATATGATCATTTTTAATAAAACGGAGACTTGGAGGCGAGAACTCTTTAGTGAGCCTTTACCACATAACAATACAGCTTCATATCGTAATCCAGACAGAATACCAATTGCATGGCAGGTGGAAACACAATATGGAACGCAAACCAGCACATCAATAGGATTTTGTTCGCATGCACCGAAAATGTTTGTCAAGTAACGTGCGTCATTCCCCGCAAAGAATGTGAAGATAATATTTTTTTATATTAGTTACAGTTAGGTTCTTAATGATGAAATAGCGGGAAGCGAGACACATTTTGTCGGATTCAATTGAGAACCAGAGCCTCACATCAGCTTAAATGAATTTTGCGAACAGAAACAGATGCCTAAAAAATAATTTAATACTACGTCATAAGTTAAGCGTAGGGAGCGTGCTTGCGACAAACAATCGACCTTTTCACGATTTTTTTTTCCCACTTTTGACATGGACAAGTTCGGGAAAATCCGTCGACACCACTGGAAAGGGCGCCTTAAAATTAGTAAGATTTCAAAGTTTGAAAGTGATTTGTTGAAATCTTAGAAAGATACAGCTCCTCAAAGTCGCGAAATTTTACAGACGTTTGTATGGGGGGGGGGGGGGCACAAACTTTTCCCCACCCCACCATACAAACCTCTGAAAATTTTCGCAATTAACTTGAGGAGCCATATCTTCGCTCGCTAGAGACGTATCACTTTAAAATTTGGCAGAATTACTAATTTTAAGGCGCTCTTTGGAGTGTTGTCGATGGATTTTCCATAACTGGTCCTTATAAAAAACCGTGAAAAGGTCTATCGGTTGACCCCTATTTCGAATGACGATTTTTGTCGGTGGGAGGCACCTGCCCCACTAGGGACAGTAGATCCGACAAGAGTATAACGTCAAGAAAAATTTCACTGAAAAACTGACTTCACGTCCTTTCTTTAAAACTACCGTAAAATTCCGAAAATAAACCCCTCCGTGTATAAGCCTCTGCAAATATAAGCCCCCCAAACCGGTAACGCAAAAAACCCTCCGTTAAATCGCCCCTCCAAATATAAGCCCCCCGGGGGCTTGTACTCGGAAAATTGCCCTCAAATACAAAGAAAAACAAAGCAAAAACGGTAAATTTCCTTCCTACTATAAGGCTAGCCCAATCGATTTTAAAACGCAAATTTCCCTTCGTAGATAAGCCCCTCCGAATACAAGCCCCTTCAAAAATAAGCCCATCAAAAAGGGCCCTTGAAAAATATAAGCCCCGGGGCTTATTTTCGGAATTTTACGATATTTTGCGATTATTTCAACTAGTTCAGTTTAATAAAGTTGTAAATAACGTAAGTGCTGGAGGGAGGGGGCGCGTCCTAGCTCAGATAGATACACTTTCTCACACAATTCAAAATTTGGTCCTTTCACGTCGTAGTTGACTGAACACGACAAAGAAATGTACAGATAATTATTCTGATACACCTGCAGAGATGTATTTCTGCCCACTATATCTATTGTCGTTTTAAGCTTCTCGTTGTTTTGTCGCTATCTTAGTTTCGTAGTTTCTACATTCTCCATGATGTCTCGCTGAAAAAGAAGGTGAGCTGAAAGAGAATTTGGTAGTTGTTAAAAGCGACAACCCGACGCATCGACTTGGAACAAGAGTTGTAACAGATTTCATTCCAACTACTCGAACTTTCTAACCTTAAAATAGATAACTTTCGCTTTATGTTAAAGAAGGCAAGCTACGCTGTCAAAAGCGAAGCAACTTCGAGGACATTCCAAATTGACGATGCTTTCTTTGCCAGATTTTTAAACGTCACCATACATCTGATACACAAAAGCCTATTTTAATAGCAATTTTGGCTTTTTGTAAAAACATGATGGTTATTTTTAAAAGTATGCTCTGATAATTAGGCTGCTAACTTTGGTAACACAAATTGCTACGGCATTCCTTTCCTTTAATTGTATCGTTACAAATTTTTGGAAAGTGGTACAGACAGCCTTGAAACGTGCTTCTAAGGTTATAAAGTTGTAAACACAGGTTCAACACAATAAGTGTCAAACAAATTAGTCTTAAAACATATGTTGGCCCTATATTTGAAACACGTAAACACTTACGCCTTCTAGTGGTGAGAATAACAAAGTCGAATTTTTGCTAAACAACGAACAACCTCCTACTTATGGAACTATTTCATTTAAATTAAAGCCCGAAATAAATATCAGTAGCTAAATAAATAAACGTAAAAGCTAAAAACTGAAAGTATTTATTGATATTGCGTTGATGCAAAAACTACTTCCGATGACAGGATTTCTTCAAGATATATAACCTCGTCGAACGAAACCATATTGGTTTTTAGTTTTTTCTTGAGCCAGTAAAGAAACAAAACAGCTCTTAGCTAGAGAAACTGAAATGCTATAACTTCCGCTATTCCAAACAAAACTGCAAAGTCATGATCCATAATAAAGCAAGCCTGGATTAACGCAGCTGTGTTCAAAGCTGATATTGAACTTAGTTTAACCTGACTTGAAAACGGAAGTTATTACACGAAATGCTATTCCACCCGCTAACCCACCGTATACCTCTTGTTTTGCTAATATTCTTACAGCTGCAGTAAATATTACAGTTGACATGGTTGTTTTGGGTGGGTTTCTGATTTTTTTTTTTTTTGTTTTTGCTGAAAAAGTGTAAATAAATACACGTATACTTTTCCAGAAGGGGAAATCAAATGCTTACACTTCAAGGTTGAATTATACTTTAGGGAGTTTAGGAAATGGGGTTTTGTTACTCAGCTTTTCAATACTCTTCTAGTTTTTAGTCGCTCGTCGCTTTTTAAATTTTAGAACTTACAGTAACACAAACGTTGCTACAAATTAACATAACGTTCTCTTGCCAGTAATTTGCGCACCACGTCAAACTTTTCCGTTAACAATTTCTTGTTACTTGTGTTCAAAAATACCGTTGCCTCTCAGCGGTTTCCTTTATTCAGAGTTTTATTCTTATCTGCAAATTTGCGTGGCTGAAATGGTTAAGCTCTTAGGAAAAAACGAACAACTGCGTATGCTGATGGAAGGAATTGACCTTTGACTATTGAAAGGAAAGATCTAGGATCCAACTTCCCACGAGTATTTTTATTAAAGTTTATTCACCTTTAAAAGCCACACGCCCAAGCAATAAGAAAATGAAAAAGCAAATTGTGGGCATAAATGTCTTGTTGTGTTTGGGTCTAATTATTTTGCCTATTAAATAAGTTGATTCACTATAAGGTCCATGAACTAAATATGCCTCCACTTTTTGCGACTCGGGAGGTTCCGGGAATGTGTGCAGTAGAACAGAATGTACATTTAAAATGACAAAAAACTACTCAAGGAATAAAGAAAACAAGTCTTCTCAGTAGTTTTCTGAATGAATAGGCTATGATTTCAACGTAGTGTTTGATGCAGTCCTAAATTAGGAATTAAATCACTCACTTCTTGGGCTGCGCCTCTTTTTGAAACATTTAGGGACTTTAAGATCCAACGACGCGACGGCAACGAGAACGTCGCTTAAAAAGCGAATTTGCGTTCTTACAGTCTTTATCGCAATTATTCCTACCCAATTACTTTGTCAAATGTAGGCGAACCCTCCTGGAATTGAATTCCTAGGGACCATATCCAGTTCAAAAAGAGAAATAAAATTTCGTCGTTGATTGATTATGTCCTCTATAAAACGCGAAATTAGGCAGTTTCACGTCGTAGTCGTGCAATAACGGGCAAAGTAATGTGCGCAAAAGCATGATGCACGTGCAAGGTGGTTGATTTGCTTCTAAAACCTATAGTCTGTTTGATGTTCTCGTTGCCGTCCGTCGTTGGATCTTAAAATCCCTAAAACCAAAAAGAGCGGACTTAATCGTTAACCCAGCCAGCGAGGAAGCTCTCCCACATTGATTCTGCCGGTCAAGTAAACGTGGTGACAGCAGATAATACTTGAAAAAACGGTCAAAACGTTTTGAATGACGTGTTGTATTTCTTCACTTGCAAAGTAGCCCCTTATGTGAATTTGTGAGACACAAGCGTGGAAGATCTTGAAACAAATTGCTAAATGTCGTTGCTAAATCTAGTAAGTCAGCAATGAAACTGGAATTATAGCATTTCCTTCCAACTGGAAAGTGAATCAAATATGCGGAAGGTGGGAGGGGAGTTAAGGACTAGGTTAATGATTGTACCACATGCTGATTTTCTGAAACGGCATTTCTAAAGACAATTAACTATCGGTTTACTGCAAAGACCTCCACTATGTCTTATAATAGTACAGAGGTTGATTGTAGTCAGGGGTAAAACTGTTTTTAAAGGGAAGTCCTCAGCACAATGTAGGGGAGAACTGCTGCAGTTAACGAGACTTGCCCTTTTCTGCGAGCAGACTGAAATTTTTTGCCAAAAGTCCAATATAGCGAAAAGCAGACTCACATACCCACTCACTGCTTTGCAAAAAAGAAAAAAAAATACATACTATCCAAGAGTAAAAAAAGCAACTTCACTGCGGAGTAAAAGAACATGGAAGTTGTAAGGCAGTGCATGAAATGCGACTGAATTTTCAACTGATTTTTATGTACACCCCAAAGATCATCCTAATACTAATACTAATCAGTAAAATTTAACAACGATAGAAAAAAAACTTAAAAAGGAACTTGACACTCAGCGACTATTTCCTAAATTTAATACCCTTGAAAATAGCTCACCAGTTTCATATTATTTGTTGATATACTCAATGGAGGTGACTGAAGGAGTTCTAATCATATTCATCATAACATCTGTGCATTCCATTATTTTACCGATCTTCTGGATCTTCCTACTCTATTATGAATATAACTGGCATCCTTACAAAACTGATTTCAGTTCACAATCGAAATGTAATAAGTAAGGAAAACAACAGTACTGAGCTACACTGCTACAGACGTTACACCGCAGCTGAAGAAATCACGTAGACACTGTGGACGAGAGGTTGACGACTGAAAGAGTAAAGAATTTGGGACAGATAATCTTATCCTTCTAAGTTCCAAGCTCGAACTTTTAGCTTGCTGAATTGCAACATCGTATACCCAGGGCAAAAATTTAACCGAAATTCGCTTCGTTGTAGCTTTCACAATTTTCCCCAGAGTATGACTTAAGTATAACAGAAGCTGTTAAGCGATCAACATGGGAACGGTCGAACGGCAAGCCAGTTAAACAAAATAGTTATAATGAAAAAACCAACAATCTTAAGGTTCTCTTTCCTGAAATAATCTTCCGACAGTTTTCTGAAAGAGTTTTTCACAGACTGGGAGGCGAATAACGTTAAAATAGCGTTAGTGTAGAATTAATGTTAGTGGGAGGACCAAATTGTCTTACGCTAGCTCTAATATGGTAGAGACGGTAACATGATAGCTGATCATGTTGACAGATGGATTTCACTCCATGTTATATTTCCTTGTAACATCTCGTCATTTAAAACAACCGGTAATTTAAGGATCCCTTGCTAACCTGATGCAAGAATTCAAAATTTCGCGGCCCTGACAAGAATCCCTCCTAAATTCACTGAGTTAAAATTACAGGATTTAGTCTAGGAATAAAATTGCTGTTCGCGACCGAACTTTCAAGCCGCCTTTACAACACGTAAGTTGACCCTTAACGCGTTGTCCTGTTAATCAACTTATTTATTATTATTTTTTCAGGAAGAATAAAGAGCGAAGAAAGCAAGCCTCCTGGTTATTTACTATACGTCTCATAAAACATGGCATGGTCCAAAATGAGAGGAGAAGGGGAACAAAAAACAAGAAACAATAAAGAACGAGAATGTCGAGCCATGACCTCTATCAAAATCATATTTGCCCCAGTGAAACACGAATTGACATAAGAGAATGTTTGAGCTTGTCATGAAAACGAGAAGTTAGCGTGTTTGCATGTGTGCTTCTGCTTACAACTGAAAGTAACCAAAAATCGTTGAAAATTTTGTCAGTTTATTATCACTGCTTATTAGTTAGCTTATGTTCATAGTTACAACTCAAGATGACTTGAAGAAATAGGCTGAAACATATCTGAAGTTAAATTCAATTTCTTTAGACGGCTTCGGCTGCTGGCCACAAAAATTAAAAACTAAACCTTACGACGACAGAGCATTCAACAAGTGTGATCCGAGATTACGGAAAAGCATCACTTTAGACATACAAAAAGCTAACAGATAGTGTTTCCAAACTTAACAAAGAAAAAAGAAAAGAAAACCCTATTTTTTAGAAAGTTTATTGGCAGTGCGCCTATTATTTAGCTTTGAAATTTTTCTTGAAATATCCTTTCTTTTTTTAGGTTTTTTCATATAGTTGTCATTTTCCTGGTGAGGCGCCAGAGAAAGGAAGTGGATGCGCACGCTAATGCTATGTTCATTACATTACTTTTATGCTTCATTACATTACTTAATGCTCCCCAATTTTTATCTTGATACTATAACAAAAAAATTAAGGCCTAAAATCAGTCGGCCACTCAGATAAAGCCGTTTTACTTCTTACAATTAAATTATGGCTTTTTTCAGTGTGTCAGCAATAAGGTACGGTATGGAAAATATTTATTGTAACCGCTGTAAGACCCATAACGTGTCAAAGACCTAATAAGTAGAGCACGCGACGCAAACGAAATTAAAATGTTCTCCCGTTTGATCGCGTGATCCGTCGGTAGGGACGACGCGTGGCGTCCATTAACGTCTTAGACTGAGTACCATTAGCTGGAAATAATTGTCTCATTTTGATTTAAAGATGAATTCGATTTTTAACGCTTTACGTCTTTGCATATGACAAAATTGCTAAGAATATTGTATGCCTGAACAGACGTAAGAAAAAGCTGTTCCACGCGAGGAATGACTCCATTAGCTCTGGAAATTTGAAACATCAGTTATTCTCGGCATGCTTAAATTTGCAGCAGATATTGCGCTTATGGTGACAGTAAAAGCAAGCGAAAAACGAAGCACACATATGACGCACACGAAGGCGGCTTATATTGTTCTATTTTTTCGTTTTTAGTTCCTTTTGTGAGGCAGATGATTTGAGCAAGGAGAAAAGGAAGTCAATCGACTTCCTTCTCTACCAAGACTACGATGTCAAGCGTGGGTTTAGACACAAGCCAGCAGAACTAAAACTAAAATAAAAATGTTTTACTTCCTTGATCTATGATATGTTATAGTTTTGCTAGTGTAAAATTCCAGAGGGCGTGGAGTTTTATTTGTGCATGGTGCAACTGGCAAAATGGACGATATTAGAAACAGCGTGAGCTAAACAAACTTGGATTTTCTGTGACAAATTACTTCCAAAACCTTCTTTTAATATTGTTCTATTCTTAGAGGGATAAAATTTCCGTGACTGACTATAGTTAAAGAAAGTGCTCAAAAGAAATAGTTAAAGTAAAAATATAACCACTGAACTCTTCAGCCAACACCTTGTAATCAGGGAAATGTTCTTTTGAGACTAGTGTCAGGGGGTATTGTAGTACTTGAGTGGAAATTATAAAAACGATCATGTGTTGTCTTTGAAAAGACTTTTTAAATAGCCGCTTATTACAATATCTCCTTGTTTCAGCTTTGACATGCAAAGTTTAGTCCTCACTGATTTCCGAGCACATGTATTTAAAATAAGTCATCAATATTTCTTGCTTTCCATTAGCTGATCGCTGCGATAATCGAATTATTCACCAAACACAGACATAGCAAACGTGTGATAAAATCCTTGAACTGCAAATTGTTTTCAGTCAGTACTCAGCTGGAAAGTGAAATGTTTTGAAAACTCACTCAAATTGTGGGATGCAATTTTCCTGTTCCTCTGTGTTCAGATAACTCTATGACGCACAAACCCGCTGCACAAGAAACGAAAATACTGCCTGGCTAAATTCAGCCAACTATTTTTGGTTTTCATAGTAGCAATAATATCATACAGCAGTAATATAGGAAATGGCCAAAAATCTGCCTACACTTGCCTGTTTTCTTTTTTCTATTTTGTGATTTTATCAATGACCTGTGAGACTGTGAATTAGCTTGACGTAGCTCAAAGTTGCTTATGCACTTAAAAAGTTTAGGTCGCCATCCCTCGCTTGATGTTTCTCAGTTTAATAAATTCTGGTCAGAAATCATTCATCAACCCGTTTTAGCGAAATAAATGTAAACTGATTACAGAGAGATGACAAAGCGTTTTAATCAACGTTACTCAGACTTCTCCATTCCGATCAACAATTTTTTGCAAACAGTTGACGATATAATCAGTTCAGTTACCCGGTCCCGACACCCTTTATGTTTTAGAGGACTAGCGGTTTAAAACGTAACAAATTCCTTTTTTCGCGTGCATTATATTTTGGTGCAAAATTGTAAGGTGATTAGTGAAATCATGCACGATTCTTGTCAAAATTCGCATGTCCCCTTTTCGCTAAGCACGTCGGAGATGGAACAACCGACGATTTTCAAGAAATCTCCTTTGCTAGGCAACCGTTTGATCTGCTATGAACGTACATCTATATCATGAGCATATCTTTTACTTCCTGCTGGCAAATGACTACAAAAAAAATTAATGGATGATTTAAATTCAATAAAAAATAATCATTTGGTACTTTTCTAAAACTTAAACGCTGTGTAGAGCATCAAGTTACTGAAGCTATGGCCAATTGCTTTAAGATTTGACATGGCGTGTGTTTTTCCAGAAAGTTAAAATTAATAACGTTCGTGATGTTTCCAAGTATAAACAAAGACTAAAATATTGTAGATAACGCATTAAATTAAGAAAAGGAGCATTAAAACAATAGCAGCGGTCTTAATAGGGAAATAGGAAGATATTACGTCTAACTGGCGATAAAAGTGAGCTATTAATTGCATGGTTGAAAGTTATTTCTCTTTAAGCTTTGCTGCAAAACGTTCAATCCCTGGTAGTTCTCTTTAAGTCCTACACAATGATAGAAATAAACCGCTCTATAAATTGGCATGACAGCGTTTCACGTTTAACACGTCAATAACATTACTTTTGGCGAAAAATCGGGCCATGAATAGCCTGCAGCTGCACGATGTTAATATGGTTTGAAACAACATCGAGAACGACTTTCAATCGCCTTTAATTTCTTATCACGGCACCATACAATCCGGCTGTCATAAGCTTGACGCCCAAAAGTAACTAAAAGCGACTATTTGATAATTTTTTGACTAAACTGGACATATTTCTCCACTGTTGGTTTACATTTGGTAGGGGATAGGTCAGGTAATCATTTTTGACGACTAAAAATTAGTTTAAAATTAACAAATAAGGGCGGTTTTATTCACACCACACTCTTCGTTCATTGTTGCTTAATCTTTCTTTGCGTGTTAATGGATCCTCTTGTATTCTTTTTTTTTTTTTCTCTATAAACAGGTTTGTAAAATTAGGTTAATAGGGTTTTGTTGTGAAATTTAAATATGAAGACAGGAACATGACTGTTGCGTTTCTATTGCTTTTGCGTAACAAATAGCTGCCATAGGAACAATTTGATTAACGTTCTCGACCAGCGCCGGGTCAGAGCTTAATCATCGCGAATTATCTTGCTCTCAAATGCGTACTCCATTCGTTTAAAAATATCTATTGGTATTAGGAAAAGCTTTTCATTAAGCTAAAATTTCCTGTTTTGCCAACGATAATCACACAGTTCAATGTCAAATTGTGGTGGTTATTTATTCATGGCTTCCATTGAGCGCAAATGGTCCAATATAGTCTGATATTCACCTCGCGTGAACTCTTGAATCGTTATACAAGGAATAAACATGCTTTTAACTGTCTTCACCACTGTTGTCGCTCTCGCTGGCGATGTAGTCTTCGTAAGACTCCCACAGTTTTGTTTATTTAACTTTTTTATCGTGATATTGCTGTGTTGGACCTTTCCCAAGTAAATAATGATACCATTAAACATCACCTCCCATGAATATTTCATTGTCTTTGTTCTATAGCATCAGATTGCCTGAGCGATGAATTTCCTTGTTTTTTTTATTTTATTTTATTTCATTATTGCGTTTTCATCTTTGTGAGGAGGTTGATTTTAGATGATGTAAAAACCTAGATTGACAATGAGAACTTCCTATTCTGATCTTTATCTCTTTTATTCTCCAACTTTTAAACGAACCTTAATTCGTACGAAGTTTTCCCGTGACTCTATCAGGTACCAGCGACTGCATAATACCTCAGTTCACCTGTTTGTAATGCCATGCGGTTCCAAAAACGTTTTATCGCTTCTAAACGGCGAACCGACTGGCGCTAATTTGCTGAAACGCGCGAAGGCGGACCACATAATTCATTGATCGCCGATTTTCGCGAGGAAAAGAAAATTAAGAAGTTTATTCCAAAATATTTCCTTGTTTGTGGACAAATTCACTTCTACTGGTCATAGCCATAAATGAATGCACTGTATTATTTATTTTGTTTGAAACAATTTTAACTGGGTTGTTTTATGCTTAGATATCTCGTTGGTGAAGTTTCACTCACTCTTTGACCATTCTGATAAAGGGGTTCCTTTATCTGTAGATAAAAAACATTAATGACCGAAAGCTCTCTGGTCTTTTCACAAATTCCTGATAACGATTAAGAATCAGTACACGGGTCTTTGTCATGATAAAACCATAACTCCTTTGTGAATTGTGCCTAAACACCATTTTCTCACCTTTCGAAAGCTTAATAAAAAGGAATAATTAAGTTTTACTTAGGGTGAAGTAATTCATTAACACATTCAATGCATGTGCGATGACTTTCGAAAAAAGGCATCCGTTTAATCAACTGTCCCTCTTCCTATAAGGCAACCTTAGCCTCTTGCTTGAAAAAGTAGCACGCCTTCAAGTAATTAATGTATTGTCCAATATCTTTTAGAAGAACGACCGTGAAACGCTTTTCAAATTGGTATAGCGTTTAAAAGAGACTACTTTTGCCCATAATGCGTAATTTCCAAACGTTTTTTATTGTAAATATTTGACTACAATTTAACACGTATTTTACAATTTGGACTCACAAAATCTTAATTCGTTAGCGTTTTTTGTCCTCGTGATTTTGGGACAATATATCATACAAGGTTCTTCTGGACAAGCGGTGCCTGTTTCCATTTACTAATGGATTCTCTGGTACTCCCGTATCACGATAATTAAACTGGTTTTTAATACTCTCTAGATTTCAAACAAATTTTAGTTAATTCAAATGATCGTCGAGAACATAAAATGTACCCCTCATTCGATCGTTAGCCGTTCTATCGAGACTTACCGTTAAGCATTCCGTGCTACATATAAAGTGGTTCATCTCTTAGCTATAATCGCTTTCAGTGTTGTATAAATAGGTGTAAATATCATTTGTAAACACTATACAATTCTCTACTTGCTACACCAATCCCCTCCGATTTGAAATACTTATGAAAACTCAGCCCGCTTTCAGTAACCACAAAAGAGGTCTTACTCTGTTTGGGCAACTTCTCCTTGAGTTTGAGACGATGTTTTAGTCAAGATATTCGCGTTGGACATCTTAAAATTAAATATTGCTCTGTGTATCAGACTCACGAGCCCTTGAGGTCTTTATAAGTGTCTACATTTTGCACTAAAACCTTAAAACGTTCGCACGGCGAAAGCGTTCGATTCGCTTTTCACGAAATACTGTATATTTCATGACAAGGGAAGGCCATGAAGATTTCAGTCCACACTCGCTGGTTTCTTGTGGCCCCCCTTTCTGATCAGCAAGAGCTTAGAGAAGTGATGTCATTGGTGGTGCTCTTAAATGAGGAGGCAAAAACTGTGAATAATGTTGAGGATACTGCAGACCAGGGTATGACGATGGGTGGTAAAACGAATACGGAGGATGAGCGCTTAATTCACTAGTGCGACTTTGTTCGCGGTACAGAATAGGAACCCGTACCATTCGCTGGTGGCTTGCTTGCGCTAAACTGGCAGCTTCCATTTCTGCTGCTAGTTGCCTCTTCCATTTGTTCCGTCGATTTTGAAACCAGATCTTAACTTGCGTTTCTGTTAGGTGAAGCTGTGCTGCCAGTCCAGCTCGTTCAGAGGAAGACAGGTATCGCTTTAAATCGAAAGTCGTTTCTAGTTGATAAACTTGGCTTCGAGAGAACACTGTCCTTGTTTTCTTCTTCCGTCGCTTCTTGAGACTGTCTTTCTTGTCGCCCTCGGAGGAGAGATCGCCTTTTTCCGAAGGATCTATAAGAAATCAAGAAGTAAGGCTCAGTGTATTATTCTTTACGCCCGATAGATATAAACGTAATACACGGCCTTGTTTCGCCCAAAACAGAGCAATCTTGAGTGTACTATAATGCTATTCACACTGAACTCGGTAACCGGAAGCTCGCTTTCACCCTTGAGCGTTACTAACCTTCAACTGATGTTCTACTCCAGTCATCGAAGTCATATCCCATCCTTCTATCAAGATCCACAGGACTTTCATCGGGGCGACGAATTTCACAATTTTGCCCTCTTGAAAACTCTGAACGCTGTCTGTCTTGAGCTTCTGCAGTCTCGGTTATGTTGTCCGACTCTCTCCTTCCATGCTCCCTAGAGCTAGCGCTGTTTAGAATATTGGAAATTGAGAACGGAGTCGACCGAGTTTTCTCTTCCATGTTTTACAGCGCCAATGATTATCAGCAAATAAACTTTGCAGTAGTAGTAATAATTTTTGTAGCTTAAGAAAAGGCAAACAAAGATCGTTTGTGTTGGGCTGAATGCATTGGGGCATGCGAGGCGACAATTTAAGTCAGTGATAATGATCAAGAATAAAAACGTCAAACTTGTTAAACGGCTGACATGGAAATGCCGGTCTGTGATTGGTCGTTGGTGGCAACTAATGGAACCGTGAGAAAGCACAAATAATCTTCTCCTCCCCCTGCTATACAAAACTCAGCTAAAGCGATAAGCGTAGTTTCTGATTGGTCTTTGGCCGCTATTAATTAGGACGAGACACGTTGTCATTCTAAAAGTGTTCGCGTTTTGTCTTTTTCAATTGGTTGAGGGATAACAATTCACCAATTACCTTCTTGGTGTCGGGCTACAGTCGTGAAAAGCTTTTCTGTTTAAGGCATTCTTAGTTTAAAGTGGAACATTTGTTGGTGTATGTCATAAACGGAGCGTTTAGCCGCGCGCTTAACAGCTTGATTGCGCTCACGCCTACCATAACACAAACATCATTAAGCTCCGACGAGAGAGGGATACATCACACTGATGCAAAACTTTAAAATCAAATCATGACCAGTCAAAAAAACATTGATGAAAGCATTAAGAGGCAATGCGAGGCTTCTAGGTTTGTAATGCTGCTATAACGTGCGGCTTGGCAGTTTAAATTAACATAACACGTTCTGTTGAAGATTTAGAGCGATAAGGTTGGAAATAATTAAGAGCATCAGGAGGCTTTTAAAGAGAGTTCGAGGCGATAAGAGAGTGCCACGCGAGAAAGTAGGTGATAAAGAGCGTCGGGGAGTGAAGTACTGTGAAGTGCATTGCTAATGGTTTTCTGCTATTGAGGCAGTTTCCAATCAAATGAAGCTGATGACTCGCTGATTGGCCTAAGTGTCCACAGCTGAGATGCTAATGAAGTAAACGCAATTGGTTGATTGCATTCTCGCCAACTTATTTCGCCCGAGAAATATTAAGTCATTATTTCTTGACACAAACCGTGACATGATTGATGCATTTTGGATTCGACATCTCCAAAATCAATTGAGAATTGACACTTATCAATACACTTACCTGTATTACTTCAAACACACAGGGTAAAAACACGCCCTAAAAATTCGTTTCGTAATGCCCTAAACGATGATTTAGAGTCATTGCAACTACTTTGCTAGTACCACGGTTTAATCCTCTTATTGAACTTTGAAAGATATTAATTACGAAAGGAAGAAGAGTGAATCCCCTTAATGTATTTGTATAATAAAACCTGATCCTCGCCATAAAAATGATTCAATATTACTCTGTAATTCCTTCCTTTTGACAAATAAATGGAAAGGCAAACAATGTAAATTATGGCCAGGCCATTACGGCCGAGTCTCAGAATTGTCATCAACGACATTTTATAGTTCTGGAACGTTACCGCCGGTTTTGGCCTAGCGGGCTTAATAGGTTCTTAGAAATTCGTCTCTGTTTTTGTCGCAGAATCTATCATCGTACAATCAGGAGAACTTAGTTAAAAGGCTATTTGCAAATGTCTAGGTCATATACAGACTTTTGTGCTGATAAAATTCTAAAGCGGCTTTAGAGGAAGAAAAATGATTTTATGACAAAAGATCTTGTAAACTTAAACTCCCCTTTAAAAGAAATACTGCCCTTGAATCATCAAGCCACGTCTAGACGGGCAAATTCAATTTCCGAGGACTTGAATGCGTACATTTTTTATATTTTTTTCTACCTTTTAAACGAACGAGCCATCAGACTTAAATTTAAGTTCAATTTCTTCTTCAAAAAGGTTTGAAAATTGACATTGTTGGAGTAATTTATCAAAGCATATTTGCCCGAAGAAACGAGAATGCCAATAAAACGTTTGCCTTGAGGAAAAGGAGGAATTAAAATAAAAGTTTTCGTGACACATCATCGTCAATTTGTGCTATCGCCAACCATATTCACCGAAGGAGGAGCTGAAATTAATATCAACAAATCCATCAGTTAATAGGTTTTTAGTGGCTCAGACAAGAAACAGTAAACGTTTGGTTTTACGGTCAGTTTACAACGCTTTTGTGGCTTTTTACAGCAATTAAATGTAAATGGGCGAAAGAGATATTGTTCACACGACGTTTTGTAGAAAATGTTTCAACATTTTTTGTTCAACCAAAAGAATCGTGAGACAAAATGCTGGTGGTTTTACTTTTCGAAGTTGTGCCAGAAGCTCCTCAACTATAATAGTTAGTGACAACTTTAAACTCGTGCGGGGAAATTATTCAACACTTCAAAGTGAATTTTAATCGTCAGTAAATTTATGGTATAATTCCGTTTTGGAAATACTTAAATTAAACTCGGACTCACAATGTAATTTGGGCTTTAACGGGTCTACGTTTTGAGTCACAGAAAATCTGAATTTTAATAGCAGGATTCAATCAACAAGGCCAAAACACAAGTTTTTATTGCAACACGAAGCACTGACACATGTAAATAGGATAAGATATAATGATTAATGGCCCGACAAGCTTTTATCATTTCGAATAATTTTATTGGAAATCGGCCGTCATTATTTTGAGAGCCAAGGCGCCAAACTTTCTGAAGCGCACAAAAAGATAACAACATTGGTTTATCGACTCCCATTTAAAATGCTATCCTTTGATATTTCGAGATATTACCTACTGCTCCTCCTTGTTGTGTCTAAATAGAAATAAATCGTTTGGTCTTGAACAAGCTTTATTAGAATGGAACACCGCCATAGCGCTCGAACGTCTGGAATAACAGCGCTAAGCATTTCGGCAAACAAACAGCTAGAAGGTGAAGTGTTCAATTTTGTACTAAGAAGTGATGAAACTTCGTAGCCAGCGTGTTTCAGAAAAACGTGTTATTTCTTGGTTACGGAAGCAATTGTTCACCTCAACTCGTCCACAATTGACTAACCTCTTCAATTAATAGCAATCTATAGAAAGTGTAGACTTAATCTTGGCGATTTTTGGCGACAAATGCGGGGAGGAACCTAAAAGCAGAAGAATGGCGTTGGCTTCGACCTTCCATTTTACCATAAGCTGAGGCGATAACTATATTCGTTTAAGTCAAATTGGTAGCAGAAAGAGACTTGATGCCTTAAGGGGCTGTTTTGACAAGTATTGTTGAAAGCCTTTCAAGATATTAATATTTTAAAAGATGGTGATTTGTAAAGTGCAAGAGTTCTTTGCCCAGTCAGCTGTTACAGAGTTTCACGCAATCAGGAAAACCGCACGAAACGGAAAACAGGTCCACAGATTTCAAGGCCACTGAGAACTTAGTTTGTTGATAGTCATCTTAAATTAGAAAACAAAGAAAGTATTCAAATTACCTAACATACACAGACAAATTTCGTCAACATTCAAGCCTAAAATGGAAAGCAATTAAGACACAGCAGGCTTTATTGCAATCTCTTTGTCTTGCCTTTGTTTTTCAGCCCTAGTTTAGAGTTTAAAAAGGCCCCCGAGGCAATACAGAAAAAATACGTGACAGCCACGAGGTGAATATAACGTTTTATCATAACAAGCCATATTGGTTTGTTCTAGAAAAAAGAGAAAGAAAGAAAGAAAAACCATGAGCTATCTGCAGGTCTCGCTACAGCGCTTTTTGTTGCGGAGTTCTAACTTTCGCCCATGCGGCTTTTACAAGCAGTTAATACTTTCAGTGACTGCGCGATTAAGATTCCATTAAGAACGTTAACAGAACAATGTTAAGGTAATTACGAGTTCCGTCTACGTTTCCCAAGCGCCATTAAGCAGCTAACGATTCATCACCTACTATTCTCACCTTAATCCTTCTAAATTTCAAATTGTCTAAACCGCTTTGGATGGCCCAAGAAATGTTTATCAAAAACAAATCAATAATACCTAAGCGAATTTATGTTGGCCCTAGAAATGATCCATGGCGTTCTGTGCGCATTATAATTGCAACTTCTACACTTAGAAGCCAGTTCCGCACTGTAGTTCGCTAAAATCGCTTCAATACCTGGCTACTCTTTCATTTTGCGAGGCTTGAGGCTAGAAAGCATATGGAACAAAACAGGACACAGAACACTTAACTAGCTCCTCCCACCCCGCGATAACCAAAAGCCAACATCGCCTGAGAAAAATTAATCGCCGTGTTGAATGACTAACGATAGAACCAACAAAAGAGCTAAAAGCGTCAAAGACTGCTTAAGTGCTATTCTTCTTCCTTGAAAGTGCTTAACAAAAGATTAAAGAAATGGTGACTGAAGCACAAATACAAACAAACTTCTGTTTAAAACCGCACACTTTTGCAAACTTCAAATCAAAAGTAGATACTCCAAAATTTCCCTTGGTAAACATAGCCATGGCTGATAATTCACGGCCACTTCAAATCTGCGACCGGTTCGAAATCTGTTCAAGTCCTCTGAATTAACAAAAAGAAGCGGTTTAAAAACTAGTGTACGCGCAGCTCAGTCTAAAGTCACCGATGAACCGCCCAACTTTTGGCAACCAGGCGATGAAATCCTAAATTCTCATCAATGAATACCTTGATATAACTTGAGAATAGTTAGGGAAAATTAGTTGTGGATCTTTTGAAGAAATCATCAATTTACAGGGCTTGTTTGTTTGTTATCGACGTCGATTTAACGCTCAATTGCTGACAAAGGAGCATATGGCTAAAGAGATGCCGATCCTATTCCTTCTAATTGCAAGCAGAAAGAATATAATAATTGCGATGACGTCAAATTGATAACTGTTCGTCTGATCAACCACAGTGATTGTTACTTTAACAAAGCTAAATCATTTTTATAATGTGTCATATATGTGATTTGTAATACTGGACCACGGACGAAGCACTTATGACATGCGAGGTCACATGTGTACAGAAGGTATTACGTCTACAGGCACTTAACAAATTCCAAAAAAAGTTTGATTACATCTGTTAATTACACGGCTTAGTTCTGATTACACTTGATGATGTGGTTACCAACTACATTTGTCAAGAAAAAGCATCGAACAGGAAACTTGTAAATCTTCAAGGCCCATTTGCGATGACACTTTTAAAGGTTTCTAAAAACTGATTGGTAAAGAAATTGGAACAAAAAATGGTGTTGGGATATTCAAGTTTTAAAGACTGACGGGTACTTCTTACTTACATCTAGTATTAAAAAAGGGGTAGTCAAGGTAAACACCAAAATTTGCTTGAAAATCCCGCAACGAACGAAAGCGTTGACTATCAATGGCAGTCAGAGCCCTTACGATCTCCAGTTCCTTCGCTAAAGAACTGTTAAAACTTGTCTTTTGGGACGGATGGGAAAATTTTGGATTAAAAAAGGACAAAAATCGCTCAGAAACCGTGGACTGTAGTTTGCTCAGACTTCAGGGGATGACTTGGTCCTTTTTCCATTTTATCAATCGCATTTTTACGAATCAGCGACACAGTAATTCTCGCGTAATACAGGAGATAACTGGAGTGTACAATTTGTCACAATTGGCGGTCAGTTTCAGTTGCTCCTTTTTTGTACAGAAATGTCTGACAGCTAAAGCTGTTATTTATATTGAAAACGCTATTTATATTTCCCTTGCGTTATCCCGCCTCATTCCAGAGAGTTAACGGTACAGAACAGTAAATAAAAAGATACCGTTTATGGCTAGCAACTTTTATCTGCATTACCAACCAGTTTGGGCCGATATTACCCTAATGGCTAAGTTCAAAGATAGAGCCACCTTTTTCAGAAACGGCTTTATAGCTCAGTTTTTTTTATCAACAATTTTTAACATTGAAATTATCATGAGGAAGCAAAAATTTCACCTTACCTTTGTTTTTGAGCAGCATAGTCTCAAAGTCATCTCTCGGTACATGACTCCCCAAATTATTCATGCTGCACACGCGTTGCGGGTGAAACATCAAAAAATTCTGCTCTTTCATTGGAAAGTATTTTTGGAATAGGATTCCTCTTTCTGTAGGAGACCAAAATTACCAAAACTGATGAAAGAATCCATTTATAGTTAATCTTTCTCAATACTGAATTACTTTTGCAGTTTTACTATTAATATTTATTTATATTTACCACAGTTATAGTTTTACCATTCCCTCCGACAAAGGGCTTAAAAAGTGCTCGAAACAACCGGAAAATTTTCAATCTTTTTACGATGAAAACATGACATTAGGTGACATTATCAATGCATATAATAAAACCTCAGGCTTGCCTTTTTACTATTTTATCTCGATCAACCTCATTGAATGGATGTTTTTCTATGATCGATATGCGTGCAAGTATTATTTCCCTGAACTGAAGTTAATACCTCAAATACAGGATTTTTTGGAGTACATAGTAATTATTATACTACTTAACGTCCCATTTACCGTAATCGAAACTTGTAAACTCACATTTATCTACTGTACTATGAAGAGAATTCATCCAAACGAAGGGAAAACGTGTCGACCGTTTCCAAGAAAATACTACCTAGTGCTTGTTTCCAATTCCTGGCGTACATTTGAGTACTCAGTACCGTCATGCGCAATTCAAATTTCATACCTCACAGGCTAGGATCTCGTTTGCAAGCAGTTTGCCGAAAGAGCGCGGGCGCATGAAACAGCTGGCACTCTAGCCTTCCAATGTTGCTTACTGGCTTTAGTTATTACAATTGAACAGGTTTCTCCTCTATTCACTTTAAGCAATTGATGTTCTTGGTCAAAATCTCAAAAATCAACAGTGGTTCCAGCCGCGACATTTGTTTCTCAATACAAATGATCTCGCTGTTTCCAAAAATCAAAGGATTTTCTCTATCAACTGTGTCTAAACATACTGCAGAAGAATTCTGATTTCTCGTTCTAGAACACCCTTTTAATTCTAACCAAAACAGACCTTCTCTTCCCCAATCAAACACTGTAATTAAAACGCCCAATACTTGAACTTCTGATAACTGGAATCAATTTCTTTTCCCCATGAAGTTAGAAAAATCTTGACGACATTGTAGATTTAATCCATAAATGGACCAGTCTCCAGACCCCACCTGCCGAACGATTCAGAACCAACCTCTATTTATCGATTCGGGTTGCCCAGTAAAACATGCTGGCAAAACTTTGAACCGGTCATATTTATTAATTTGGGCGGCCTTTTTGGTTTGTTGTTAAGTTAACCCGGACCATGTAAACTACTATGGTCAGTTTTAGGCTAAAGACTCTCACTGGTACACGCTCTTCATTCATGAATATTCAACTTAACAGCAATTGATAAGCAATGCGATTTAATTTTCTGTTGGTTCCATAAAATTGCAATTGACTGTTTTTCAAAAGTAATACGTTTCGCTTCAGCAGCTCTGCGGGAAATCACTTTTTAAACCGAGCGATTGCATTAGCAGGTTACCTTAAAGGCTACTGGTACCAGTAAAAGAATTTGAAGTCTCTAAGACATGAAAGCCACCTTTGGGCGTGGAAAAGATAATTGCTGACCTTAAAAGCCAACATAACCTCAGGAACAACCGAACTGTCTACTATAAAGAAAAGAAAAACAAAGCTTTACATTAGTGCGTTTTCTTTTTCCATACAATTTTTGGTGTCTGAACAAGAACATACAAAGTTAGATTAGATAATCTTAAATAACGAACTATGAATAATCTATGAATATTCAACGGCTTATATTAAGTAATTCATATCTCTCTCTTGATGGCAGAACAAAAGAATGGTAATCAAATGAACTAGAAACAGAAACTAGAAAAAGGTGAAATATGGTATGTTTAAATGTTTTACTTTTGTACGCCATACGTGTTAGGCTATCATATAGCGGTTTAGAATATTGAACCAATTAAACTAAACGTATAATAACAACCTGGAAAGTAAACCAATTATTATGATCAGATCCAGTTCATTATTCCCATGTCACGTTTGTCAATTATTGAGCAGTTTAACAATCTAACAACCGGTAAAAAATGTTTTTTTAGATTAAAAGTGAGACGAAACATAAACAAAATAACATATTAACGAAAAAATTAAATCAGCTAAGCTAACTAATTTGAAGAGACTAGAAACGGGAGATATATTAAAAGAGGTGAACCATGTTTTAAGCAGCGCAAATCTGAAATCTTTAGCTTTTCAACTAGTTCGAAACCAAGCAACCGAGAAGGCCACCATCGGTTGGTGCATGCCGGCAGGTTGTTTTCAGACATACATCACTTAACTCAATTTGCCTTCAGCTGTACTGAATTTATCAGGTTGTGTCTTGTGCTTTTTGATCATATATTCTATTTGATGTTACCGAATAAGTAAGTGCCTTAGATAAAAGCGCAATAGCAAGTTACAGATATCTGCTTTGCACACAGGTCGTAAATTCAAAACCGTGGAAACGATTTCTGTTAACTGAAAAAAATTAAAACACCAGCGAAACGATTCGACAAATGACCAGAAAAAGGGCGTTACATATAATGAATTTAAAGCTTTGCAGGAAAGTGTCATCTTAGTTGCAATTGTATGCCAACAAAAAGGTTTTCACCTTAGCTTCGTGTTTGTTTCCCCTTTTTAGATCACGTGGTGTTTCTTCTGTCCCATAGCCACGTGTATATAAGAGGGCACTATCAGCATCACGAAAGGAAAAGTCCCTTTAGAAAGTCACACCACCTGAAAGTGAAAGAGAAACAAATCTGTAAGAAGTATTGTCAACACCTGTCCGATTCAATTTGTTTATGCTTACAAAATGATGCGTTTTTTAAGGTGAATAAACTATCTATCTATCCATCTATCTACGGCTTATGTTTGTGGAGATGAAAAGGATTTTGCTCTTTTTTATCGCTAGCAACTCAGTTAGCCAAACTGTCTGTTTCTAGGGTGGAATCCTGAGTGCGTAGACGCAAGTTGTAACCCAAAAAGTTTGTTTGCATTTACGGAAACGTGTGCACACCGTGGGCTTAGAACGATCAACGAATTCCCCCCTTTTCTTCAGTGCTAGCTACTGTAAATCACAGAAAAATACAGTGGAGCGGACACTAGGAATCCTCGCTCGATCTAATTATATATTAAGTGCAGGTTGTTTGTACAAAAAATTATAAGAAGTCAGTGGAATTTTCTAACGCTCGTGTCCACTTTAAAATGGCGTCCAGTTAATTCAGTTTTCTTTCTAACTTGTTGAAAAGACCATAGCATCTTGCGAGAAAAAAATGAAAGTCCAACAAATAAACTGTTTGGTCTATTTGCTGAAATCGCATCGGACACTTGGTTTACACTCTTCTTTTGAAAAACAGTACGTGTCTCCGGGAATACAAAATTGAACTGGGTTGTCATAAATGAACTGAGAAAAAAACGTATCGAATTGACTCGAATAAGCGCCGCCCTGGAATGAGCGCCGTTCCCTTCCCTCCACAACGCTACAGATTCGTACATTTGTCAAGGCTGATGTGATTGATCGGGAAAAAGACTTCCAAACAATTTTTTCAGTAGGTGACTTTTTCTGTTCTTGTGGCTTTTCAACAAAATAATTTAAAGTAAGTGAAAATATGTAGCAAAATCAATACGGTGATCGTTTCGAGGAATACAACATTTACGATCAGGAATAGGTTTGTTTGAAACAGGGTTGAAACCCAGTTGAAACCGAACGTTTTTTACCCGGATTCGTGTGGACGGGGTCTTAGGACACTCTGAAGAGCGGTTTTGAAATGATGCGGGTTTCGGGTTTCGGGTTTCGGGCTTAGGTTTCGGGTTTCGGTGAGCGGGTTCACTGGTTTCGTATGGACGAAAGGTCGATTGGCGTAAAAAAAGACATGCAGTCTCAAAAATATCCGGATTCGTGTGAACGCGCCCTAAAACACGGCTGCTTTTGACTTCAGGCTGTAGCGCTTTCCCCCCTGCCCCACCCCCTGGTAAAAAAAAAAAAGAAGACGCAACTTATGCAGTTGCCGAAAGAAAGCCTGAATAAATAAGCTGGCAGGCGAATTGGGAGCTGCATGGTTACACTTATTGGCTCAGACAATTCCAAATGTGCCCATCCCCCTCCCCGGGCATTTGTCGAGCAATTGTTATCTTGTAGGTCCCGGTGGTAGGGATTTGTCAGAAAACCTCTGCCCGGGGAGGGTGGGGCATTTGTCAATTTTTCTAGAAGCGGTTAACGTCGTTCCTTTTTCAATATTTCACTAACAAATATACCAATTTAGATAGCTTTATAAAGAATAATTTTAAAATCTATGCTTAAAAAGATATGCGCGGTTTTCGCTCTATCACTTCCCTACCCCACAGTATTTCTGAGTCAGAGAAATTGCTTACCCTATCGTGATCAGCTCGCATATGGAGGAAAAACAATCAATGTATCGTTTGAAGAATTTAAAGGAAAAGACACTTTCTTTGCGTGTGAATTGTCTAGGCAGAAAGGCCTAGAAAAACTCTGCGAGATGTCTGAAAGCTAATACAAACTTCGTGTATTGTAAGATCAATGCGACAGTTGAACGGATCCTGATTCGTGAGAAAATAGTTATTACACATGTAAAGCGCGGCGGTTGTTTGTTTCATTCACTAAATTAAACATGTTCAAAAAAAAAAAGGTATTATTAAAATTCTAATTTAGAGTTCTGTCATTGGGATTTATCAGATCAATGTGATCTTTTTTGCAATAATTATAACAAGCGGCTTAGAGCGGTCGGTGCTTCCTGCGCGAGTTTGAGCAGATTATTACAGATTTCCCGTAAATATGGTATTTGCAGCTTATTTACTGGAAAATGCAATTTTGGTGTTGTCCCAGGGTGGGGCAATTGCACCCAATTGTTGAGCCCCACCGTGGAGTTTTTGTATTAACCGCCCGGCCCCACCGTGAGGCATTTGCAGCTTCAGTTTTCCAAAACAAAATGGCAAATGCCCGGGGTGGGGGAAATGGCACGCTTGGAATTGACTGAGCCATGAACTGTCAAATGTAACTTGTTATTATCTCGGTAGCGCCGTGTTGTTTTTTTGTTGCAAATCTTTCTGCAGTTTTAGTTTACGATGGTCCAGAAATACTGCAGAAATCCCTAAAACAAACCGCTATACTTAGTTGCCGTCTTCTTGCGCTTACCGACCTCACCCGTACATATATATATTTGCGCACGCTACAAATCGTCGATCACGCTAGACCCATTATGTTTCTTTGTGATTGCCTACGTTGTTACAGTTATATTAAAAAAAAAAAGCAAAGAGGAAAGTTAGTAACAACAAAACTAAAAATAAAGAAACATGGTTCACTATGACTGAACTATTTACCTCGTGTTAGCAGCGGTAGAGAGTGGTCAGAGCGATCTTTGTGGTTAAAAATCCGGAAAACATCTAGATTTTACTTATTTGTGATGCATTCTAAACCGAAACAAGAATCACTTCGTGAATTTTACCGGGGCCACTTTTGTCTTGGCAACCCTCGTGGAAGGGTCGTTTTCATCAACAAGTTTGTCGGGCGACATGAAAATCTTTTTTATTGCAAATATTCTTTAGAGATTAAAACAAGGCGTAATGAATAATGTGAAAAGAGAAATGTTAGGGAATCCCCCATTTTGAACAGATGAGAGTTTTCGCATGTCGCTAACGTAAATATTGCGTGACAAAGGTTACGTGAAACAGTCTTTTTTGGTTTTTCATTAGTTAAAGCAGTGATAGACTTTCTTGTAATGAGTCTTAATTATTTGTCGGCCAATATTTGACGAAGTTTCCTGTAGCGAGTGTGAATTTTAAGGTATTGAAACGCACAAACAAAGTTTCATGCATGCAAGTTTAATAACTTAAGATTTTTGTTTTGTCGTAGTGTACACAGTTCAACAGCGACTAAGCTTTGTCATCGTTAGGATGAATACTGTAACAATATTTTTCGATACACAGGGATCTCATTTATTGATAAGTAGCAAATATAGTCGCATTAACCATTCCGTTCCAAAACTAATGGAATTAATATTTGGCCCTAGCCTATTTACTAGTAATGAATAATTAATTTTCTTTGAGTTATTTCAATATACTTCTAAATCACAAAGATAAACAATTATGTCCAGTAAAGGTGAGGGCATAAAAACGCTCTAGCAATGATTTAATGCAAATAAGGAAAGAGGAAAGGGCAAGGGAAAAAGGAGGGAAAAAGTAATTTGTTCGCATGGTGAGTGTGTTAGAACGAATGACTGCGTTGCAGCAAAGGTCACATGTAATTAATACTCCAGAACAATAGATGAGGGTCCAATACATCAACATGAGTCAACTCCCAATCCTAGGCTGTCAAGTTACGCACGTGTTCAGATCGATTACATAATAATAAGATATTTCTTAGCAACAAGAATCCAAAATAGCTAAGAATACCAACACAGGAAAAAATAACGGATTCCCATTTTTGGATATTTTAGGGTATTTAAATAATACCCATAAAAATCCCAAATTTGGCAAAGTGAGACAAGTCCCAACCAGGGAATTCCCAACCAAGTTCCCTGATTGGGACTTGTCTCACTCTTCCAAATTTGGGATTTTTGTGGGTATTCTTTAAATACCCTAAAATATGCAAAAATGGGAATCGGTTATTTTTTCCTGTGCAAGGAGGAAAACATAAAAATTCTACATCAACGTCTTATGAATAATGTGCAAAGACAAAATGTTCGGGAATCCCGCAGTTTGAACAGTTGAGAATTTCCGTAGACTACGAGTAGTCCCCCACTCAGGGATAGTAGAGCAAGCAAAACGCGAGCGCGCGTGAAAATCAACCCACGCGAGAAAAGGCGACACTACGAGTAGTCCCCCATTTTTCCTCAGGGATAGTAGAGCAAGCAAAACCGTAAATGTTGCGTGACAAAGGTTATTTGAAAATATTTTGTTTTGTTGCTTCATAAGTCAAAGCAGAGATAGACTTCCTCCTAATGAGTTTTAATTGTTTGTCAGAAAATATTTGACGAAGTTTCCTGTAGGGAGTGCGAATTGTAAGGTATTGAAACGCATAAACAAAGCTTGGCGCTTGCAAGTTTAATAAGTTAAGATTTTTGGTTTGTCGTAGTGTACACAGTTCTACGTCGACCAAGCTTTGTCATCGCTAGGATGAATACTGTAACAATATTTTGCAATAGACAGGGATCTCATTTATTGATAAGTGGTAAATATAGTCGCATTAAACCATTCCGTGTGCAAACTAATCGAATTATAAATATTTACACGGTTACAGTTGTTGCTCCCTACTTCAAATTTCTGAACCAGCGATAGATCTCAGCGAACACTCCCAAAAGTAACGAGCCAGCGATATATCTCAGTCAGCGATATATCCCTAACAATGTAACTTTGAAAACACAGAAACGCGTTGCATTTTATGACCGGTGCCAGCCTTCGGCTAGGCCCCGGTAAAAAGAAGCTTTGATAATCGCGTCAGTTCGATTCACGCGTTCATCAATTGAGAACAGGAGGGAAGAGGGCTGCGTACAGAATCTTGCTGTAACTCAGCCGCTCGCGAATTGAAACTTTTGGTATATCGGCCATATCGGCATGCTTTGGGTAGCTTAAAGCACTACTCTCAATCTGTATGACAAAATACTCATTCCAAAATCATAAATCGATTTTCAGATTTTCAGATCGACAACGTACCTAGGTCTTCCGTCCATTTCAACCACTTTCTGGAACTGGATTCAGTCGCCCTGCAAATTTCAAAAGAAAGCATGAATGACAATGCTTTGGGGTGTCCAATTTCACCTTTATTTGAAGTGTTAATAATTAAAAGCATGTTTCCTGTCCTCAAGTAACACTTGCTGTAACTTGCTGTAACTTGCTGTGCGTTATGTGTTTTGCTTCTATAGTTTTTAATTCAGTTTTATTAGATTTTTAACCACCGATTGGCTACTGCCACCGATCAGGTCGTTTTTTCATCAGCCGACCCATCAAATGAGACAGGACTGATAAAAAGGCTAGAAGGCGCAAAGATACACAAAGTGGAAGATGGAAGTCGGAGAGGGGCGAGAGGCAAAGAAGTAACAACTTAGTTGTTGCTATATATTTGCGGGACCGGCATCTAGTATTGTTCCTGGCGAACCGAGGCCGAATGCGACTTCTGGGAGGGTTTGCGAGTAACTATTAATATAGCTTTAATTTTTGCTAGACAAATTGTTGGTGGCCGGTGGTGGTGGTGGTTGGAGTTAGAGTTGCACACTTTTTTTTCTCTTCCCAATTTTTCCTCTGGTCCTCACTCCTGTTAACACGGATTAGCTGATTCCTGATGTCACTATCTCCATCAAGGGACTAATAAACATAATGAAACAGATGGACCTCACAAAATCAACAGCTAAAGAGTAATTAACTGATTCATTGAACTTGCCTACAGATCTTGGACTTTTCTTTTGCTTTTTTTTTAGACCAGAATGATCAAAGCGCGAAGCGAAGCAGAGATTCACGCCTGCACCTGCGACCTACTTTCGCTCGCACGAAAGATGCAGAAATGACGCCTGTCTTTGAACTGTTACAACAGGTCTCAGACTGACCAGAAAACGAACTACACTAGTCGAGCCCATTGCAGCCAACGGCGCTCCCAGGGCTTTTTAACTTCCCATTTTTTCAGTACTTCCCATTTTCTAGGGGAAAAGGCCCTGGGGATGAGGTTGTACTGCAGTTGCAGCTGGAACTTTCGCAATTTAGTCAGTTTAAAATGATGCTAAAAATAACTTGATCTGTGAAAACGCCGTTGCATAGGCTAAGTATGGGAGTTGCACTCCCCGGGTTATGTGTTCCTGCCTGCCGAAGGCATTTCCGAAGATGACTTGCTTCCCGGCTCATTATCTCTGGACTGTCCAAAACCCTTTCCGCGCACTTTACGGCATCCGAGTAGTCGAGCCGTGGGGTCCCTGCCCATACAGCGTTAGTTTCGCAGAGCAGACATAAAGTAACTGTTTACAGTCAACTCTCTCTTCAGACGGACACCTTAGGGACCGGCACTAAGTTAACCTCGTTTCCAGGGTCCTCTCCTACCCGTCCCCGCGGAGCGAGAGAAAGTCTCGCTCTCGCTCCGCAAGGACGGGTAGAAGAGGACCCTGGGAACGAGGTTGGTACTACATGTCCGTCTTGCAGAGTCAAATAAAGGGAGTAAAGAAAGGCAGGGAGCAACTCTAGGTGTCCGTTTTATAGAGGTGTCCGTTAAGAGAAAGTCGACCGTACTAATTTTTTTATTTATCTACCTACTTAATTACTTATTTCTTCATTGTATTCATTTCTTTTTCTTTTGACTCGACCTAGTTTCCAATCGACTGAAAACGCAGAAAAGTCAGACGTTACACTGACATACACTCTTTGGAAAACTTTCTTTTTCGCTAGTCCACAAAGACATGACCTCTGTCTTCAAACAACTCGTTCGAGAGCGTTTTCAAATGAAGCCTCCGTTTTCATTAACCCTGCTCAGTTTGATCGCAAAAAATCTATCAGAGGAAAACGTGGACAGGGTTTTACTGTATTTTTGTATTTTTTAGTTGGTTAATCTCAAGCCAGCGGTCCGTGCAAGCCTGCGAACAGGCCCTCCGGTTTGGGGAAAGGCGAGAAAATATGGCACAACTCTCTCCCACCCCTCCCCTCCCTTTTTCATCCACTCTTCCCTCAATATAGAAAACAGTGTATGGTAACTTTTTTAAAACTCGGACTCATAATCAATCCTACTAAATTTCTAAAGCAGCTAGAAACATATCTGAATTTATTTACTGAGAATGTTTAACCGAAGCACATTTGCCACTGTTCAACTTGGTGACGGATTGAAGGTGCTTATTAAAAGTAACTCTTTCGCTTAGCTAACCAAATCTTGCCTTTTTCGCCGTTTTGGAGGTCTCCGCCTAGAATGATACGTTCGACCGTGGTCCATATTTAAAACAATAATAATAGTAAAATCAAAAACACAACAAAAGCGTTGTTTCCTCCTACGGCGGAGGATATGGGATAATTTCTTGATTTCGTGATATTGATGCATTTTTCTATACAGAGTGCGAGGGATGAACGGTCAAGATTTTCAATTATATTCTGGTTTCTATTTTGCTTTTCTAACGGGGATAGAGTGCAGATGGAGAAAGGGGTGAGGGGGGCAAAGCCAAGGTTGTTGATACACAATTTACTTTCTTAAATGGGCCAGTGAATGTGGAGGGATCACTTCGATAAAAAGTGTTATGAAAGGAATTTTTATTAACTATAACGTAAACTAACTCAAATGAATATAATACTTTTTGGCATGGAATAAATAAAATATCAAAACGTCAAAAAAATAATTTTTACAGTAATAATAAACTGATTTGGTATTAAAATAATTTCATTGTTTGATTTCTTCCAATGACTGTATTCATAATTACATTTTAGCTAATTAACCTATGTTTATATTTATTTTCGGGCATGAAAGAGGCCCCATTTCTGGTCTCCCCGGCCGCAGCGATCAAGTTTGGTCTCCCAGTTCTCAACAAGGTACTCAAAGTCCTCTTTGGTAAAGTCCTGGTTAAAAGATAAAGAACAAATGACTGCCAAGAATAAATTATATAGCTGACTAAAGCATAAAGCCTCGCGCAAACGGACGCAACATTGTTGGTAGGAAACTCCCAACATTAAACACTTCATAACTGGTCCCGAGGGAAACAGTTAATTTGGTTTCCCGAGAATCTCAATGTTTCCCGAGGGTCTTTTTTTAGCTGCAAGTTCATTAAACCTCGCTGTAACATCGGTCGGTCGTTCATTCGCGGGTAACAGTGCACTGTTACACTCTGACGTCATAGATTTTGCAACGTTGCCCGCTTTCAACCTCGTTCCCAGGGTTATCACTCTTGCCAAGAGACTATAAAGGGGACAGAGAGGCCATCCCCCATATACACCCTATTCCATAGGTAATTCGTCTCGAGTTATTTTTAGAATCGGGATAAAGTTACCTCGCGCGAGGCGTGGATGTTTCGTGGAGGTTTCGCATGACCAAACGCCGTGCAAAACACGTCGGGCGAGAGGCAATGAAAGCGTAAAAAGATCGAGAGCATTCCTAAATATTGAAGCGAAATGAGTCGGCGCTCACCTGGGAAAAAGGAATCGCTGGACTCTCGTGACTCCCGTGAAATCAGTTTAACTCGAAGTTGTCGTAACCTCAGTGCTTTAATAAAATGAGAAATTTCGCCGGTCTATTGAAACCGGTCGTTTGTACAATTTAGGGAGTTTAAGATCCAACGACGCGGACGACAACTAGAACATCAAAAAAAAAAACAATAGGTTTAATTAGCAAAAAAACAACTTCGCACGTGCAACACACTTTTTTGTTCATTTCTTTCCCGTTTTTGCACGACTACGACGTGAAAATGCCTAATTTCGCGTTTTATGGAGGACGTAAATAAGCAACGACGAAATTTTATTTCTCTTTCTGAGCTTGAATATGGTCCCTTTAAATTCAGCTTTAGGAGGGTTCGCCTACAATTGACAAAGTAAGTGGGTAGGAATAATCGCTATAAAGACTGAAAAAAATAAACATCAAACCAGAAATTGCTCTCTTCAAACTGTAAATTATAAATGATCCTGAGAGAATATTCACTGTTTTAAGGATTTCCCTGCTCTACTGTTAGCTCTATACAAGAGAGGAAGGGCGATTCTTTTTTAATTTCGGTTTCGCTGACACAGCTTTCGCAGAAATCTCGCTGTAGTCGTTTTCGTCGACAAAAGGAATAGCAAAATCGCTCTCCGCGTCTTCCCCCATTTTGTTCTGCGTCATTTCGTGAAGAACGCGTGGCTCTCAGCGTGGGTCATCCACGCGGAACACATTCGCGCTATGTGATTGGCTGTTGTCTAATCCCCCTTGAGATCGGTGGTGTTAAAAATAACTCGAGACGAATTACCTATGGAATAGGGTGTATATGGGGGATGGCCTCTCTGTCCCCTTTATAGTCTCTTGCTCTTGCTTCGAGAAAGAACCCTGGTTGCGGCTGCTCACGTGGAAATGTGTGTCAATAAATTGCGCAGCGGGGGTAGGTCCTCCACTAAATTTTGTCGACTGAACGGTGAATTATCTGGGGCAGGGAGAAAATTCTTGCTTCATTATGGCGCTTGAGTTTCTGAGTTGCATGCAAACTGCGTTGCTTTCGGCTAGTTACGAAAACATTATTTTGAAGGCAAAACAAGTTATTTGTTTAGAGAGTTTGTACTTGAAAAAAAATCACTCGCCCTCCTGCCAACAGGATAAACAGGATACAGAAAATCTATCTCGATTTGCACGTGCAAAATTAGCTTTTCTTAAATTTGCATACTCTGCACGTGCAGTTCACGAAAGGGAAAAGATAACGCAAAAGTCAGGTTTACATGAATCACCACCCAGTCGGCAGTTTAATAGACTGAAAAACAGTCGGTTTTTTTCTTAAAATCAGTAAAGAAATCGGTAAAGCGTGGCGTAAGAGTCTTACGCGCGCGAAGCGCGCGAGCCTCACACGCCCGTAGCGCGTGTGAGGCGAGAGATAAAAAAACGTATTTTTAGCGTCTCTCCCCAGTCTCGCTCTCTGTTTTCAGCTTCGTTGCGGACCTTTTGTTTGCTCGCGCGTACTTGAATACGCAAAAATACGGACTGTTTTGCAGTCTAGCAGTTTAAAGATTGTTATGGTATTCTCCGCTTTGGTTAATTTATCGGCTGGTGCACGATATACCAACCTCGTTCCAAGGGTTCTCTCTCTTGCATTAAGCAACACTATTTTTCAGGTGTTGTAGATATTTTCAAAAACTCGCGTAATTAGCCTGTGTACAGACGTCCACCCTCCCTCAGGAAAAATCGGGTGTTGTAGATATTTTCAAAAACTCGCGTAGTTAGCCTGTGTACAGACGTTCCCCGTCCCTCAGGAAAAGTCTCCTCTCCCGATTTTTCCTGAGGGAGGGGGGAAGCCTGTACACAGGCTACGCGTAATCAGCTGATAATAAACAAGGCGGCAAACTGCTCTCTGGGCCCCGACAGAGTAACTTTCGTCATAGCGACAATTATTTACTTTTCTTCCCCTCTCTTATTTTTGGCTCCTAGATTTTAGGAGCTACGCAACCAGCCGTTCTTTCTCGAGGAAAGAGAGGGAACCCTGGGAACGAGGTTGACCCGCTCAGAGATTTTGGCGGGAAACATTTTCATTGTTAGATGTCATGTGACCTCGAAGTAACCAATGAGAGCACGCGCTGTTGGAGAAAAAATTTCCAGTCATAAAAAAATGTTGGATGTTACAAGTTACGTCCGTTTGCGCACCCTTTTGCTTGTTGGCTTGCTGCGTGTTGTTAGGAGTTGTTGCACAAAGTTTGAAACCGGTCAAACTTTCAGCTACGCGTAAACGGACGCAACAACTCCCGACAATGATGGGAGTTGTTGGCCGTTTGCACTGGGCTTAATAGGGCCATTTATAGGAGTTGTTTTCGTCTTAGGTGAGACATGCTGGTATAAATGGTACAGTTTGCATCTTATTTGGGAAGAGTCTTATGTAACACGCGCGTTTTACTTTTAATAGTATAAATGGCCCTGATGTCTCCATAAACCCTTTCAATACGTGTATCTGTTTTATCTATTCTCCCTTATTTCTCCTTGCAGAATATTGCTTGGACTATTATTTTCTGAAGGAGATGATAATTCATACATATACTTTCTTGTACCTTCAAAAATAAACTTTTCTCTGTTTCAAATCTTGCTCTTTCTACTTTGAGAACTTCAACAAATCTGGCAGTGTTGTCTACGGCTTTAACGTTTCCGAAGCCTACTTTCTCCAGAAGCTGCAAGGAAAAACGAAAAAAGGAACAGTCACGGTAATTTCAAAACTGACAAGAACGTTTGAAACATTGTACCTTAGCCAAACAACAAAAAAATTAAAACGAACAAATAAGTCTATGGCCCTCGTCCACACTAACACATATCCTTCTTTGTTTGAAAACGAAACAACAACAACATGATATTAATTTGAGGAGGACTCGGAAAAAAAATCCGAGTCCCAGATGGGATTTGAACCCACGACCCTCCGTGATCTAGTCTACTAGATCACGGAGGGTCGTGGGTTCAAATCCCATCTGGGACTCGGATTTTTTTTCCGAGTCCTCCTCAAATTAATATCATGTTGTTTGAAAACGCAGTGGTATTCCGTTTTCAATGAACAGTTGCGTCCACTCATAGTATTTTTAGTTCGAATCGCCTTCGACCGTGCAAAAACGAATATTGTATTAATACTGACAGGCTTTGAATCATTCTAAATTCTTTTTCCATTCCCCTAACATCAATGTTTGATCGACAAAGATGTCTCACTAAGCTCTATTACGCGTGCTGCTCTAACTCAGAAGCTCCGAGATCTTGTACGTGGACTTCCGTTGAGTCGTTTAAACTCTGATTTTCGAAAACCTAGTTATAAAGTCGTAGTTGCCGAATTAACAAGCATAAACATTTTTCCCGAAAGAATACCGCTTTAAGTTATCCTCAAGTCTTCAAAAAGCCAAGGTGGCTGTGAAATTTATCCCACGGAAGATCTTAGTAACTGTCCACACGGTTAAAATAGACCGGCGTTTTCAACATTTCTACTGAGGAGAGCGTTTTCAAGAAAGGTGCGTTTTACACGACCGTTTTTATCGAATAAGAGTGGAGATCACAGACGTAATTTAACCCCGGTCAAGTTTCGTCTGTAGCGCAGGCTAGAGGTAGGGCCAATACACAAACAAACAAACAAACAAAATATAACAAAATTGTAAACAAAGGGATACGTATGAACGGGAACTGAAATTCTTCAGACATATTAAAAAAAAGCATTTTTAATGCCCTTTTTAAAAATGTTATCCCACTTCTTGAAGTATTTAGAACAATCCTGGTCAAAAGTGCTCAGTGAAGAGTTTTTGCTTGATGAACGTGGATAAGTTGATCGATAATGAGTACATTTTTCTTCTGGGAATTAAATTTGCAATTTCATTCTAGACTATTTCAATTTTACTGCTTCTTTTGCTTCTTCTTCTATTTAGTGTCATTCCTGCTTCAGGCCCTGTTCGCACAACGACAAAAAAGATAGTTTGGCGTTTGCAAAAACTCTAAAAATAAACAAAAAATTGCAAGACTCCAAATCTACTTGAAGGCAACTTTGAAGTTTGGTGACAATTGAGAACATTTTTTGATCGGTGAAAAAATTGTTCACACTAGAAATGACTTCCTGTTGAAAGAATTTTAGCAAAACTAAAAAAAGTTTGCACAATGCAAACAGAGCCATGGGAAAACCTCTTACCTTCCCATAGTCGGCTGGTGTGAGAAGATGGTAATGGCGTTTTGCCACATACACCTTCATTGCTTCAGACAGCTCATTGGAGCCGCGACAATAATCTGTTATGAGAAGTTCACCACCAGGCTTCAGCCATTTCTGTCAAGAGATGAAAATTCCCATAAAATAGAGTCACTAGATATGTATCAATATAAAACTTGCTTGTGCAGTATGAGTTAGGTTATTTTCATGCTATACCGCATAGCTTTTGGCGCCGACACGCGAATACTCGTGTCTATTGATCAAAAACTACGTAAAACGTCACAAAAAGTAAACTTACAAAAAAGTTTGCAAAAAGTGATTTCTTATCCTCAATGTGAAGAATTGTGTCCCTGCTATAAATGACATCAAATGATTCTGGTTTGAAGTCAGCAGTTGTTATGTCTGCAACAACAAACTCAACCTGGATGGTAAAAATGTAAAGAAAATTAGCAATAATAATAATAAACTGAGTAATAAAAGACAAAACTGACAAAGCAAACAATGAAGTATTTTATTGTTCAAAATGTGAGTTTTCTACTGATACAATGCTTTCCAATACAAGCCTGTTACAGGCATTAGCTCCTGACTCATCCGTGCTGTTGATCAGCTGACATACACATTCAATATCATATTGCAACTAAATTCAGTGTTAGTTATAGTAAATTATCAAAATTAGGGGATACAGAGATTGAGACTGCAAAGCCATCAGACATCAATACCTTATCATCCTCAAACTCCTTGGCTCGCTGTTTTCCAATGTCAATCATGTTAGTTGACAAGTCAACGCCAAGCACTTCCACATTGAAATTCTAAAATAAATTTTAAAATCATTTTGACATTTCGACACTGACTAAGCAGTGATATTACAAAGAAAAATTAAATGCCTGGCTCTAAAGAGCTGTTTGAGAGTTTCATGGATAGGAAATAACAAATACCAGTAATACACCATAGGACTTGGTGGAGTGGTTTGCAATTATACAAGTGATTAGCCACGTGACAAAATCTGTTTAATAACCATATGATTACAAAAAAAATGGATGAAATCCAGAACCATCTGACAGTTTGAAATATATAGTAGTTAAAAAAACTACACTAAGGAACGAACATGTCATTACAGAAACCAACATCGTAACTTGTAAGAAGATGGCGCAAAGTGGTGTACAATATTTCAGCTTTAAGAGTCAGAGTCATGAATGATGAATACAATGCCTGCTGTTATTTATAGCTATTTAATATCCCAATGAATGAAGGCCTTAAAGAGAATTTGATCCGTTCAAGTAGGTAAGTTTTTTTCACATGTTGGTGGAATAGCTATAGATAACTGCAAGTTTTCCAATCCTTAATTTTCAGAAGTATCTCATTTACCGTAGCTTTAAAAAGACCATAAACGAACTAATAAAAGCACTATGGCTTGGCACAAGACTGCCAAATACATCTCTCCCCAAATAAGCAACTTCTAACTTTAGTTCCCCCAATTTTTTTTTTCCCATGGCAACCAAAATGGTAGCCACTTGGAGCACCGCAAGGGAACTTTATTTGCAGTGCCATTCTGATAATTTTTCATACCTTCACCATGTAAAATGCACCACCACCAATTCCACACCCAACATCAAGAACTTTTTGGCCTTGCTTGAGACTAAGCATTGCTACAATTTCCTAGAGAAAATAAAGACAGAAAGAGAAAAATGAGCTGGGTCCAGAGGTGATTATCGATTATCAGAAGTTGTTTCAAATTCTTATTTCATGAGTGGAGTGTCTGTAAATTAGCTTGAACAAATATATGTGCACTTGCAAGTTATAATTACCGGTAATAGGAGTAAAAATAATAATCAAATTGAATTCCTATGATCTGGACAAGCTGTCTACAAAGAGAATTTCACAAATGCAGCCTTCACATCCCCCATACTACACCCTGTTTGCCCCTCAAATTTTGCATAAGTTATTGTTGTCAAATGTCCTTGGGAATATGCATTCCTCCAAGGAGCATTATTTTGAAAACAACAGAGAATGACAAACAGCTGCTGTTACCCTCCCTGCATGGGGCATACGGAATGTGACAACCGACTTGTTTTTTACAAAGAAACTGAGTAGAGATTATCATTGGGCTGCCCCATCCATTGATCTGTTGAGTTAAGGAAAGCTTCATGTTTGAAACTGAATAAAAGCCATGACAAAAACAGAGAATGGTAAGCATCTGCTCTATTCATTATGAAGCCTCTGATCCCAGAGGGGATGGGGGGGGGGGGAATTCAACAAGATTCCAAGGTACAACCCCTTGTCCTTTTATATACCATTTTTGACAGAAAAGGGCCCCCTTTCGTACACCTTTTACAAAAATTGACAAATGGTACCCCTGTCACATACTAATTTAGAACACTGCATCTTTTTAACTGCTGTAAATGTGTCCTCTTTTAAATATGAATAAACCACCAAATGGTAAAGTTCTCTTGTCTTTTTCACTGCCATAAATCAATAAAATGCATCTGTTAGCCCTTTTAGGTCCTTCTACAGACCACAATGACAGCTTTCCCAACACACTCTTTCACGGGCTTCAACTAGTGAAATCCCTACCCTTTCATATCCCTGACACCTGAAAAAGGAAGGGGCGGATCTAGGGGAAGGGTGCAGGGGGTGCACACCCCCCCCCCCTTGAGATGACCTGCGGTTTCCTAATACAACTGGTATTCTGCCAAAAAAAAAACTATGTGGTTTATTGGTGTTGAAGTAGAGCAAGAGACAAGTGCACTCCCTCCTTAAAAAAAACCTGGATCCGCCCCTGAAAGGTACCCCTTTTGGGCAGAGCCTCCCCGTATAGGCCATTATAGGGAGGACCCCCTGGGCCCAGCAGATTTGTAGTTGATTTGAATTGTTGAGTTAAGAAAAGCTACTTGCTTAATACTGAATCAACGACCAGGACACATAGTAACTCTCTGCTCTATTCATTTTGAGGCATCTGATACACAATCCTTTTAAGATCAATTCCCCTCTCGCCCCCTCTGGCCCTCCCGATGTACAATTTCCTAGATTTTACCCTTCAGCATAAAAGGAATTTAAACCCTCAGGAAAACAAGATCAGTGCTGTTCCATTTCCTCATTAGGAGACAGGGAGATATAATACACGTAATGTCAGTTCCTGTGGGAAACAGTTAGTTTTGTTTTCCATCGAAAAAGGATTGTGCTGAAACCCCAGGCAATTTCCCGAGTCGACTGAGGATCAGGTTTGTTTCTTAAATATAAGCTCGTTGTTTTACAGTCCAAAGTCTGACCAGTCTGAAATATTTACAATCCCCCTTGACTTTCAAACAATAAAAAATTGAGATAAAATTTTCGATTTCATCCTCGTTAAAAACCTGTAGACTTCATTTAACCAGGTTCAATGAATCTCGCTTAACAGTCTTTGAAATGTAAAACAAATCTATTCCATTTCCGTTCCCCTACCTTGGTTGTTTCGAGACCTCCGCTACTAACAAAACCGCGTCCAAAAATCTTCTCATAGCGAAGAATACTGTTGCTGGAATACTGATTTTGGTCAAGAAATTGCTGCATCTCTTCGCTTTTATTAGACATGTTTGTCAAACGTTAACAAACGATCCCAGAGAAGGTCTTCGACGCGGAAGGAGGTCAAAGAAGATCTCCAAGGAAAGTACTCGTGGGCTGGTTACTCGTGATTCATTGCGCTTTAGGTCCACGTACTTTGCTGCCCAGCGGTAAAAGCCATCCTGACAGGCGTGATAATCTCCCTCGTTCTGAGCTCTTTTGGCACATTTTTTGTAATCAAAACAATAATTAACTCAAATAACCCATTATTCTTCAGAACGTGCGTCTACCAGTTAAAGCAGATGACTATGTCTTCTTTTCGGTACAATTCAAGTACGAATCCCTCTATCGTTCTCAAAGGACTAGAATCTCTACTGGATCTCGAAGAACTTTGTGATGTAACACTTCTTACAGAAGATGGAATGTCAGTATCAGCGCATCGTAATATTCTGTCCGTGGGAAGCCCTTACTTCAGGGCCATGTTTACTGGGAAGTTAAAAGAGAGTAAAAACGAAAACATCACTTTAAAGGGAGTGACTGGCTCGGCTTTACGATCTATAATTCGATTCATGTACTGCTCTTCTTTGGACGTCGATGAAACCAATGTGGACGACATTCTAAGTGCGTCGGATTTGTTTCAAATGAAAGAGATAAAGAATGTTTGTTGTCAGTTTCTTAAAGAACAACTCCATCCTTCAAATTGTCTCGGTATAGCTGCGCTTGCTGGTGGATTCTCGTGCGAGGAACTGTGGAGCGAGGCCCGAAAATATGCGGTAAAACATTTTACTGACGTAATAAAATGTGACGAGTTCAAAGAGCTCCCTTTAGACACTCTTAAGCAATTGTTGTTGGATGAGAATGTTTGCATTCGGTCAGAGGAAGATGTATTCAACGCAGCTGTTGAGTGGATTTCAGAATCTGTAGACCGTCTGAAGTATTCAGGCGAAGTTCTAAGCTGTGTCCGACTTCCCGTGTTATCTCCTTCGTTCCTGAATTCACAAGTTCTCAGCAATGAATTGCTGTCAAATGATCCTGAATGTAAGCAGTTGTTCAAAGAAGCACTTACTTATGCATCTTCTCCTACTTCAGAAAAACGTAAGCACTCTTCAGCCACAAAGATGCAGCCTCGCATTCCCTCAGGATTTGGTGATGTCCTTGTTGCCGTTGGTGGTCTCCACCTTGGTGTTCCTGTGGCATCTGGAGAAAGGTACAACTTGTACACTGATGAGTGGATCCCAATCGAGGACATGCCCACATTCCGTTATGGTGTCGCAGTTGCCCAACTTCATGGGCAGATTTATTGTCTCGGTGGTTTCGAAAATGGAAGATTCCTTAGTACTGTCGAAAGTTATGATCCCGAGGAAAATGCATGGACAATTCGAGCTCCAATGCTTGTGTCAAGAAAATATTTTGGTGCAACTTGTCTCGGTGGTAAAATCTATGCCTTGGGAGGTTCTAACAGTCAACGTCGACTCAAAAGTGTTGAGTGTTTTGATCCATATGAAAATCAGTGGTCCTTTGTGGCCCCAATGTCGAGTCCTAGAATGTACTTGGCTGTAGGCGCTCTGGGTGGACTGTTGTATGCTGTGGGAGGCCATGATGGTATCTTGCGGCTGAGTACTGTGGAGTGCTATGACCCCCAGACAAATGAATGGAGCTATGTGACATCCATGGGTAAGCTCATTGGAAGGTTTGCTTATATGCTTGCATTATGTGAATGTTGATATTTTCACTTCCAAATGATTTTCTTGTGTGTACATGTCTGAGTGTGTGTGTTGCTAAAGCTTTAACTTGAGCTTGTTTCATTTGTCATCTAAAGGAATTAACATCACTAAAATCATCATTTCCATAAAGACATGCACAAGTTTCAAGTGACTATGGACTTTTTTTCTTAATGACAGCTGATTTTAATAATATTATTAATAACAGCATTATTGTTCAGGGCTGTCAAAAAGTTTTTAAGTAGCAGGCTGATAATGAATAGTAGGTGGCTTTGGAACTCCCAAAAAAGGAACAAGTTTCTGAGGGCCGAGGCATCTAGGGACATTTTGTAATTTAGAGTCTCAGAAATGTCATTTCCAGGGGGTTTGAAGAGGTATTTTCCAACGCGGACGCCATGTTGTTTCGTCAGAATACACGCAAGACTAGGACAAATGCCATTGAAATGTCCCAGGTGTTCCACAACATCGCACGGTTGAAGCATTTCACAGAAAACCTGTTTAAATATTCGCTCAAAATCATTCAAAACTGGGAAACAGATGTTTTATTTTATTCGATGGTGCTTTTTTTTTTGTTAGCAGTTAAGTAGAAGGAGTTTAAAGTATCCAGCTAAGGATGGCTAACTAACCGGCGGTTTTGCCAGGCTACCGGCCCTTATTGACAGCCCTGATTGTTTATATTTTTCATATTAATTAATCTACCTCACTAGTTTGGTTAGGATGTGCAAAATACCAAATAATCTGTACTCCAAAATGAGGAGGCAAGTAGATCTGATAAAGACAGAACAAAAGGACAAAATTTCAATATGATTTTATGTTTGTCTGGATGGTTTTTAGCAAAGATGTCCAATGGTGTCATCATAAATTAATTCCAAATTGTAGCATTCTTATTCTATCATTCTAATGATTACAATGATACAATAAGAATGTTACTTTCAGTTTAACACACTGGGGCATCATCTGGGCAAACAGTTTCAAACGACTTAAGACTGACCAATAAAGACCCAAACAACAACAGAAAATGACAACAACAACAACAAAACTTTATTGATAAGCAGATAATATAATGAAAGCTCCGCCCACAGCTTAACAAGCAGGGCTGACGTATTATCAGGTTTGAAAACTCGAGGCAAAGCCAAGAGTTTTTACACCTGATAATACACTCCTGTGAGTTTTTTGAACAGCTTCAAATTCTCTGATATAGATCAACTCATTCTTGCATTAATATTTAGATCTGAGGTTATTTTGGTCTAAAATGTAAAGTTTAGCCGTATCTATCAAATATAAAGACACTCATTAAATATTAATTTCTTTTGTTTTTTGCCATGAATTATTAATGAGCTTTGGAATGTGAATTTGTAACCTCTGGCTGTTACCCCTAGTGTTAAGTTTCAATATAAAAATTTCATTTGCATTTTACAGATAAACCAAGATCTGTTGCTGGCGTCGCAGTGCTTGATGGCCTTCTATACATCATTGGCGGATTTGACGGAAACAATTATCTTCAGGATGCAGATGTGTATGACCCGGAGACAAATTCCTGGACATCAGTCTCACCACTCAATGATAAACGCTCTGCGACAAGTGTGACAGTAATGAAAGGACGAATATTTGCCGTTGGGGGCTTTAATGGTCAGTTTCTGTCAAGTGTGGAAGTGTATGACCCTACAATCAACCAGTGGAGTTATGTATGTGGTATGTCTATTCCAAGAGTCCACTTTGGTGCTACTGTAGTGTAGTGTAAATAAAACATTGTGTGAAGTAAGGGTGTACTGTAAGAAATAGTGTAGCGGGAAAGTATTCCATTTTAAAAAGCCTTTGTTGTTTTGCTGGGGTTAAAAATAGTTCACTTGTTTGTGTCTGTGTTTTTAAAATTGTTTAATTAAAAAATGAACAATGTCAAAGAAAGTTTGACAATACTTTAACGCATAAACTAGAAAAATGAGGAAAACAGGAGAAAACAAAAACTTAACAACACTGCTCGCAGAAAGTTAGCAAGTATTTTTTAATGATTCTGATGCACTACTAACAGTTAATTGTACCTTAATATTATAAGATGATATCATTTTGTAAATAGTAATTTTAACTTCACTTTTCAGTTACTTTAAAGAAAAACACTTTATATATTGCTCTTTTTTTAACGATGTGATGTAATATTATGTATTTGAATCAAATAAATGAATTTCTAACCGTAATAATTTTTTTTTCACTGGATCTAACGACTTTGCAAGTTTTTTTTTCGAATGTATGTAGAACCCACAATTACAGCAGTAGAGAAATGACCTTATGGTCTGAAACACATATTTGCTCGAATAAGTGACGCGGCGCTTATCTTGGTGCGGCGCTTCGTTGACGGCTGCGCTGAAATAACTTTTCTCATTCATGCTTCAGCTTCAACCGTAATACCTCTATTCTCACTATAAACGGTCACCCGTCGAAATATCGAAATATTTTCCCGTTTCTGATAATCCTACATCCTTATAACCAGCTACTGTTGACGAAGGGGAATGAAAACGGGACAGCTGAAGGCGCGGTAGCTCAGCGAATGACTGTCATCAGGGACAGGGAAAAAATTAGCAAATAGCGGACCGGCGCGTCCCCAGTAACGATGCCAGAAACAATTGCGGGACGCATCTCGCCTCCAAAGTGGTGAATTGCGAGCTTAAGCAACTACAACGAGAACGTGAACGAGCACATCACCCATTCCAGTTCCAGCGTTACTTATCTACCATTAACGCGCACAAGTATTCTTTTTTCAGAAAACTGTGAAAGGTTTTAACCCAGGAGAAATTTCAAAAGTAGGTTGAGTTTGATCGTCCGGGTGAACGTAGTCCTGAATAGGACTGTTGTTGTTGACAGTGACTGACGTTTCGACAACCCAGGCGGTAGTCATCTTCAGAGTCAAAGTGAGTTGTATCACGTCAGTTGATGGTATTCTGATTGGTCAATTACGTCGCGATGTTATTGGTCGTCTGTCAGTTAAGCAGTGATGTTATTGGCTATGAAGACTCGTAATCAGTGATTCCAAAGTTTAATAAGCCAAGTTTTCATGACGAAAACGCCTTTCCGCTGAAGAGGATTAGAACGTGCACGCGCGCGGATAAAACAAGGCACGAACAGGGCACGTTTTAGTTCATTAATTGAATGGGATGTGAGACTTTTTTATTCATTCTCTTTGTCAGACAACTGAAGCACAGAATTTAAATGCTTTTTTCATAACGCTGTGAGAAGCAAGGAAGCCATGCGAAGTGTAATCAAAAGCGACAATAGGGCCATTTATACGAGGAAAAATAAGACGCGTCTTACATAAGACGCCTCTTAAATAAGACGCGAACTCTCCGGGAAAAATCTCGCAGGTCTTGGCGACATATGGTCAGCGAAAACTAACACTCCCGCAATCATGAACTATATACGACAGAGACTCTTAGACATAGAACAGCAAACATGGATTAGCGAAATACACAACGATGAACGAAAGGACCCAAATCAAAAAAACAAACTGAGAACTTTTAGGAAATTTAAACTTACCCATGACTACGAAAATTACCTCACAAATGTAAGAAACACCAATCATAGAGTAGCAATCACAAAGCTAAGATTAAGCAACCACAAACTAGCAATTGAAACTGGACGATACGTTAAACCCTATCAACCACCAGACCAAAGAATCTGTCCATTATGTAAAACTGGATTAGAAGACGAGGAGCATTTTTTGATGAATTGCATAGCCTATAGGGATCCTAGGAGAGAGCTGTTCAATACGCTAAAAAAGGAAACTAATCTTATTCTTGACTCTATGACTCCAAGCTCTGCCTTTACAACGTTGATAAGTATGAAGCAACGAGAGAAAACGCAAAAAATTGTGGCTAAATACGTATATGATCGCTTCCGCGAAGGAGATAGACGCGTTAAATATAACCTTGTTTAATAGTTTTATAAATTTCACGAATGTACACCTCCGTAATTATTGCACAAAAATCTTTGTTATCGTTGTAAACACATGTGTCTGTAGGCGCTCTGTTGATAATAAAGCACTTATCCTATCCTATCCTATCCGTATAAACGGCACATTTCGTCTAAAATAAGACGCGACTTAGCTAAGACGCGTCTTATTTTAGAACAGTCCTTAACACCTGTTCTTAGCTAAGACGAGAAAAATTTCGTATAAATGACCTTCGCGTCTTACATAAGACGCGAACGCATAGTACGCATGCGTTAATTTTTGGCGGGAAAATTATCGCTTGCCCCGCAGTGGACTAGCAGGCTACTGGCGGGGAAAAATTGTTTACAAATTACAACGCGCTTTCGTTTCTTTGTCTATTCTGCTTTTTTTTCTTCGCTCAAATACAATGAGCACGCCGTTAAAGGTCAAAAGAAACACAAATTGCAACATGACGTCGTAACTTTGAAACGCGCGCCATGTTGGATTGCCGTTGCTACGGGCAACATTCACATGAAAACGAGTCAAGAACAGAAATAAGACGCGAACCATTTATACGAGCTGTTTTTGTCTTAGATAAGACATGCTCGTATAAATGGTCCAGTTCGCGTCTTATTTAACACGCGTCTTATTTTTCCTCGTATAAATGGCCCTATTATGTCCCCCACTTTTCGATGAAAACTTTGTAGGGGTCTTAAATGAAAGATTTTTTCTCCGGGTAGCCGGGTGCTGAATTTAAAAACTTGTAAAAAAATCTTTAAATGCTGTCTGAACAATATTAGCAGATCACCTAAAACAACCTTTGCCATTGTGTAACCGAACCGATAGGGTGACGACAGTATTTATGACCTTCTTCCTCTAAGTGTGTTTCGCTTCGAGGCAAATGTTACCCTTACCCTCCCCCCCTAGGAATATTGTTCACTACTTGACACTCGCCGAAGTTTCAAATTTCCCGCCTCGGTAGTCATCGGAATTTTGCACATGTAAAGACGCCATTGTTTAAGTCGTTTCAAAAATGACCAAATATGGCCAATTTTACAACAGAAAACAATACCTATTGTTTTCGAATTGGACCCGCTTTTCTTGATACGTGCGCAAACTTGAAAGTTAGAACCTGAGATTTTAGCAGCTCTTATACAACAGTCTCTTTTGGTCCGGCTTCGCCTTTACCAAGCTGAGCACAAAAATATATAAGGCCTGATCTCAAATTGAAAAGTTGGAACCATATGCCGCATAACAAACAGTACCGCAAGAAAATGCTGCTCTGGAGCTTTCATTTGAAGGTATACACTTTCTGCTTTCATCCACAGAGTCGACAGTTTGATCCAATCAGAGGCAACTACATTTGTCAGGTCGAACAGAACCAAAGACAATTCTTCCTTGGTTTCAGTGGAAAAGTATGGGCTGTTTTTTTTCCGAGGGAAAACCTGTCATCATTCTATTCCACTTACACTACCACAAAGATTTGCTGTGGTAAACGCAGTTTAAGCAGCCCTAAAAATAACCTTTCCCAAAAATGATAAAAAAACACTTCCATATTGTGGTTTGGGTATCATAATTTGGCTTTTTAAATCTTTAAAAATAGTCGTTAGACGGTTTTTTTTAGGCTACAATCGAAAAACATCTGCTAGTGTGGTGCATAAAAATAGTTGCGTGTGTTGTTTTTCTCCTTATATAAGCCTTCTTAAAATTTTCCCTGGAACTAGAAGTTGTATCTCTTACTAATTAATCTAATTGGCAAGTCAGCAGTACGTGCTGATGGGTTTTTCAGCTGAATGCCGGCTGCATATCATCCGTTCTGCCTCCAGTAATTTGATAATGAGATTTGAAGTTGACGCGCATTGTCCCATTTGAACAACTATTCTTTTTGTTAATTTGTTCTATCGGCGTTGCTTTGAAACAAGTGCAATTAAACCTACGCGAAGAATGTTATTACCTTGCAATCTATGGAAGAAGCAGACGGCTTAATTCCCCTGCGAAGAAAAGCCCTTGTTTTCCTTTCAAATTCAGTTGCGTTAGAGGGCTCACAGGTGTTGTTTCGGCGACACTTGCATTCAGTTGATAATTAGTTTGAATTTTTTTCTTGTTTTTACTAGCTTTGAAGAGAGAAAAAAGCTATCAACCCGCGATGATAATTTCTCTTTACTGAGACTATTTTTGATGACCTTATTTATTAGGGTTTAGCCAAGATTCACCTGTACGTAATTGAAGAAGCCCAGTTGCCGCTCTTAGTAAAGATGGCGCTCTTAAAAAGGCGGCTTGTCAACAAAACGAAATTTTCCTAAATCAATACCTGCGCACAAAATTCTGACGTGTTCAGTTTTCATGAAAGATTTAATAAGACAGCCATTGTCCTTTTATTTCTATGTGCGCTTATTTCAATTCAATAAACGATTGATGCATTGTCAATGAACGTTAATTTTCCGGAAAAAAGTAGTTCATCTAATAAGAACGTTTCGTCAAACAAAAGAGTTTTATGACACTTTTCTTTTTTGCACTCTAAAGCACGTTCCACTTGTAATTAAAATGTGATTTCTTGAAAGCGAAGAGAGCTCAAACATTGTAATCAAACTGTCTCATGCATGTACACACGTTGTGCCACCGATAATCTTTAGAACCTTGACACCTCCATGTATTTCTTCCCTACGTGCCACCTTACTGGCTTTTCACACACAATCAGTGATTAGTAAGATTAGTGCAGAAGTAATGTGTTTTATTCATGAGCGCCCTTTGAGTAACCTTGTTTGCCTGCTATTTTGTTAATTGCCTTGTTGTTGAGGTGGTTTCAAGTCGTGTAACAAAGTGAAGAGGACTACAAAATATTCGACAGTGGATCTCATCGCCCTTCCGGAAAGAAGCCAAAAAGCTTTGGTATGCATAAAGGTAACATTTTAAAACATTCCATAAAGAACAGCTACTGCCTTAAAAAAAACACAATTTTGGCTGTAGATTATCTCAGCAGGAGAGACAGAAGCGAGTTAGACTTTGGTTTAAGCTGAGGTCTTTGTGTATCACCTTGTTTACTCTATAGAGTTTACAATATCACCAGTAGAAAACGCCTTTGATTTTTTATCCCTTTACAGTGGTCCATGAAATGAAGCTTTTATTGAAATGAAATTTCTAATTATTTTATAATTTTCATTCCCAGAAACGACCACGATCATGAATTCTTTTCGATCAAAACGACCGAGATTTTTCTATTAACTGCGATCATTTTGTCATAGTTAGGGACAGTAATCCAAGAACTTCGGGGAAAAAATGACTGCAATGTGTTTTTGAGTAGTTTTACGAGGTCCTGCTAATCAAGCACTTATTCTGGCACTTATTCTGGTGATCTCATAACAAATGCGTCGTCGGAACTAGTGATTAAATGTGATGGATTACAGTTTTAAAATCACGTTCAAACCAAGCGATTTTTTTTAGACGTGACCCGTTTAGACAGGAAACGCTGTTGTATTTAGTTGGTGATAGCCCCAGTAAATCGGGTCTCACATTGAATTTTATTTCAATTTTTCACAAATACCGGAAAACTATGTTAAAGAAAAGTTACCAACTTTGTGGTTAATACAAGTGAAAACTGAACTAGATTTGAATGTTTGAAAATATAGAGTGGAAGGATATTCTTCTTATAATCTTCAGGATGGACATCACTAGATAAATTATTCATTAACCACTTTAAAGTTTTCAGTTAAAATCAAATCTAGTTTTGGACATGATACCGTACAAATTAAACGTGGAGACAAAGTGAATTGTACTGAGCAAGCCGAATACCTGTATAGTTATTCAGTCAAAATCGTTATACTGAACACACGTTATGTTTGACAAATCAGTGAATGTACGGTACATAACCTTGAAGCCAGGCTAATAATTAGATTATACACCGGCTAAAAATCAATGCGTAACCACAACTATAATTTACTTTTTGTATACATAAATCACATATTGGATAAGCTGCTGTCTAGCTTTAGGGTTTTGTAGCAGGCTGAAATCTTTTCATCGCTGTCGGATCAGTTTCGGAGCCATGTTACAGTAGAAACCCGGAAGAAGAAAGCTACCTGGATTTCGTCAGTTGAAAACGTATTTATTCTAAGCTGTTTTATATAAGGTATCACTGCGCATATACATTATCAAGAAATTTTATTTAAACAAAGAATTTTTCTATTAAAAAATGCCGTGCTTTTTTTCTTAGGCATTCAAAGCAATATTTCAGTTGCTCTTAGTACATAGCCCGGAATCTTTTTTGGGAAACCGGTCGTTTCGATACGACCGAGTTACTGCTGTGAAATTGCACAGAATAGTTTGCGCGTGAACATGAAAAACATTTTAGGTGAATATTATTCTTTCTTTAAGCAAATGACGTGAAACTATGATTTACACCTCAACTGAATAAACTTTTATCGAAACGACCGGTAATCGGATAAAGCCTGAAGCCTTTTGCGACTTTTGCTACCTCAGTTTACAAACCACTCTTCGATGATCATATTTTTGAGAGGGTTCGTTTGTTGAAGAAATCAGTTTGTCTACCCTATAAGAAATTTATTCTTGGGCTGAACACAAAAATGCAAAGGAGCATTTTGCACCGAGGATTGCAATTTTACAGATCAGCCGGAAATATTACATTGTTGACAACAAAATAATTTAACCTTAAAGAGGACTGTTTTAATTTGAGGTCATGCTTGAAGTAACAAAGACCTTAAAAGAAAATGCGAAAAGTACGATTTATCAAGAAACTGTATCAACTTGGGTAGTTTTCCAATTTGTCATTTTATTGCAGTTCTCAATTGTTTTTATTAATATTATGATTATTAAATTTATTATCATTATTATTAATGTTATTATTAGTAATAATACTAGATTTAAGTACATAACTTTAACTCAGTTTCATTTTGTTTTGTTTTGTTTTCTTTTCTTTTTGGTTTTGGTTTTAGCTTGTTTCCTGTCATTTCGGACATGACAGGAAAACAAAGAGACCACTGCCAGTTTTAATTTTATGAGTTTGTTAAAATTATCGCCACAAAGTAACATCAGCATCTCGTTATTCTTGTAAAGTAACGCCGGTGAATTTAATTTCCTAAAAATCAAACAAAAATTAGATTAAAAAAAATTCTGTAATACATGCTTCAGAAAAATTTTGGACCCAGCGCTTATTTTACTCTTTTTTATATATATACGAATGTTAGTCGCATACTAAACAGGCAATAAGCAGGTGTTTTTACAACTTTAATTTATTTGCCTGTAAACATCTGTTTTTAAAACATTGTCAGTCTTTTCTCACGATTTACCCCTACACCGGCAAATCATCCCTTTTCTGTTAAGGCACATTTCAGTATACGTACAGGGAATACTGTTAACATCCGATCGCTAAAAATATCTTAAAGCTTTCTTGTAAAATCCGATCGCAAGACAAACCCTCCAAGGGGACACAGTTCACGTTTGGGTTTTCTAAACATATTCCATAACCTTTTCATGGAAAACCGATAAAGCACATAAAGTATTCTTCCAAAATGATATCTTTTATTTGAGAAGTGCTCAGTTATTTTGATGTTCAATTTTGGGTGTATATTTTTTTAAAGGGAGTGCCTTGGAAGCGAGGACCCCACGCAGACAAACAGTCGTGATTTCGCAGGTAAAACCATAGAACAGTTGGGCACTGAATTCATTAAAATGATTTCCTTTATATATTTCCTATCATTTGAAACGTATTCTTTCAACCTGTAGGAAGCTCTCCCAAACTCATTCAAAATGACTAATATCCACTTGGAACTACGTTCCCATCATACTTGAGTCAGCTTCCGTGGTCGTTCTTGAAAGATAAGGTAAAATTTTAGCTTATTTCATTTTTTTCTTTTTTTTCGTGTGTGAGAATGAAATTGTAAGTGTTGAGTTACAGAATTCAATAATGCATTAACGCACTACAAAACAAATAGGTAGTTAGTTTCATGTGACATTTAAAAAAGCCTATATATAGGTGTAATTTTTGATTTTATGCGATAACAAGACATTACGCCTCTAGATATATAGGTAAAATTCTCGACTGGACGTTTCTGATTTAAACCAAACATCATCTTAACTTTTAGCTTCCTTGCCACACATAGTTTGTTTCCAGTTTCATGTCACATAAAATGTATGAGATAGAAAAGAAGATAGTTTCTGACTATGCTTGCCAAATTCTGGACGACACTTACCGAAATAATCTGAACTGTCTTTAAGACCTTTCACATATCTACACCAACAAAAAGGTTTCGTTAAAAGGGATAATTTTACAACTAAAATTCGTACCAGTATGGAAAATGACAAAATTTCTTTTATTATGGTTTTATATGTAGAATTCTGAATTACTTTACTCAAGCACAATGAATTGGCATAATGCAAATATTTTATTCATAATTTGAGGGTTTTTTTAGTTTCCTTTTCCGCACAGCTTTAGAACTTCCGGAGATAATCGAGTTGAACATTTACAGGACACGTATTTATAAAATTTGACTGAATACGAATTACAGATGATGATGTTAAAGAGGGAAAGTAATTTTTTGAAGTTAGCAAATAAGTCTTATTGAAGATACTGTAAACTTCCTGCCATTATAAGCCCTAAACCACCCCCCACCCTCCCCCCCCCCCGCATTTATAGGCCCATTTACCAGCTGTAAACAAAAAGATACATCAGATTATAACCCCCGTCTAGCTTGTATTGAAATGAATTCGACTTTTTACAAAGTTCCGAAGCTTAAAAAAGCGATCAAATTCAAAAAGTAGTTGTGATCAGTGCTTCTAGTGGATCAATTTAGTTTCTGGGAAACTGCCCACCTACCCCTCCCCTAAGTTAATATTAAAACTTACTTCTCACTTTGGGCAAAATGATGGCTTAGGGGAGGGGTAGGTGGGCAGTTTCCCAGAAACCTAAACAGATCCCTTCTATGTAGCTTGCTTTGAAACACTTTTTTCAGTCCGGTTGAAAGTTATCCCCCTCCCCTACCCGAGTAAAAGACGCCCCTTCTATAAGCCATCCTTAAACCCCTTACAAAGTTGTATAAGCCCAGGGTTTATAATCGGAAGTTTACGGTTTAATAAAAAAATGTATTTTTAAAGTGAGAAATGAGGGACACTGAAAATCCTTTTACATGCATGGTTTAAATAATCATGTCTCACTGAGTGGATGTTTCTTGGTGTTGTGGAAACCATTCTTGGTTCGCTTCCGTGTTATGGTGTTGTTGTTGTTCAGTATCTTTTCAATCTTTTGTATTACGTCATTTGGTGATTGCACCTGTCCTCAACACCAAGAAACTACATGTCCCCTTTTCAACAGACAAGTATATGGAGACTAAAAAGTTAACAACCCTAGGGCGCATGTTTAGAGCTTCCTTAAATTTTCAGAAAAATAGAGTGGTTCTGAGCTACTTATTCCCCAGAAATGTTTGAACATTTTGTCAAAAGTTGAACCTTGGCATGCTCTGATAACATCGGGCTATTTTTCTTTTTGAGTTGGAACAGGTAGTTTTAATGTAACCTGTGCGACACAGGTAGCCATGTTGCTTATACGCGTGAGCATTTGCATGCACGCGTGGATTGCCATAACAGCACACTCAGATATTGCGGGACCACGCGGGTGTTCTCCCTGAGGACCTCCTCGATTGCCTTAACGTGTTGAAAAAATGCAGGAGGCCGCCATGATATCGTTAGTTTTTTTTATTTGTCCATCCATGTCAAGTTAATTATTAGACTAGAAATTTGGGTCTCGCAAACCATCGTGACCCTCTAAATCATTATTTAAAATATAAAAGTTATTATTAGTATTGTTATTATTCAGATAACTATTATTAATATCAATATTATTATTATTATTATTATTTTATTACTATTATTATTACTAGATTATGAAAAGAAACCCTGCTGGTGGTTTACACTGAATCAGGCTATCGGATGTCAGGCCACAGCAATAGGCATGTTGCGAAGCTTGCTGTTCAAAGAATCCACGAATATTCCTGAATTTTAGGCACTTATCAGCCTGATAATCTACAGAAATTTGGATTTTTTTCAACATGTAAATTTTTGAGCTAAGTCCCCTAAAATATTTTCGAAAAGAGATTGTATCCGAAGAAGCTTATTACAACGTGCAAAATTTTAGGATTCCGTGACTCGTCTACCTTCTTTCTTTTTTTTCTTTGAGTTTTATTTTCCTGTTGCGTTATTACTGCTCACCATGAAATCCTAAATCGATAAACCACAGGCAGTCTAAGATGGTGTAAAACCAACAGCATTCAATGTCAGGAAAACACAAGAGAAACCTTATGAAGCTTGAAGGTTTCGTACTTTCATTCGCTGGATCTCCTTAGTGTTTCAGTTCCCACTGTTTCACATTTGGGGCGGTTTCATACTGGCAGAACTTGCAGACAGTCCTCTGGTCTTTCACATCGCTCTGCTGTTTTTTTCTCAGTAAAACCGACAATTGCACTTCAACTTCAGCAAAGTTGATGGACCTTGATGGCCCCAGGATAACAGCAGTTCCTTTTTAGTGAGCCGAAAGGGCAAGCGGTTAATTCATCGATGACTTTTAAGATTTCGATAACCTCTGTGAACCAACATGAATATAATGTCTTTCAAAGGCATTGATGGAGACAAAATCACCGTGAAAATATGTCTTTGCTGTTTCAACAGAGGTCATCGTTCAAGCCTGTATAAACACTATCTCCATCGATTATATCTTTTATCCTTTATTCTATTCCGTTCTGGGTTCTGACAGTCCAGTTACAACGTTGTATTTCGTTTTCCTTAGTTTTGATTGGATGAAAACGCGATAACGGGCTGCTAAAAGCGCTATCAAAATAGTAAAACTGACAATAGATCACTTGAAGTATGTGATGCAATCGAAAAGTGACACCATTGCGAGTATAAAAAGTCATACTAACCAGACAAGTTACAGCTGAGATATTTTGATGGAGAAAGCAAGCACTTCATGATCATCTGATAGAAAAGATTTCTGAGGTGGAAGGACATGGTTCTAATTTTCTAGGATTTACCGGTCACTCATCGTGTTGCCCTTGACCAATGTACACCGTCGTGTGTATTCAGAAGTTTTATTCAACAGTGAGTCACGTTCCAAGCATATTACACTTGTTTTATGCGAATTTTCAGGGACCACACCGGCCTGTTGATCAATGTGCATCATCTTTGTGTTTCAGGTTACCCGGTGTTTTTGGTCAGATGCAGCTTGCTAACAAAGGTCTTAACCAACAGCATATATTTTAAAAGTGAACTTGGACATCCTTCGGCTGGAACGTACGTTTACTGCAAGCCAAGAAATTCACAGGCTATTAAAAACGGAGGTAGGATAGTTAATTTGCCACAACAAGGGAGGAAAATAACAAACGTCATTCACGCATAGTTCTGTGTTCAATTCGATTACTAAATTAAATTAACCTTCCTTTTTTTTCACAGCAATAACGGGCGTTTGAGTGTACGAGCTCTCTATTTATTAAATATTTGTTCACCTCCCTGGTTCCAATTAAAAACAAATAATTCGTTTACAAAAAGGGTCTTATTTAAATCTTAAATCAACACATTAAATCCATCGTGAATAAAATAAAAATATAACAGTTGTCTCGCATTTCAGGAGAGCAGACCCTCCGTTTTAGGATAAAAGTAGTTAAATTATCACTTTGTCACCTTACGATTTCGCTAAGTGAAGCAATGAAAGCGATTAAATTATTTTCCTTACTTTTTGCGAGCGACTTTGATTGTTGGGATAACTATTTCCTCATCGTGCTTGATCGTTTTTCCACATTTCAAAATGCAAAGCTATTTGAGATCAAAAAGCGATATATATGATGAGAAAAACAAAGCTAGTTAGCATGAGTTCTTTTCTATAGGCGTTCCGTTCAGAGAGCTGGATCAATTTATGCGCAAGATTTGAGCATGGGTTTGGCGTTAAATCAGCGTCGGTTTTTTCTATCAAAGAATGGCATTGGTTTAATACCATAACTGTTTGTTCCATCGCGTTTTTGAATATTGAAGTCTTCAGAAAAGCATTTTGGATACTTTCTTTGCTAATTTAAGCATGCATGTTATTTAGCTATATTCTGTCGAGGTCAACTTATGTTGATTTGTTTCTACACTTCCCCTCTAATCACCTAAGAGTATGAAGAAAATATAGCTTAAGAATGTGAATCTCATCACCCGGAAATAGAATGTTTGCGAAGGAAAATAGTACGGGAATATCAGGATTCATTGGGGAACCAGTCTAGTTACACGCACTTCCATGACTTCACCAACTTCTTTTTCCGTCGCCTCAAAGTTTCATTTGAAAATAAAAATACTGTAAAGCTACGAATAGCCTCTGTTTTTATCTGTGGTGTGACTTGATGAAGCTTTTTCTCCTTACTTTAAAAGGAAGTTTATTGATAATGAAACGGGGTGAACTGAGAACAACTGGAAAAACTGGGGTTAACTCACGTTTCACATTCTCAGTTGCTTAAGAGGGCTGTTTATAGCCGTTTCCAAGGTCAAAAGATACAATCGAGCAGCAAAACAAATCAATTACAGCTCCAACCATCCGGGTTAATCACTTTATCACATGTTTTTCGCCCCAGACTTGGCCAGTTGAAAGACAAGGCAGTTACAATAAATAACTCTGACATGCGCAGCTGTGGTCGGATAAACATTGAAAGATTTTTTGGGGAAGTATTTTCGACCTCATATATTTTGACTGTCTCTACGTTTACATTTCTCTAGGGTTTGAAAATAGGTACTCAGTTGACTAATTTTTGTTTAAAATTTGGCCTGAACCTAGCCGACATGGTTTTAGCTTACATAACCCACTTCTGAGCGTTGTAACCGACATTTTCTTCTTGTTAGTCCGTGTCTTAGAGACTAAAGTCAAACATTTAATTATGAGTTATTTTCCGTTACTTAGTATTTAGGGTAGCTGGCTTTTAAGTCAGTTATAGACCTAAAAAGCTTGTGATTGCTTCATCCTTTTAATTCATGTGACTGATATGATCCGGTCAGAACATGTTTAACTGAATACCCTTCATTATCGCGAAGTGAAATCTGTTTCAACTGGAATACTTTGCTCTACTTTATCCACGTTATTGTAATTATTGTTGACGTACACAAAACTAATTATTGCACAGCCTTGACAAGTTTCCGGATTTATAAACCTCCAAAACAAAAGCAGTAAAGAAAGATAAGGAATATTGATGTATTGGTAGGTTAATTTTTTAACAAAAAAACTTTGAAAAAAACTATAGCCGTTTATACTGTTTACAAACGACTATTCTTGTACAATTAAGCCGGTTACATGCTAAACTTGTAAAATTGTATCTCTAGACTATCAAGATAGGCAAGGAATTCATTTAATTAAGATGGCGAAACATTTCTTCAGAAACATGTGTGATTCATTTGGTTCGTTATTATGTAGATATTGATTTCGTGCCCCTTCGCCGACAAAACATTGGTCGGTTTAACCTGAAGGAACTAAACAAAGAGTGCTCTTGTGAACGAATACATGTGTGCAGCAATAAAACTTAACTTTGCGCGAAACAACACTTAAAAAGCAATTTACTGATAAAAATCGGCACAATAACTTTTGCAAAGAAGAGCGACTAAAAAGGCGCTAAGCATAAAACAGAAGGCCGTTAACCTCTTTTTTACTGAAAAGGGAATGCAAATTTATTAAAGCAAAGTATTTAAAACAAATTTTTTTCTTTTAGCTTGTTAATCACATTGAGGAGAATTATAATTGCTACCTTGAAGCTTAAAAAACTAAGACATAATTCCTTGAGGGAAACTAAGTAAAATACTTAAAATTAAAACATTGTTACGATGCTGTCTGTAGTTTCTATCATCCTGTTCTTACACACTTAAATAACAGTAAATTTTGAAAAAGAAACTGTCGAATTACAGTTTTTCTGTTAAATTTAATTTTCGTATTTTGCATGCGTGGCTTTACAGAATTGCGTGAGATGTAACAAGATTTCGCGGAAACCTCTTATAAGGCAATTTACCGGTTCATAAATCCACGACCACAGTTAAATCTTGTTTATACCGAAACGACAGATTGGTAGTAAATTATTGTTGTCGTATTACCAGAAGAGACTCGGTTGCCGACAAGGCCAAACTGTAGGATGAACTTTAAATTCCGTGAAAATCTCCTTAAGGGGGCTTACACTTATCAGTTCTGACAAAAACATAAACTACTTCCGATCTGTTTTATAAAACACACGTCTCGTGCTCTTAGCCGTGAGTGCACGACATCCCTAGAAAATAGGCTGAATTAAGGGTATTTAGCACTTTCTTATCCTAGCTTATTAATTTCAGTGTTACATTACGCGCTGCCACTCTTACATAGAGGTACCTTCTACCAGAAACATGGCCATAAATAGCGTGCGCGCGGTTTTCTGACGAAAGCGGTCAGGCGAAAACTAGCCAACACTGATGCTGTGTGGTCCAACTTGTAGTCTTCTTGCAAAAACCGTGATTCTAAGGTGAAATGCATCTTTAATTAATCTTATTTCAATCCCTGCTCATGAACAGCCATTGTCAATTAAACCATAAGTCACTCCTTTACCAGAGGTGAAGACCCCGTAAAGGCGCTTTCATGTGAGGAATTAAAACACGAGTTAAATCGGTTAAGTTGTGTAAACATCTCGTAAGTTCTACTTTGTTTTTTCTACTTAGCGTAGGCAACATTAACTTTCATGCCAGATTACCGAGCGTATTACAAATAATAATTAGGTTTCCTGTGAAATGTTTTTCCAAATACCACAAATATCTTAACAAGCTGATAAGAGCCTCTCTATGTAGCTCTTCGTTCGGTTTTGCAATGAAAAGGGCAGAACCCAACTCCAGATAGAATCGATCGAGTTCAAGCTTTATGAATGTCGAGCAGGATTTTCTGTTTATATGTTTCGTTTACTGCTGATCTGTTAACAGTTGTTTGTTTTAAGGTAGTGTCTGCCTTCTCTCGTAGCCCAAGATTTTGTATAAGAACCACAAAATTTATCTGAACCGCTAATTTCGGCCGTTTCCATCAACGACATCAAATACGTTTCTCAAGAAGGCATTGTACGCCCTTGGTTTAAGATAAATTGTGATAGAGCTGTCTTGGTGTGGCACTGAGTGTATACATTTTATCAAGTTTCTTTAGAAGACCCTTTTTGTAGTGCTCTGAGAGGTCAGTCAACTACATCTCGCTCCAGGCGATTTCATTGTTTATCTAAATTACAGATGACGTTTGTCTCTTCTTTCCGTAGTTAGATGCGCTCCATAGTTTGCCGCTAATTTGCCTGAGAAATCGTAGCTTTATATGCTCACAACAGGAAAAGCAATTGTCGCCGAAATATTCAACTTAACTCTGACGTATGATACAACAACAGAAACCAATGCTTTTCAACGAGACATTAAGGTGTTTTTTCGAATTCCGACACAGAGGGTACAAGATGAACTAAATTTGTTATATAAACGTCGAGTCTTGATCAAGCTGCGTGGGTCAAGGCTACTCCAAGGGAGCAGTGCAATTCATTAAGATTTCGCTTTACTTCAAACATTGGAAACGACGGATCGAATCCCTAATAAAACGGAGAAGATCTGGACAACACCTTTACCGCCTTAACAAGGTTAGTTTTAAACTAAATTTGAGTTGGGAAGACCTCACTTCTCCTCGGTGTCGATCAAATATTATCACGTTCTCTACTGAGCGTTGCTGCCTCGAGTGTGTTGATTTTGTATCACCACAAAAACACACAAAATAGTAATACAGGTAAAACGGGAATTTATCATCTAAATTAAGCTTGTTAACTCTCATTCTTAACTTTTTGTTGGTTATTCCCAAGAAGACATCACCTGTAAAGATATTTGTTACAGAATCTTTGTCATTATGAGGAAATTATATTAATTTCTCGGCTGTTATTTAGAGCTAAAAACAAAACCACATCTTCATTGGGGTCAAACGAGCTCCATTTTTCAAATAGCGAAATTTAAAATTCAGTTAAGTCTCTAGAACTATTATTCTATGAGATGAACTACTTTTACGTTGTACTTTTCTGTGCACGAAATTCTTCAGCTGCATGAAAATGCCATCTAATGCAATTCCTGGCAAAGGCCGATTATTCAAAGCCACAGAATTGTTGCGCTTAAGTTAAGCAGTATTCTGATGGTATGTGCTGTTTAAATGTTTATATTGGTTGTTCTGATGAAGTTATAAGAGTACAAGTGCCTCGGGGTGATATTCGAATCCTACATTCAGTGTCATTCCGCAAAGCTCGGTTTGTTATTCTACTCACTTGTGCGTAATTCACCGAGAACCACTACATTAGGGTACGTTGCTACAAGGTTAATTATCTTTAACCTTTTGATTTTTGCTTTGTTTTAAAATCTTAAGTTTTCAAATATTCGTGATTTGATTCCTTCCGTTGTCACTCCACTTGCGGTTTTGGGGTGAAGTGCGTCGGCTTGAAAGACACATGACCGTCAAAACATAGCGTCCACAATTCATCTTCCTTTCTTTCAAGTATGCCCTTGACTCACTAGCGTGCTGAGATTGTTATTAATTACCAGTCAACAAAAAAACGGAAAAACTACTGATATAATTTTTACAACAAAACAAACACATCTAAGTATATAATTATCCCTTTTCTTAGTATAGCTGTTCACTTTCAAGGACATGCACTCCACGCAACTTTGAACTTTATACTGAATTTTTAACCTCAGTTTGAACATGTTCTGGAGTAGTGCGTGAAATTTAAGACTCATAAACGTGTGTTTTGAAGAAATAATAGGCTTAATTTGAGACAGACAATGTAAACTTGAAAAAGAAAAACCTGATGCTGTGTGTTCACACTATAACATGAATTGTTTTTCGCTTTGTTTTCATGCCGTCACAGTTAGTCCCGTTGGATTAACGGGGTTGCAAGACTGGGCCATCCCTCTAATCTAAGGTCAGTGCTTATCCCACGGGCTGCATTTGTAAAAGAAAAGCCGTTATAAGGCATTTACCTTTTTCTTACAAAGATGGAAGGTAAATAAGTTAGTCGTGAAAGTGGCATCCTAACGTATTAATGACTTGTAACTGTTGTTTAGCATAAACTGAAGTAAAAAGGTTGGAATGAAAAATTGAACCCGTCTGCTTCCCTCTCAGTATGCTTGCTGCGATTGGTTACTAATATCACATGAACAAAAGGTTTTAAATCAAGTTTTTAAAAGCAAGCACCCTTATTTATCTTGCAGCCAATTGCAATTTGCGGCATGAAGTGGGATGAGGCACATTTGATTATCTTCTCCAGCTATAACTTCGCATACACAGTTTTTAAATCTCTTAACGGCAGGGATCTATTTACCGGTTATGGCAGAAAAGGTACCCCTTTCGTATACCTTCTATTGACAAATGGTACCCCTTTCACATACGTAGTTTAGAAATTCGCATCCCTTTTAACTGCTGTAAAGACAGTGTAACCAGAACCCCCAGTTTTCTCGACTTTTTCACAGCCATAAAATGTATCTGTCGGCTCTTTTGGGCCTTCTTACGACCGAAATGATAGATTTCCCTACCTTTCCATATACTTCAACTAACTTAGTGAAATCCCTACCCTTTCTTTTACCTAAAGGCTGGAAAAGGTGCCCCTTTCGGGCGGAGCCTCCCCGTATAGATGATTATAAGGAGTACCCCCACCCCCCTCCCCGGACGTTTAGAAAGAGCAAAGGGAACGCTGTAGGAAGGTGACAATTTAAACTTGTAGAACTCGCTCCTAAGAAGAAAGAGTGTGTCTGCGCTTCCCGGACAAATAAACCAATACGTTGGCCTTCGTGGATTGTGGCTGAGATGTTCAACTTAATAATGCTTTTTTTTAATTTTATGGTGCCCATTTCTTGGTCAGCCGTTTTCCTCTCATCACGCAAAAACGGCTGCCTGTTAGTGTTGTAAGTTAGCATGCACAGACTTCAGAAGTAGCCTGCGTGCAATCGTCCCCTATTTCATTATTGAGATGTCTACACGCAGGCTAGTCAGAGGCGGACATCACAGATAACATCACAACACTGCTGTGCATGGTTTGATTGGTTGAAAATCTATCGCCGAATACACACCGATGGTTAATTTTGTAGCAAAAAGGACCTTTTTGCCTTGCGCCAAAGGTGATTTCATATTGCCCCTCTTGTTTTGGTTTAAAAGAAAACCAACAAAACATCTAATCTCTAACTTGCGACTATATGGACCATCTTTTGTTTCTCTCGCGAGTTCAGGAAATCAGAGGTCATAGGAAATTGATGTTATGAACTCTATCATGAACTAAGAGAGCAAACTGACGAATACATATAGCCAGCCGTCTGATCACACTGTGGAGTCCGTTCCTCATCGTTGGAGCTTTGGTCTTCTGTCGGAGAAACAGCGTCCTCTAGACAGGGAAGCAAAGTGGACTGAAAAATGTACAAAATCAACTCGGTGATCAGCGGCTACACACACTCAAAGTTTTGGGAAAGGATATGCTTGCGATCAGAGTACCTTATTAGCGATTCTCAGTTGTTCGCCTTCAGGCTAATTTAACACGAACAGAAAGCCCTTGTGTGTAGCCCTTGTGTGCGCAAATTAGTTTATTGAATCTCCTTCCCATATTGCAGTGCTAAATACGCAGGTGAAGAGAAAATAAGACAACATTTTCGCCGATTTTCGCCTTGAATGATGTAGACGCAGAAACACGGCATCTGGGATACGTGTCCCTTTAGTGAGGTAATTTAAAGAACATGACGTTTTTCATTCGTATTTTAAATGCGGACTGATTTTGTTATAATTTGACCACAATTATCAGCAGTGTAATAAACAGTAGAGCCTGTGTTTAATATATTTAACTTCACCGATAATTACTCATGATTGTGCAACTGAGAGATAATTAAACCCATGACAACCATTAAGAGATTGTGTCAATTCAATTTCCTCAGTCGAGGTATCTGAGTGACTAAGGTTATTTTGCTGTAATAAGTATTCTTAATTACTTCAGTGTTTGTTCGTGACTGTTCGTTGGTCATTTGAGTTAATTGGGAACATTCCTTACCGCTAGCTTTGATCCATAATTAACACTAGCATTTTTTTGGAGAAAAATTTAGCACCGACTTTATTTCTGATCGCTCTGGCTCTGGTGTTGTAAAACCTATTGGACGATACAACTTTCTTTAGATTGTGTACCTGTATTATCAGAAAATGCCTTGACAAGCAATTCCGTCTTCGAGCCTTTTCCATTCTGATAAGTATCTTGCAATTCAGTCAGCCAGCGATTAACGCTTATTTAAACTTAACAGTAACCTAACTTAACAGGTTTTCTTCAATTATTAGCTCATTCATGGTTTCTGTTGGAGTATATGAAGTCTAAAATTCAGCGTTTGTTTTTTCCTCATGTTAGCCTATTATTTTAATGGGCGTATCAGTCATGAAAGCATTCTAACCTTCTTGCCAGTCTATTTGAAAAATAATAGCAAATACGCCTCCTGCTGGGCTGTGGTTGAATCTGCAAAATAAAAGCAACTTAAACTCATTGTAGACTAAAAGTTCTAAAATAGGCGAAATAGAAATAGCTATTCCCTACTGTGATTATATTAAGATAGGGGTCTTTAGGACAAGTGTTCTGTACCCAACTGCAAACCGCAAGTGTAGATAACGGAAGTGCTTAATAGCCTTACTGTTAAATAGGCTATTTTTATAAAAGTTCTAGAAGTTTGCCGAACATTCTTTAAAGTAAAAATGAATAGGATTGATGTCAAGAGAGAACGAACTAAGCCGTCGCCAAAGTGTCCGTTCAAAGTAAAGAACCGGCATTTCTTTAACGTAAACTGAAGTTTAATTGTATGGAAAACGATAAAATGTTCGCCGGAGTATTCAAGGATTCTTAAGGAAAGCATAGTACAAAGTTATCAATCATACTGATTAGCATGCCCTTTTTTGGTTATGCAGTGATTTTAAAAGAAATTATTTATAAAAGTTCTAGAAGTTTGCCGAATGTTCTTTAAAGTAAAAATAAACAGGATTGATGTCAATGGGGAACGAACTAAGCCGTCGCCAAAATGTCCGTTCAAAGTAAAGAACCGTACCGGTATTTCTTTAACGTAATCTGAAGTTTAATTGTATGGAAAACGATAAAATGTTCGCCGGAGTATTTAAGGACTCTAAAGGAAAGCATAGTACAAAGTTATCAATCATGCTGATAGCATGCCTTTTTTGGTTTTGCAGTGATTTTAAATAGATTTCAAGTAACTCATTGGAACGTGCTTCAAAAGTAAAACCGTTGGAGTAGTTTCATCGATAAAAAGGCTCTGAGCAGCAAAAATGTTTAAAATGCAATCTTATAGCCACGCTTATAAGCTTCAAAATATGTGTACAAACTCTATTTGAAACCCAAAAATGATAAAACTGTCAGGAATCACGGCAGAGGCGGATCGGGGATTTTTTTCAAAGTATGTATACAAAACTTTTTTTAAAATATGTATACAAACTCTATTTGAAACCCAAACTGATACAACTATCAGGAATTACGGCAGAGGCGGATCGGGGATTTTTTCAAAGTATGTATACAAAACTTTTTTCAAAATATGTATACAAAATATGTATACAAACTCTATTTGAAACCCAAACTGATACAACTATCAGGAATTACGGCAGAGGCGGATCAGGGATTTTTTCAAAGAGGGGGTTGTAAGTATGAGAGTTAAAGGCAAACTTCCGAGGGCCAAAGGAATGGGGGAGGGGAGCGTTAGGGTTAGGGTTATGTTTAAATATGTAGACTTTCAGAGGTATAAATTTGAGACACTGTTATTAAGGACTAAGAGTACAGTGCAACAACGATAGTTGTTTGTCTCTTTTTACTTGCCTATTTAATCAAACAGACTGACATGAAAGAGCCTTCTTGGATGAGCTATTACAAAGGTTTGGCATATCTCGTCTTCCTCGAATCTCTCGGAGTAGTACATGGCGATCACTGCGAGATCAGAGAATCGCTCTTCAGGCATTACTGACCTAGAGGAGGTCTTGATTCATTTCATCAGTGAAAACGATCGCTCAGCTTCTGCGCTTGTGATCGGTAGGGTGCAGGCAACGACCAGAAGGCGATAGATGTTTAGGAAAGCATCTTCATCGCAGACACCAAGTGCTAATAAAAGACTGTTCGGAAGCTCCCTGTCTGTTGACTGCCAGAGTGTTTTCCATCTACGTACCTCATTGCCAAGGGATTTAAGAAATGGAATATCTTTCTCCTAGAAGAGCATGCCTTCTACTTCATCATCTAGCTGCAGCTAGTGAATTATTTACTATAATCGATGGCACTAGACAACGCAAATTGAGGGCGTGGTAATCTTCGTCAAAAATCGATCTTGCATTTGAATAATTAAGGAGTCAAGAAAAGGGATAACTAAAGTCTTCTTGTAATGATCGACTGGACTGGAACTTATATTATAATTTATATTATTTTTGGTGTGAAAGAGGGATAGACATGGGTAGCCAGACAAGCTTGAAAACTTCCCAAAGGGGAGGGGGAGGCTGTAACCCCCTCAACCCTCCCCCTGGATCCGCCTCTGATCACGTGTTCTTAGTCAAAACTTAACTGCGGCGATAACTTTACGTAACAACAACTGACACATAACAACGGCGATTTTGCCGCGATTTCTGAAACGGAGCAAAGTTGCGCCGCGCTGACTTCGAAAGTAGAGCGTCATATATCGGCTAAAAAACGAAAAGAAGGAAGGCCGATTTTATATGTCGGATAGGCTCCGGCTCCGGCTCTACGCATGGCTGAACGGCCCACCAAATCGCGTGGGCGTATTACTAACTGCTAAGCCAAACTGCCCCGAGCTTGGCTTAGGCCCCGTTTTTTGGAGAAAACTTATCCTTAGCAGAAGGATCACTCGCCTACCCGAGCTACCCCTCACATACCGTTAACATGAGATACAAAAAGTTGGCTCGGCTAGAAGGGTGACCTACCCAGCTGGGTCGCCTTTTTTCAAAGGTAGGGTCACCCTTCCTTACCGGGCTAATTTTTCTTCATATTAAAACTTTGGGTGGCCCAACCAGGGGCCCATTTCTCGAAAGACCCGGAAAAATTCGGTCCCGAATGCAAACCTGCTGAATATTAGCAGAATACAATCAACTCTCTCTAAGACGGACACCTTTGGGACCGGCGCTAAGTGTCCGTCTTATGGAAAGTCCAATAAAAGGAGTGAAGAAAGGCAGGGACCAACTCTAAGTGTCCGTTTTACAGAGGTGTCCGTCTTATAGGGGTGTCCGTTCAGAGAGAGTCAACTGTATAGCCAGAATACTAGCCCATGACCAGTCCAAATTTCTTCGTTAACTGATAGTTTCATTATATTATTTTCAAAATTATTGAAACTTTGAAATTGAATGCAAAAGCAGCAAACACAAAACAGCTTTCCGGGCCCGAAACGTTATCGGGACTTTGGAGAAACAGGCCCCAGCACCCAGAATCCAGAATCCATGGAATGGGATCCAGAATCCAAGACTGTCTTGTATTCCCTTTCATGAGGCGAAATGTTGTTGAATAGATTACCTGTTATTATATTTCAGGTCATCTTGTCATTATACAGTGGGGAAAGCGAACAAAGATACCTGAATTCTTGGATGCAGCATTGGTTGATTCTTCAACATGACTGCTACTAACGCAAGTTTGAATAACTCAAGTACTGGGACCGCTGCAGGGTACCCAGAAAACACTTTATCCCACAAGGTCATATCATCGATAGCGATTCTGATTCTCATCATTTTAACACTCTTCGGCAATGGTCTTGTCGTAACAGCTTTCTACATGTTCAAACGGATTCGTAAGAGCGTCACAAACTGGTTTATTCTAAGCCTAGCAGTTAGTGATATAATGGTGGCATTCGTTACAGAACCCATCTGGCTGGCTGGCGAAATTACAACTTGGTACTACCCGCCAGAAGTGGACGTGCAAACATTCTCTTTGGCTTGGTCAATGATAGACATCTTGTGTGCGATTTCTTCTATCTCCAACTTGATGTTCATTTCCATCGATCGCTACTTCGCAATAAAACGTCCACTGATTCACCACACAAAAATGACCACGGGAACATGCAAGTGGGTCATCTTGGCTACCTGGATCCACGCTCTCGGAACGTCTTGCCTTTACTTGATCAACCACGAGTCAAAGTACCTGGTCATTTTCTTATTTGCCTTCGTTGTTCCACTATTGGTCATTCTTTATTGCTACGGTGTGATTCTCTCTGTAGTCTTCACAAGATCTCGCTTCACAAACCGTCATGGCAGGAAGCTTTCTAATGAGTTTAAAACAGCCAAGAGCCTGAGTGTTGTGACTGGTGCATTCATCTTGTGTTGGCTTCCTTTCTTTTT